>NC_067143.1:64491990-64830919 GCF_903995435.1 Acomys russatus | reverse complement strand
AAACCTGGCTACTCCTCCCAGAATTCCTTTCTTCATCTTAAGCACAGGCTGTAGTCTTGCCTTTGCTGGTCACCACTACCACACATTCCCTAATGTTCAGAACGCCGCATTTAGTAATCAAGGTTGGTTTTTCCCCCCAGCTCTTCTGACCTGCGATGGCTGTGGGAGGGACAGGGAAATCTTCAGAAATGAACTAGACACAGAAGAAATAGATGCAAAGTCCATTGTCCCTCGTAGAATAACTAGAAGAAGCCTTGCACAGGTGCTGGCCACCACCGCGCCTCTCTCTCTCTGTTCGCTGGATCTGGCAGGCGTCCCCACTTCATAGAGTTGCTTCAAGCTTGGAGAGGTCTCTGGGGGGAACAGCTGGATCCAAAAGGCAGGCTAGAGCAGACCCGAGTGTCCTGGCACCCACTCCTCCCAAGCTTACCTACCTGTGGTAGTGGGTAGGAGACAGCATTTCGCTCCGCTCTCGAGCATCTTACAGAGAGATCATTACTTCTTTATTTGATGACGTGGAGCCCAAGGCCCAGAAATACCTAAGTGGCTTGTTCTACCCTGGGATTTATGTGACTTCTATAATCTCTTTATCTGGTCTTTCAAAAACAGTGTGAATGTTTTATTTAAATGTTACTCCCTTCCATGATGTTAGAAGCGTTTAAGAGAGGCTACCTGTAGGCTTAGAAAGAGGATGGGAGATGAACATATATATACATATACATGTGTGTGTGTGTATATATATGTATGTATGTATGTATGTGTGTATGTATGTATGTATGTGTGTGTATGTATGTATGTGTGTATATATGTGTGTATGTATGTGTGTGTGTATGTATGTGTGTGTGTATGTGTGTATGTATGTGTGTATATGTGTATGTGTGTATGTATGTATGTGTGTATGTATGTGTGTATGTATGTATGTATGTATGTGTGTATGTATGTATGTATATGTGTGCAGCACAGGATACACAGGGTATACAGACCTGAGACTTTCACTCACATCTTAGCCATGTTGTAGCCTCTGCTCCACTTATTCCAGCTGGTAGATGTCTTCACACACTGAGGCTGAGTGTGGAGGTCCTTAGAGGAAGCAGGGATAGCATTGCCTGCCCCTGAAGCCAGAAACAATGCGATCCACTCACCCCCAGCCTTCGCATGCCTTTAGCTTTCCCCACTAGACATGAGCTCATGGAACTCTGCCTCATGCCCCCTTCCATAGATTTTCCTCTTCCTGTCGCCAGGTTAAATGGAACCATCACAGAGATGCATTCATCGGGAGCTGCCATCGGGTAGTAATAGGGTAATTGTGCTGCCCCTGGTACCACAGAGATGATCCCCAGCATCGCCCGAAGAATGTACAGAGGCCACATTTACGTTTCAGGGCAGCCTTTGAAAACCTTGGCATAGGTCCCCAGCTCTGTTTGCCTTCCCGCAGCGTGATGTGAGAACACTGGTACAGTGCGTGCCTTGTTTAAGCACAAGCCAGGCACTGTGTGGCCTGGGAGGTGGATTACAGCCCAGATGAAGGGCGGAAATCCTCAGCAGGGATGGCTTCAACTCCTACAGTTTAGTGTGTGTGTGTAACTGTGAGGTCTGCTGCCCACAAACCCCACAGCCATCCCATCAGTGTGAAGAGAGCAGCTCAGCCCGGATGGGCACGCCACAGCCATCCCATCGGTGTGAAGAGAGCAGCTGAGCCCGGATGGGCATGCCAGCATGTCCATTGTTCCTGTACTTTGGTTCCCTAGGCTTATTTTCTGCTACAAGTTTTAGCTCTTTGGGTCAAACCTTTACATATATGCACATGTCTGTAACCAAATGTAAACATGCACAGACACGAGAGAGCTATAGAAAGAAGTGCATCTATATACACATTGGCATTTATGTATTTTATATATATTATAGAAAGATAGATATGCTAACTTATATCATTGGTGTATGTATGTATGTATGTATGTATGTATGAGTGCATTAAACACAGATATGCTCACATGTGTACCATTGGTGTATATGTATAAATGTGTGTGTATATGCTAGACTCAAATATACTTACATGTATACAACTGGAGTATTACATAAGAGAACTTGTGTTCCATCCTCTGTCCTGTCCAAGTGCTTGAGTGTGGCTGCCTGGAACACTGGTTGAGAAGGGTGCTGAGGCTATACCCTGACTTAGCAGCATAGATCTGATTGGATAGTGAGGCTGGCCATGGACAAACATCAGGAGGTATGAGCACACACATCCTCTGCCTCTGATCTCTGCCTGACAGCTTTGTTTCTGGGTGACATGCTGTAGCCTCACACGCCCTTTCCCACATTCCCCCCATCACCGAGGACTTCTATTCTCCAACCTATAGTTCTTGCAGGATGTTTTGCCTTTTCTTAGACAAGAGTGTCCTGTCCCCTCACTGTTGCATGGCTTTGGAGATTTCCTCCTGCGGTAGTGCTCTCTACCTCAACTCACAGAGTTCTGTACATGTTCACTGCAGCATGCTAGGAGAAATGGGGATGCCTTGATGATAAAAATCAAATCATTCTTGTCTTCCTGCCCCCGCTCCCCAGCCACTGGCTCTATTCCCACAATGAAGTTTAGCTCCTTCAGTGAAATCTTCACATTTTGCAGATGGAAAAACTGTGGCTTAGGACAGGATTAGAGAGCTGTCTGACAATGTCATAGGAAAGCCAGGAACCCTGGCTCTGACTGGCAAGTGAGGCCCTGGCTGTCAGGGATAGAGCTCCTCAGAGGCTGTTTAGTTCTGTTCCCTGGGTGGCTCTGAGAGCAGGCATATCCCTCCTTAGCTTGCTGCTTCCTGATTCAGGGCTTTGATGTTCTGGTTTCATTGTGTTGGCTTTATTGTGAATTATTTTTAAAAATAAGCTGGGAGTGAGAGACTAAACATAAATTAACGCCCTCATTCATCTGAGGAAAATCACCACCATTCCCCTACATCCTATAGGTAAGGGAGAACAACACAGTGGGACTTCACACCTTTGTGGAGTTTAAACTTGAGGAGTACGTATTTTCCAACCCCCCTCCACCAACACACAAGCTGCATGCTACAGTTGATGTTATTACACTTATTTTCCAGATGAGGATATTGGGTACCAGAGGTTAAATAATTTGTCCAATGTTGCATAGAAGGCAGTAGACATATAATTTGAGGTCAAGGGTCAGGAAGATGGCTCAATGGATAAAGACACTTGTCCTGAGTTTGATCCCCAGGGTCCACATGATGGGAGGGAAAAAGAAACAACTTCTTTAAGTTGTCTTTTAACCTCCACATGCATGCTGCGGCATGCCCAGCCTCAACCATGCACACCACAAATAAATAAATGTAAGAACAACTTTTAAAGAGTTTGAAGACCAGAAGTTTGACTTGAGCCTCTCTGTCTTGACCAGTGTTACCGCATGTTTAAGATGAAAAAAGAAAAGAAAAAAGAAACTCAGATAAGTTAGTTCAGTGAGCCAAGGCCACACAGCTGGTTTAGAAGCGGAGCTGAGCTATATGACTCTTACACACTAGGCTCCTCTCAGCCTGACTTTCCTTCCCAGACTGTGGGAGGGAACCGAGCAGACACATTCGTGGGTACTATGGCTTGTGGGATCTGAGAAGATGGAAATCTCTAGTATGGTATGCATACGCTGTCTGTGTGTGTCTCACATTGGTGAGGTAGTGGGAGGGTGGGGACAGAACACCAACACACCAAATATTACCCTAAGTTTCTCAAAGTCTGTGATTCTATCAAGTCCTGCAAATAATGTGTGAACCAGTTGGCCACTGCAGCCGGCCAGCAAATTTTTGGCTCAAGTGTTATAATTATTAAATGCAGGGGAGAGAAAGGGGGCGGGGACTGAGAGACAAGCACACACAAGGTTCTCCGACACTTGGTGTGGGATAATTTATCCAAAAGTTATGCGATCCAAGATGGCCAACACTTGCTTAAATTTAGATCTGGACGAGACTCCTGTCACACACACACACACACACACACACACACACACACACACACACACAAATGACTACTGTTTCCTGGACACCCACTCGGCACACACAATCAACCCCTCAGCGCTGCCAGCCCGCTGGAACAAAAGGGATTTTGATTCTGAGATTCTGATTATTTTTAAACTTTAATGACAAATCCTTTCCTTCCCCACATTAAAAAGTAAAGGCTATGCATCTTGCCATTAAGGGACTGCTTGCTGCTGCTTGGTTCTCCCAGGCACTTACGTTGTTTAAAATTTAATTTCTGGGTTGAAATTTTCATTGAAAACACCACTATCTTTCTAAATAACAACAAAAAAGTTTTCTTCTCTTGTCACTGTCATAGTTAGTCCTTTTGCCTACTCTCATGCTGCCTCAGCGGGAGTGTGTGTGTGTGTGTGGGTGCTCTCCAGCTTCTTGGGTGACTCTGTGGCTCCAAATTACTAGGCCCGCCCCCGGACAAGCAGTAATTGTTGTTTTTAAATTTTCACTACATGCTACTTACTCTGCGTGCGCGCATGCACACACGTGTGCCACAGTGCTGGTGAGATGAGAGGATACCTTGCGGGAATCATTTCTCTCCTTCTACCATGTGGGTCCTTGGCCTTGAACTTGGGTCCTCAGGCTTGGAGGCAAGCACCTTTTCTTCTTGAGTCATCATGCTGGCCTCAGTGATTGTTATTGTTGGCGATGGTGTTTTACAATCCAGATTTTTTTTTTTTTTTGAGCACAAGTTGAGCACTTAAGGCTTTACATCCTTGGTCACCACCAGGGAGCGAAGCCCGTCTATAATGATGACATTAAAATAGGTCAGTGACAAAAGTGTTCCCGTGTGCTTGCCCGTGCCGGGCCAGCTTTCGGGTACTTTCCCTGCAGTCTTCAGCAGGAGATGAGAGGCCACTATGACTCCCATCTTGGAGGAGACAGATTGTGACAGAACTTCCTGCATCACAGGGGGAGAGATCCACTCATTCCTCACTCCAGACAGGATGCTGACAGCCACGGATACCACTGGAAAATCTGATGTGAAGGCCTGAGAGACATCCAAAGAGAGATGTTTCTAGTTAGGTACTGGCCAAACCCAAGAAGACTTCCTAACAAAGAGAGCGTTTGAGCTAAACATGGAAAGCAGACAGGATTCTAACATGCGTGGGGGAATAAGACCAGACAACATTCTTAGTGGGGTGTTGGCGAAGGTCTGGTTCAGCTACTGGACAAGGAGGAGGCCCATGCTGGACCTGTAGTTGGTTCTTGGAATCCTTGGAGTCCTACCTAAGGACAGTCAATGTTTCCCTGCTCAGGGTTGAGCCGTTCAAGTGTGTCAAACAGGTAGGGAACTGCTTAGAAAGGTCAGCCTTAGCAGATGGTGATGGGTGGTCTGTGGAGGGAAAGGGGAGAGCTGCAGGGGGAGACCCTTCAGAAGAGGCTCTTCCTAGCTCTATTGCTTGTCTAGCTTGCTCTGTTTGGTCTCAGGCCTTGGGTCCTGACTGTCCACTTTGGACCCCCAGGTGGCCCCATGGGTCCCAGCTTGACCCTCAGATAGCTCTCTGCTGCCCCCATCTGGCCAAGCAGTTCATTCACTGGGTCTGGCCCGCAACTCTGCCAGGAATATAACTTCTGTTACCAGACATTATTCAGAACACGCGTTCTGTGCTGGGCAGGTTCATGTCTTTAACTGCTCTTCAGTGACCTTGTGGGAACATTCAGTAGTGACCACTACGATTGGCGTGTCGTAGTTGAGAGCCTGGAGCAGAGAAGTGCTGTGTCTTTCTGATGTGAGCTGAGAATTGATCAAGTACTGTCTCCTTCTCTAAGAAGTTCTCTAGGAAATCCTCCCATGGGAGGCCAGAGCCTGAGCTGGAGGGCAGCTGCCAAGGGGGATAGCAAAGGTATGGCTTGGGCAGGGTTGGGGGCATGTGAGGAATGGGATGGCTTGCCAAGCTTAAGGACTGTGTCATCGTGGACCGAGGCCAAAGGGAGAGGCAGAGCTTTGTATGGGAAATGGGAGGTGGGGATCTTGGAGCCAGGAACACAAAAGGCCACAAAGGAGCAAGGGGCACCCGCTCAGGGCTTGGTACTCTGAGCGATGGCTGGCTGGCATGATGGCTTAGGATTGCCTGCCTGGGTGTGTCTCTTGGTTTCCTTAAATGGACAGGGTTCTTTCTGGACTAAGACATTGTTTCAACTTGACAGCATTTGGGGGTTAAGTGTCTGACTCTTGGAAAAGTCCTATTAAGGAAAACCCACTGGCATCGTTCAAGCCAAGAGCAAGGCCCTAAGGAGGGGCAGACAGACAGGGTGCTTTCTAATGGAGGCACAGTGGGATGGGAAAAGCTAGGTCAGGGGTGCAGCTGGCAGCCGCAGGGGGGAGAAGCCTGAGAAAGGGTGGGTAGAGCCAAATGCAAGCTTTCCCTCCACTTCCCATTTTAGCCTGGGGCCAGCCGTGGGCACAACGATAGCGTTTTCTCAGAACAATTCTCAGGAAGGCTGTTGGGGGACAGGGCAGAGCCTCACCTTTGCACAAGAGCATGCATCCGAATGACTTGGCCAGATGAGCAGAAATTGTGAATGGGTCTGGAGCACAAACTGCCGGTCCAGGGATGGGTGTGAGAGCTGGGACTCTGTGTGCACTTGTGTTTTCAGTCTGGCCACTTCCACAAACCCTGTAAGACATCTCGGTGCCCCATGTGTTTCCTGTCTGCTTACACAGCCATAGCTGGACTCCGTGCAGAGACCAGTGCAAAGATGTAGATCAACGTGGTACAGAAGCCTTTTGGATCATATGGCAAGCAACAGAGACAACCATAAGGTCAGAGAGAGTCAGTGTAAGGATGGGTAAACACCAGATCTGGAAGCCACTTATATTTTAAACCAAGACGGTGCTGTGGACCCATTGCAGTTGTGGTAATTTTTCCCCCTTGGGCTGTGAAGTACTTGGTTCAAAGTATCCCTGTTTCCATTAGCTACAACCAGATCCCAAAACTGAGGCTGTAACTGTGGAAAGCATTCATTTTGACAGCCTCATGGGAGACTTTTAGCCACTGGATAAGTGAGTCTGACATCTATAGTCTCATTGCCAGTCACTTGGCATTAAGAACACTGTGTGGCCACTGCCTTTAGCAGACATATGATGAGGCTGACTCAGGAGCAGGGGCTGTGGAGTAACTGGCACCATATAAGGCATTTCTAGAGCTGAGTATTATGGTACACACCTGCAGTCCTGACCCTCAGGAAGCTGAGGTGTGTGTGTGGTGGGGTGGGGGCATGTCTTGAGTTGGAGACCAGCCTTGGGTATATAGTGAGACTCTGTTTTTAAACAAAAGACGTAGTGTAGGGGCACAT
Organism: Acomys russatus; assembly: GCF_903995435.1. NCBI lineage: Eukaryota > Metazoa > Chordata > Mammalia > Rodentia > Muridae > Acomys > Acomys russatus. The sequence continues at coordinate 64,823,594 of NC_067143.1, read as the reverse complement.
CTAATTTTGGTCTTCATGGAAATCATGTTAAAAGTAGGAAAAGGAATGAAGAAAAAAGAAACTGAGAGAAACTGTGAAAACGAAAAATTATTTTCTGAAGCTCTAAGAGTCATAGTCAAAAATTACATAATGGAAAATGACTTGTTCTTCATTCATATGAGTGTATGTCTGTGTGTGTGTGTGTGTGTGTGTGTGTGTGTAAACACATGTGGGTGAGATATATGCACAATCTGGAATTGAAAGATATCTACAAAGTATTTATGTGAGTCATTGGGAAAGTCCAAGGTACCCCCAGGAGAGTGCTTAACTAACCTGGTTCTGATTTAGAGTGCTGCGGCATCCTTTCCCAGCAACTAGTAGAAATGGTAGCACTGGTGCAGAGTCAGAGCCCTGCACAGCATGAACAAAGCCTCAAGGGAAAAGCTCAGAGCAGAAGCGCCAGAAGCAGGCATTTGAAAGCTGCTTCAGGTGGGTGGTTAGGGGTTGCTTCTGACCTAACCTGCTTTTGTTTGGTTTTGGTCTTGTTTTATTGCTTCCACTTTTTTATGTAAACATACATGTTTTATTCTTATAACATAACCAAAATGGATCAGAAAAAAAATGAGTGCTAGAGTGTGGAAATTCATTTGAACTTGAATCCCCTGCCCCCAAACAAAAGGGGTTGCTAGTGGTGACTAACCATGTAGGGTGGCTGGCCTTGTGGCTGGACCCCTGCTCCATCCACCCTTTCTTACTTTGCTGAAGTTAAGCATCAGGCAGGACTGAACCTAGAGCAGCTCGGGAGGTGAGCCCCAATGGGTGGAAATTAATCGCAGTTTCTTCCTGGCTGTCATAGTTTGGTTTTGGTAATGTAGGCTCAAGCCAAAAGTCATTATCCTGGCGCCCCAAAAGACTGAAGTGAAGCTCTTTCTATCAGTGTTTGTGTGGTTTCTTCTGTCCCTTCTGGGTGTGGACAGGAAACGTGTGGTGCAGACTGAGGCTCAGCACCATTCTGAAACCTTGAGAGGAGTCAGTCTGGAAGTAAATCCACCCCAAGAGGAGGGCTGCCCTTACTAAAGGGTGACCACACCCCAGCCCACCAAGTCTTGTCTGGACTGCCTGCATCCTCTTCCTCTGTGGCCTGGCCAAGCTGCCTCACCAGGGGCAAGTGATCAACAAGTGGGCACCAGAGTCCATGTCAGAAGTAGCCTCAACTCCCCGTACTGTGGGACACCCAAGGAGACTGTGCTGCCTATCTCCTACATCTGAGCACAGGGTCTAGGTCCTCACTGTGCATGGTCCTTGGGTGGTGCATCAGTCTCTGCACACACACGCGCGCGCGCGCGCGCGCGCGCGCGCGCGCGCGCGCGCGCGCGCGCGCACACACACACACACACACACACACATCCCATGCCCAGATTTGTTGGCTCCATTGGTCTCCTTGTGGAGCTCCTGACCCCTCCAAGTCCTTCAGGCCCCAACTCTTCCATAAGACTCCCTGTGCTCCACCCCAAAGTTTGGCTGTGAGTCTCAGCATCTGCTTCGATCCTCCTCTGGGTGTGGAGTCTTTCAGAGGACCAATATAGTAGGCCTCTGTCCTCTTCCTACTCTCAGCCACTTCCGATGCCTAGTCAGTTTGTCCTTCTGAATGAAAATTAAAAGGGCTTCCCCTTTCTGAGGATTAGGGGAGGGGGAGAGGGGCTGAGGGAGGGAGAGTGGGATGGAGAAGAGATGAGGGCTACAATCAGGATATAAAGTAAATAAAAGTAAAAATAATAATAATAAAATTAAAAGAAAAAAGTGTGACCACACCCCCTGCCTTGGGTTTCTTCAAGTGTGTGAGTTGAAAGAGCATTAGATTGTTTGAGTTTTGCTTAGTAATGCTACTTATGGCTTAATAATTCCTGCTATGCACCAGGCCTGTAATCTCAGCTGCTCAGGATGCTGAAGCCATAGGGTCACAAGGTCAAGGGCAGTGTGCACTAAGGACTGAGGTTCAAGGCCAGCCTGGGAAACTTAATAGGACGCCGGCTCAAAATAAGCTGTTAACCTATGGCTTGGGATAGAGCTAAGTGGTATCGCACTTGCCTTGTATGCACAGGGCCCCAAGTTCAATCTCTAATACTGTGTGTGGAGGGTTGGGAACGCCGGATATAGGGAAACCAAAGCTTGCATCTGGGATTTAAAAACAGAAACAGAACAGGTGAAACGGTAACAGGAACAGGGAATGCGACTCGAGGCTCCAGCAGGGTCAGAGAAGTGCAGAAGCCTATTGTGAGCCCTCTGAAGATGCCAGGTTAGCTGCCCGAGGCCCGCCTCCCTCATTAGACACCCTCATTTAAAGAGTTAGAGCTGCGAAGGGCAAGTTTCCTGCCACAAAACTGTAGCTCTATCATGTGGGTAGTCATATGTGACCAGCAAAACTTACTTTTGTGTACATGAGCTGGTAACAGGAACCAGCTCAGAGAGTGCCAGGTAAGGTAAGTGCAGCAAGTACATAAAGTGGTGAGCAGGAGCTCCTCCCTTACCTCGTCATGCTAAGGAGGGACAAATTGGTGCCCATAGACCAGTTGTGAGACCTTCCACATACTGACAGTTTTGAAGATCGCCATTAGCCTTTGACCCTCTACTGTTTCTTCAACCTATTGCTTTGCTTGAATCGATTGATTTCAGAATGTTTTCCTACCTCCTGTAGCTCTGGTTTGGAATGCAAAGTCTTTGCTGAGCCTGCAGAAATGTGAGAGATGGAGTGAGATACATAGGATGTTAAATGCTTTGATTTCAAAGTGGTACACTCATGTCACTTTCACTCATAATTGCTTGCAAGAGAGGCTGGGGAGCAAAGAGAGGGTATGGAGTACTTGGTGGGAACTAATTACCTTTTTCTAGGAGCCACCGCCATGTAAAATAAGGAAAGCACAGTTATAATTTCAAATTACCTTTGACAAATGAGTGTGTCCTTCTTTTTACTGTGTACCATGGCCTTTTGCCCCATAGTAACTCACATTAGAAAAAGTTCCCATATACCCTGCCCCAAAAGTCTGCTCCACTAGCCAGGCGCATGTCAGAAAGAGCTTCCAGGGCAACCTATGGCTAGAAATTAGGTGTTCCAGTTGGTTTGGTGACCCACTGAAGCACATCTTTCTGATTGACAAGAAGCACTTAAGGATGCTGGGAAGACGAGGTGCTGAGCACAGTGCTCTCCACGCAAACTCTTGGGTTTCTAAAGCATTATCTCTTCAGTTTGGCTTCCAACATACGCAGAAGAATCACGTATGATACGTATTTAAACCCATCACATTCAAGTTTTTCCTTGGGTGTATGGAATCTATGGGAAAGGATGAAGGGGTCTTGCTCTGAGGCTAAGCCTAGGTTAACCAGATCCACTTGGGTGTGATGTTTCTTTCGTGGGTACAGAATCCCTGGGGCTAGGAGGGATGAAGGTGAGAAAGGCTATGTGCGATTGCAGATGGGGTTTCAACTTCCATCACGTTCAGGGCTCTTTGGGAAACTGGGTCAAGAGTGGCCTGAGGGAGCGGAGTCACCCAGGGGTCATTCTCCCTTAGAGGATCATATTGGCCTGAGCCAGAGACAAAGACAAATGAGACATTGTTCTGAATATGTCTCAGTGCCAGCATCGGGGAAGTAGGCCAGAGTTCTGCAGTGGTACCACATGTAAAGAGGAAGCATTGCCAGCAGAGATGAGGACTAGGGAGCAGAGTCCTGCTCAGAAGGGGATGCTCTGTGCAGCTCTTCCCATTGACAGTCCTTAAGGTTTGATGGACAATTGGATCCATGCGGTGTGGATTGTTTGAAAAATGAGCTTGGGGAAATGAAAGACATGAATCTGTAAGACCCAGCATCTAAGTTTGTAAAGCCACTCCAGATGGGAGAAGGCTTTCCTGAGATAAAACATTTAAAAGATGCAGAGGTGGAGGTGCAGCACTCTTAACCAACCTAGGTGCTCCTTCTAAGAAATCAAGCTGCTTGCCTGCAAATCTTCAAAGGCCAGGCAGTCCCTTTTTCCTTGCTGCTGTCATCTTCCCTTTGCTTTTCTTCCTGCTGTTCTCTGTTGCTTTTGTCCTATCTGATTCCCACAGGCTACTCCAGATCTGGACCAAAGAAAGGTCCCCTGGGAATTTAAAGAAACTGGAAGGGCAAGAGTGAGGGCACCAGACTTAAACTCACTTGATATATGGAATGTCCTTGGTCGATTCTGGCACCTCAGGTTTCCGTAAGTCACCATGGATAACGATTGGTTCAATAGCTACCCTATTTACATAGTTTATGCATATGCTTGACAGATATGAGGAGTCTGTGGCATGGGCTTAGGCAGACGGGGATGCAGTGAAAACACTAAGGTCTTGGAGCCTAATTACATTCCTTAGTAAATGGATGACTTAGAAGATGGAGACTCACATCTGTCTCAGTGTACTAAAGGAAACAGTGTAGTGTTGAGTCTATTACAAGGCCTGGCATACAGCAGGTATTTAAATAGCCCTTGTTTATCCTGTTTTAAGAGCACCCCTGGAAGAATCAGAAGTCTTGGCACTCTCGCCTTTCTGTCTCTCTGTCTTTCTATCTCTTTCTGTCTCTGTCTCTGTCTGTCTCTGTCTTTCTCTCTCAACTTCCTTATATGTGTTTGTGGGTATCTTGTGGGTATGCATACATGTCCACACATCTGGTCACATGTGTGCAGGTGCACACACATGTATGTGGTGGCTGGAAGTTGACATCCTCTGTGACTCACTTTAGTTATTGCTGCATGTTCTCTCACTGAACCTGGCATTGGCTGACTCAGGCTACTTGTCCCAGGATCCCTGTCTCTACCTCTGAAGTGCTGAGACTACAGGCCGGCCCCACACCTGCTTGGGTTTTTCACTTGAGGTCAGAGGTTCTGACTGCTGATTCTCACTCTTGTAGGGCAAGTCCTGAGCCATCTCCTCATCCGCTTGCTGCTCTCTTGCCAGTCTACCTAGGTGCCTGACAGATGCTTGCAAAAGCTCCCTCTGAAAGCCAGGTACCATGATAAAGAAAGGTAGCAGAAAAAAAAATCCATTGGATATTTCCCGCAGAATGGAAAATACTCTGCCAAAACAAAGATGTTTCCAGAGGGTGCGTGGGTTTTGATAAATAATTAACTTGGGTGGATTACATTGTGTCTGGAGGAGCCATTTCAACAACATGTTCACACCCCCGAAGTCTTGTTTCACATTTTCCAGGATAAAAATCTCCTTTGTTAGAAATAAATAAATAAAAGAAAGAAAAAAAAAAGTGTTCAGAAACTTGGCCGTAAACTTGTGTTTCCATCTAATGAATGCCATGAAAACTCACAGTTTATGGGCAACATCTTTAATTGGATCCAAAGACGCGCTATTGTTTCCAATTGGCCTCAGTTAAACCCAGGTAAGTGAAATTGTATTGCCTCAGGGAACATTTCTGGGCCACCAGAGTAGAACAACCCTCCCATTGTCCTGTGGAGAATATTGTCCCACTCAGCAGCTATGGCACACTGCACCACTTGCCAAGCAAGAGACTTTCTCTGTGCCAGGTGCTGTGGGTTGGGGTGTGGCTAGACTGGGAGCCGCAAGTACGGAGAGATAAAAGATTATAACTGACATAGTGGAAAGAACACTCAACACCAAAACCTGATTCAACTGCAGGCTCGCTCGTCTCCTAACACAAGCTAGCAACCACTTTGAGAGGGCTTGGTTGGTTTATTTTGAGACAGAGCCTTACTTACTCTGTAGCGCAGGCTAAGTGAAAACTAGTCCTGGTGAGATCCTGCCTCAGCCTTCCAGGTGCTGGGACTACAGTCATTTTGCCTCTGCTAACAAAATCTAGTGACTTCAATTACCCTCTTTTGTGAGCCAGTTGGGTTAGGTGGCAAATAGGTTTGACTTTTCAGGGGGAAGGCTGGTAGCAGAACTTGCTTAACTGAGCGGGATTCTGAGGTTATTCTCGCATTTGATAGACAAGAGCATTATGAAGAACAAGAGTGACTAAATTATGTGAGAAGGTGAGTGGTAGGAACGGGATGGAGGCAGGAAAAAGAAAGGCAGAAGGCACTGAAAGGTGCTATAGCAGCTCATGCCTTGTACTCACCAAGCCTTCATTCCTTCCAGGATTTCAATTCAACCCTGCTCCTAAATCACAAGTGTTTTATGAGAACCTTAGTGAAGCTTTACAACGAGAACACGTTTAGTTAGGGTTTCATTGTCATGAGAAGACACTGTGACCATGGCAACATTTCACTGGGGCTGGTTTAGTCCATTATCATCATGGTGGGAAGCATGGCATCATGCAGGCAGACATGGTGCTGGAGACGGAGCTGAGAGCTCTACATCTTGATCCACAGGCAGCAGCAGGAGACCGTGTGCCACACTGGGCGTAGCTTGAGCATAGGAGACCTCAAAGCCCACCCCCGCAGTGACACACTTCCTCCAACAAGGCCACACCTCCTAATAGTGCTAGTCTGTATGGGCCAAGGATTCAGGCACATGAATCTGTGGGGGCCATTCCTGTTCAAACCACCACAAAGCCTATTCCATTTAGTCACGTGTATGAATGAGGGCATGAGCCTGTGTGTGTGTGAACATGGGGAGAGAGAGATGCTGCCCATGATGACTTATGTAAAAGACAGAAGACAGCTTTCAGAAGTCAGTTTTCTTCTTCTACAGTGTGCGTCTCATGGATCAAACTTAGGCCTTCAGAGTTGGCTCAAGGGCCTTTACCCACTGAGCCTTTCCATTAGCAAAAGAACGGATTTAGCATCTGAATCTATATAGAAGAGAGATAGTACCAAGCAGGAACACATAAATAAATACTCTCAAGGCCCTTTGGAATTTGCATTAGACATATATAAGACATGCAATGAAACTCAGGTTTCTTATTATCATTATCATCTTCATCTAGATGGTAAAGAGGATCGGAGACTCAAGCCAACGTCAGTGTTTAAAGTAGGGCTGAGAGTCGCAAGACAAGCTAGCAACCTGGGAAGCAGTGGACTGTGGGCCTCCCTCAGGGTCTAGCCCCTTTATGTCACCTTCCTCTCTGCCTTTCTCTGCTTTCTCACGATGACCACCGAGACCATAAGAATGCTGTGCTCTAGGGAGGCCTGTCTGCCTATCGGGGACACTCCGGGTCCTCCATCTTTGGATGCTGGGCTTGCAGTTTGGCTTTAGATTTTGCATAAGCGGAGTAACATGGGCTCTCTGTCGGGGGAGGACAGATCAGTTCTCATTTTTGGGCATGGAGCTGCTTAAATATGGTTGAGATCTGTGAAATTCCTGGGATGCGTACTTGTCTGTTTGCTCAAACTACATTAAGATAAAAGGCTGGGTTGGCTGTGATTAGCTACCAGTGAATTCCTGCCAGCGGATGGTGGGATGCTTGCCTCTGCATCCAGTTTCACCAAGGCTCTCAAAGAATATATATTTTTAGCACTGAAGTTCAGATTCCAAGTCTTCTCCCTCCCCTGCGACGTCTGTCTGGAGGCTTGCCAGATGGATGTGTTAGTGTTCCAAGCCAGTGGCTGAAACCCGAACCATTGTTTTCCTTTGTGATTTGTTTGTCAGACTCTTAAAGTCTCAGGGCTGGGGTTCCAGCAGGATGCCCGAGACCTTCACAGTTGCATGCTCTCAGATCCCAGTGATTTAGTAACAGCTTAGAGCCCACTCCTTTCCTGTCAATCCAAGCACTCCTTAGGCAGCTGCCCAACACCAAGGACAATGGTAAGTCTCATAGATCCAGGTTAGTAGTTCCCAGCTTATGAACTCCTAGGACAAGGGAAAGTGATGAAAGACTGCGTCATGTGGGCTGTGTGGGATAAGAGCAGAGAGAAGCCAGATGAATGAGGGGTGCAGTAGACAATGCCCGGAAAGTGAGTGACTGTGTGCTGTTTCTGATGTACTGTTATTTTATTATTAAAGAACACTATGAGACAGACAGGTGGATGTAAAAGTAAGGAGCAAACTAGCTCGCTCCTGTAATCCCTGGACTCAAGAAGTCAAGGCAGGAGGATTGCTGTGAGTTTGAGGACAGCCTGGGCCAAATGAGTTCAAAGACAGCCTGGGCTACAAAGCAAGGCACCATACCCTTCCCCTCCAAAGGGGGGAAAACAAATAAAAGACTTGAGAATTAGAAAACAGAACATACAAAAATTAAAAAGCCACCCCCAAAAGATAACTTGTACATATTCTTTTCTCAAATAAACAAGAATGTAAAGTATTGAAGCAACTGTAGGAAAGTCTGGAAGAGTGACTGAAACGGGATGCGTCCCCATCTCACACTCTAAGTGCGCGAAGGTGGTTTTCAGACTCACAGGAATTCAGATTTAGAGGCCAGTGAAAAAAGACACCGAGTACGAGCACCTGACTCTTAGCAAGCGTAGAGCCAGGAGGAAGGGCAGGGAACACTGAACTCGCTGACTCTCCAGATTCAGAGGCGTTGGATTGAGAGGCAGCTTGTTCCGGGAAACCACCTCCGTGAAGAACCTTTCCCCGTGCTGACGAAATGCACCATAAAGTTGTCAGGAATCGCTGCCAATGTTTCCTTTGACCTTTGGTAGGACAGATGGTAGGAGAGGCACGGAGAAGCAGTTTCTTAGAAGTCAAGTTGGACTGATCCAGCGATATCAGCAAACCCAGCCTCTGATGAGTGTGGAAACTGACACGTGAATACGCTAAGTCAAAGGCTTGTTGGAAGCAAGGACATCAAGGGGGCAGCACCTTTTAAAGTCAGTCATTGGATGAGACGGGAGCAAGCACAAGTCCAAAACTCAGCCTGGATCCTTCCTGACAGGGAAACTGAGTCAACAGCATAAGGGTGTTTTCTTTAATTGTTTCCAATTATTATAGAGACAAAAAGAAAAGAAAAAAGGCAGAACCGTCTGGTTGTGGCTACATGAACCCCCAGCAACTTGCCTACACTCTTTGGACACTTACATGTTTAGGTGGGGGAAGACCCAGTGTCCCAGTTAATTTTTCAAGGGAAAGACCCACACAGAGCCTATAGGAAATCCACAGCAAAACTGAGAAGGAGCAGCTTCAGATACAATGGCCCCATCCAAGCCGACAGGAAGAAAGGCCCCCCAGGAGGCCACAATAAGAACTGGCAACAATGGCACAAACATATGAATGGAGCAAAGTTTACTTTTATTGCATACATGTGCTGTGCACGTGTACCTGTGTATGTGTGCTCACATGTTGGAGTGCAGGTGTATATATGCATACCTGCATGTAGAAACTTAAAGCTGACTTTGGATACCTTTCTTTTCGTGTAACGTAGTGAGGCAGGGTCAGCTGGTCTAGCCACACAGCTTGCTGGGCGGGTGGGCGGGGGGGGGGTCCACCTTTCTCCTTCTTCCATACTCTGGGTTACAGATGGGCTGCTGGGCCCACTCAGCTTTTACAGAGACACAAACTTGGTCCCTATGCTTGCTGGGCAAGCACTTTACTTACTGGCTCATCTCCCTTGCCCAAACAGAGCAAAGTTTAAAAGGAAATAGAAAAGCATCTCAGGTTTTGCTTTCTATTGTATGTGAGTATGTGTGTGCGTGCGTGCATGCGTGCGTGCATGTGTGTGTGTATGTGTATGCTTGTGTACAGACCAGAGGTTGATGTCAAGTATCTTTCTCTTTATTTCTCTCCACCTTATCTTTTGGGACAGAATCTCTCACTGAACCCCGAGCAATCCATTTTGATTAGAATGACTGGCCAGGGAGCCCCTAGACCTCACCTGTCTCTGCTGAGGTTACAGACATGTTCTGACACGTTCCGCTGTGACCAGCTTACTATAAGTGTACTGGGGAAACCACTTTAGTTGAAGCTAATTCACAATCTCAAGGAAAATAGGCTTTGGGGAGGGGAATATTATCAATTATCATGCAACTGACTAAGAAGTCAGCGAGTAGAAGCAAGGAGAGGAATAAAGTGAAAAGAATATATGGTAATAGTTACACTGGCTCCAAAGACCAATGCCTGAAAATGCATGTGGAGCAAGTGTTGAGAAAACAAACAGATAAAGATGAGAGAAATGATGCGCGGGATCACTCACAGGACAATATTACCAGAAAGATGGACACGAGAGACCCAGCCAAGGTATTCAAAGGAAGATGCAAGAGAGGACGGTTCAAAGTTGAAGGAATGACTGAAATCTAGCTTGAAGGGCAGACACTATTGGGAACAAAGCTCCATTATCTATCATCCAATGAAGCTATTGATTTCGAAGAAAGTTGGGTATTCCCTTCAAATTTCCAAAGAGCTGCATTCGTAAAGGGAAAAATTAATTATGTTGACTTCAGGATTTAGGGGAAAAATTGAGCAGAAGACAGCAATTCTGTGAGAAGTTAAGCTGCCACCAGTGTGTAAAGTGAACAAAATGTTTTACTGAAATATAAACTATTTTGTCTACATGCTTTTCTTGAGAAAAAAAATCTCCAGCAGCCAGGGAGGTATCTGAGGACAATGAAAGTGAAACATTCAAGAATGGGTAATCTGAGCGTGGAAGGGTGGAATTGAGCACTTAATACGATAAACACATAATTATACCTCAAGAACGAGGTAATCACAGTTCAAATGTTTGTAAATAGTACAGTTTTTAAAGGAAAATAAGGCAAAGTTAAGGTAAAAACAAAACAATGATGACGCAACTAAGATGCCCATTTTCTCTCGGGGAGGAAGGCTGGGATTGATGGTCGCCAGTAAGTTTGGTTTTCAAACTCATGATCTGATCCAATTCAAAAATTTTGATTTAAAAATTTAAAGGAATGAAATACAAGCAATTCAATGATCAGATTGATGCTCTGAACTGTCACCGAGGAGCTGGAAGGCTCCAGCATTCGCCTGTGTAACTGTAAATGCAGCAGACGAGGTCCCTTCTTGTCACAGATTTCCTATTCTGACCTATGAACAGTGTGTTCATACCATGGCATATGGAGTTCAGCCTGGATTACATAGTGAGTTCCAGGACAGACACGGCTGCATAGTAAGATCCTGTCTCAAGTACTGTGACGGATACTGGCATGACTTAGTATCCTAACAGGGCGAAGGAAAAAGATCAGCCACATTGTCCTGGTTATAGAAAACTTACCCAAACTAAAATTCTTTCCTTGATTATAAAATGATGACAGCAACATCCTGAGTGTAGAGAGAAAAGCGAATTCCATTTCTTGGGTGTGCACACATTGAAACACGCTTGATTGCGAGTCACCAGAAGCGTTCTGATTAAATTCAGGAGTGAGACAAAGACACCTACTGTGGTAGGCAGAATACTAATCCCCCAAAGTCATCTAGGTCCTCTTGCCCAAAAGTCGGGAGCGGGCTAGATTCCCGGCAAAGGAGGAGGGCATGGAGTTAATATTACTAAACAGACAACCTTAAAACAAAGTTGCCTTGCCCAAGGCCACCACAGGCATTCTTAACAGTGGAAAAGGCTAGGCGGAGGCCAGGCATAAAGACATGCAATGTCACTATCTCTGAAGATGAAGGAGGGACTGTGAGACATCAAGGGGGCGGGGGGAGGGGGGAGAAGGAAATACCCTTTCCACTGGAGTTCTGAGGAAGGAGCATGTCCCTGCCCATACCTGGGACTCCAAGGAGCCCGTGTTGGACTCAACCTCCAGATTGGTAAGACTGTGAACTGGTCTTGCTTGTAGCAGATAGTGTGGCCATCTCAGAAGCAGGTACTCCCACTACATTCCCATACGGCTGTAGTATGGATTGCTGTGTGAGTGAATATTAGAAAGGAGGCAGCAATTATTACTTGCTGGCATGACTGCATAATAAGCGCCTGCTGTTAGGAAATACCAAGTATTAAGTTAAAAGGCTCGTACAATGATTAATGAAAACACAGCAGAATAGCTTCTCTGTATTTCAACTACAAAGGACAAATAAATTAAATAAAATGCTCATTTCTTATAGGGGAAAAAACATAAGTAGTAAAATCAACACAGAAGGTATGAGTTCCAGTTGAAGAAGCTGATAGCACGCTATCATAAAATAACAGGAGCAGAGAAATAACCCCTGCACCACCTCTCCCCCTCCTCTCCCCCTCATCCCTTCCCCCTCCCCCTCCTTCCCTCTCCTTTCCTGCTGTCCTCCCACTGCTCCACCTCCTCCATTTTTGCTGGTTTTCAGTCCTGGTGAGCTAACCTAAGGCCTCACCCATGTTGGCGACTGCTCTGTCACTACAGTCACAGCCTCAAGGGGAAATATTTTCTTCTTCTGGCATTAGTCCTATTACTAGTGTAAAACATCTCTTAACATCAAATTTAATTAAAGCCCAAAGAGTCTACCCATTGTCCTTGTAATGGAAGCTAATCAGTATTACCCAGAAAATTAAACTTGGAGAGATTAAATATACAAGGCTTGCTAAAAAGAATAATATTGTATGCAAAATTTAAAAAAACTGTACCTCTGGTTTTTTTTTAAGCTTTACTTTTTATTTATGCATGTGTGTGGTGGGAGATAGAAGGGCATCCATGGAGGTCTAAAGAAGGCCTTAAGTCACCTGAGCTGTACTTACATGGTTATGCGCTGCCTGACGTGAGTGGTGAGAACTGAGCAGGGCCTCTGGGAAGGCAGGAGGTACTGCTGACAGCTGAGCCAGCTCTCCAGCCCCTCTAATGCTGTTTTAGCTGAAATGGTGTAGTATTCCTTTAGGGCTAGGAATATAATTCAATTGACTAAAATTGATCAGTTCAGAAGCAAATTCCAATAAATATGGGAATGTCTTTTATGAGTGGTATTTCATATAAGTGGCAGGAAATATAGGCTGAGTAATAAATAGTGTTAGAAGTTGATTGGCCATTTGGGAAAGTGAATTTATATTTTATATAAAAAAGAATTTCAGACAGCTCATATATTGAAATATAAAAATTAAGGTCATGGATACTAAAAATGGCCATAAACATTATTATTTTCTTAGGATAAAGCACAAAACTCATAAACAATAAAGACAGACTTTGACCCTGTTAAACATATCTGTGCAGGGAAAATTATATAAAGCCAAAAATTCTAGGAACAAACCATGAAACATTCTTAAGTAAGGGAAAGTCTGAAGAACTGCATTGTAAATGGAGTGAAAGTTGTAGGCTTCCTTTGAGTGCGCTTGATGGAGACTCATGTGTGGTAGTGAAACAAACCAGTACACACAGAAGGAGAAGGACACAAATGGCAGGACATTGGCATAACTGCGTCACACGAAATTCCATGGAAACTCTCTTTGCATACTCTTTAAAGACACGCAAATCTATATATTGTTGAGCAAAAGACACAGGGATCTGACATTGAATGGTCTACAAAGATGGTTTCTCAAAAAATCTTGATAATGTTGTAGCTTAGGTGTAGTTGCCTAAACTACATGCACTTGGGAGGCTGAATCAGAAAAAGTGTCTTAATTTTGAGACCAGCCCTGGTGACACTGGATTGCAGACCAGCCAGAGGAAACAGGTACAATTCAAACAAACATCCTGATAGTGGAGGACCTGATGTTTTATCCACCTGCTTTCCAAATGTTATGGTCTGTAATCGATTTTTACACAATTGGGACTCTCTGTGATGAAACCATGAAAATGTATTTTGTAAACAGATATCAAGTTTAGTAAAGTTAATGGATATTAAAACAAAACAAAACAAAACAAAACAAACAAACAAACAAACAAACAAAAAAACCCAGATACCTCATTGGAAAGCAATGATTCTGTTAAAAAAATTCTATGAACAGAACAGAGCCATCTATTCTAACAGGAAAAAATGTTAATGTTCTCCCAACATATTTCTGGCTACGCAAAAAAAGTTTTAAAAAGAAATAATTGCTTCAATTTATGAGTTGTGCAAGGTACTATAGTCTGAGTTGGTAAGACTTTTAAATGCTTAAGAGCCCTCTCCCACTCTCAAAATATTTCCATCGATGCCGTGGTTGACACATCACTTTCTCAGGAGGCTTGATGTAAGAGAGTTAGGGGACTTTGTAATATAAAGAGTCACTGCACTGCTAGTGAAACAAAACTCACTTCCGTTCACTCCACTTTACTGCCACAGGAAGTCGTGCTCAGAACACACTAGAGCAGATGCCAACGGTGGACCAGCAAGCACTCTGGGACTTGTCCTACAGTGATGGTTTGCGAGTTGTTTTGTAATGTGCCTCTCCTAGAGTGTCTCTCCACGAAGTTGAGTGAGAAGACGGGAATGCAACCAGGGTGCTTGATTGGGCCGTGTGGTGCAGCAGAGAGCCTAGAGTCTCTCTTGCCAACCCCTAACATGACTGGGAACACTGATGTAACAGGGACCTCACTGTATCACAGAGAAGCACTGTGGGCAATACTGACTTGCGGCTACTTCGTTTCTATTGTCTATATTGTTAGAACCCTTTGAGTTCTTGATTGATGCCCAACTAATATTCACTATGGCTACCAGCTTCAGGTTATATACAGATTGAAAGCAATAAAATCTGTGATTCCAGCAGTGACTGAAACCAAAATGTAAACAACATCAGTAGTCTCCGACAGAGTGTGCTGTGTACACTAATTCTTTCCTCGGCTACTTTGCATAGAGTCACTCAGCAAGCTGCAAAATCCCCACAAAGTCTTTGAACAGTGAGTATTATATCCAGGGATGAAGTCTCTTTGATGATAGGAAAAGGTGAAGAAATATTTAATTGGCCTGCATTGGCCAATCTTAGACTGCATTCTGCAGATCTTGGGCTATGGGCCAATGATAAGACATGTCCACCTGAAAGGGACAAAAGCTGAGTGAGTAGCAAATTGGTGGACACCCCTTTGACAAATGTCTGAGAAGGAACAGTGTGGCCTAGTGGAATGATTTGATTTCCAAAAACTTACTGGAGGCCGTCATTAATGGATTAGTGGCCTCATATGGGGATGGGAACCATCTTCACACTGTATAAGGAGATGGCAAAAAGACAAAAGCCTGCAATCTGTGTGACTTAGATACTGCTTCTGGCCTCCCAGACTGTGAGGTACAGGGGCGTGATGACACATCTATACTCCCAGAACATCGGAGGTGAAGGCTGAAGGGCAGGACAGTCAGGGTCGTTCTCAGCTACACAGGAGTTCAAGGCCAGGAGGGGATACATGAGGTTCTACATCAAATAAACAAGCAGAGCACGAAAGAGTTAGGCGCTTTCCGGGTACCAAAGAGTGTTTTCACTGGAGCGCATGCCTCCCAATCTTACGTTTATTTGCAGCTTGAGAACTCTCAGGCCAAGAATCTTTTAGGAAGAAGCACAGATCGGTTGGGATGCAATGCTCTTTGGCGGGCGATTCTGGAAACTCCAAGGATCCATAGAGTTCACAATCACTCTTCCGGGTGTTCTTTTGGGGTCGCTGAGCAAAGGGAGAGCTTAGCTTTCTGGTTTTCATGTTTGGAAAGGAGTCAACAAACTCTGGCCTAGGAAACAAACCAGATGTTAGCAAAGTGTATGAGAGCATCCACGTCTACTCATCTGCGTATTTCCATGTCTTCCTTCCTGCCGTACCTCTACCTACTGAGTTTAATAATTATGAAGTATATGGCCCGTGAAGCCTAAAATATTTATTATTTGCAAGTCTTTCACAGAGCAGACTTGCCACCCTCCAGCTGATTATAAGTTTCAGTTCACTCCAGCACTTTCTGTTGAAATCCCCCCCACCCCCACCTAGTCAAAACACAGGAATGGATATTAATTCTATTGCTGATGTTTTTTTAACTTCTGGCAAGTTGGCCACTTGGAGACTTAAATATTTTGGCACTGTTTCTAGCTCATGAGCCCCCATGTGCATAGTCCACAGTGACGAAGTGATTTCTTTGGTTTCACACCCTTTTAATAATGTTTGCCTGTGCTTGTGGGGAGGTGGGTACCCTTCTCTGTCCCTCCCTAAAAACACCAAATTGAGAGGGAAAGGGAGGGACTGTGTGGTCTGTGGCTCTGTTTTCTCTGCTGTTACTCTGTGTTCGTTTATTAATGACTTATTAGGACTGAAGAGCAAGTGTTCAGAGAGGAATGGACCTCCAGCTGTATTGTTTAGAAGCTCCAAGGTCTGAAAACGTCAGGCAAAAAGCAGAGTTCTTAGTGCTATTTCAGTTTTTGAAGCAGTAGAAAATCCCCATTTCAATAGTGAAAATCAGGGAATTGATTTTGTTACTCCCCACACACATGTGGCAGGATGGCTGGCTGCCTTTCAAAACACTCCCACGGCCCTCAGAGGTTGGTATATTCATATTGATGCTCCTGGGTTTTTTTTCCCCCATATTGAGGCTCCATTTACACTTTCACTTCTCTACTTTTTTATTTAATTTATTTTTGTTTTGATGTCTGCTTTTATGCACTATGGTCACTCCAAGTACTTAGTGGAAAGAAATGGGACATGAATGCATACAAACAAATATTTAGATAAATAAATAAGCCTAATGGAAAATGCACACTTTCTTAAAATAAAGCCAAGGAATCTACAAATATGCCAGTATATATATATATATATATATATATATATATATATATATTGTGTGTGTGTGTGTGTGTGTGTGCATTTGAGGTGGGATTGCCTGTGCATGGCAATGCTGGTTACCTCACATGGATCTGATGGTCAATGGCTGCCATCATTGGATGTTCTGAGCTGCTTAGGGACCACAGGAGAAGGCATCTTTAGCAACAAGGAGCTGAGATCCACTGTGTTAAATCAAGTCTTCCAGACACTGACCATGATCCCACTATGCATATCTTGTGTGTGTGTGTGTGTGTGTGTGTGTGTGTGTGTGTGTGCATAATCTGTGAGCAGCCATTTTGTTACTGCATGCAGGCAAACCATACAGACCTCAGAGGAAGGAAGCCAAGGCTCCTGGGAATACTGGGGATCAGAAAGATGTTCCCGAACTCTCAGGGTTAAGGGTACAAATGTACACATTATATAGAGAGCTGGATTTACCACATGGATGTGATGCTGACAAAGATTGTCTCCAATGTCACCTTCATCTTCCAAGTTTCTGCAGGTTGAGTCACACTTCAGTGAAACTGCTTGGGCCTTTGAGCGGTCCCTTCTTGTTCTCCCTTATGTAAAGTTACCTGCCCCTTGGAATTCTGCTCTTCACCTGGCCTGGTCTTAAATAGATCGTGCAGTTTGTGGAGAAGTGGGTCTGAATTGTGTTAAGCCAGGTCATCTTCACCATCTACTCAGTCATAGCCTTTGAGATGGTTGGCCATTCTTACAACCAAAATAGACTTGAACAGAATGAAGGAGTGCCAAACCAGTCATCTCAAGATCCGGGTTGCAGATGAGCTCAGCCATGAATTACGTGACGTTGAGCAGGTCACTGAAATGCTTCAGATATCAAGTTGCTAATCTGTAATGTGGGGTTAGAAATCCTAGATGGACAGAGTTTCTATGAAAAACAGATAACAGTGTCCATGAAAGCCTCTTCCACATCCCGAAAGCCTGCACAAATGTAAGAAACTGTGTCATTACAAATAATTTCATACCATTGTGAGGTTGACACAAAGCCATTGTGGCAACATGACAGACAATAAAGCAGGACTTCAAGAGCACCGGAGGGCCCTGTTATTTGGTATCTGGTAGAGTCTAGGCAGAACTACCACATGCAAGGCAGAAGGAGCTTTCTGCAGGGCAGTTAGCCGTGTGCGTGGGAGATGACAGTCCGGCTCCTTGAGTTATTTTTCCCACTGCTGTGATAAAATACCCTGAGAAAAACTTAAGGGAGTAAACGCTTACTGTGCTCACAGCTAGTGAGTACAGTCCATTGCACTGGTCAAATCCTGGTGGCAGTAATTTGAGGGTGCTGGTCACATTGTGTCTGATGTCAGGAAGCAGAGAAGATGAAGGTTGTAATGATGAATGTTGATGTGCAGCTGGCTTCCACACTTGAAAAGGATAATAGTTTATGTAATCTTTCACTACTCTATTAACTGTTGACCACTGCAGAGAGAAACATCTCTAGCCCAAGGTTGAGGGTATTATGGGTTGCAGTTATGGGTATTAGCATAAATCCTTAGAAGATAGTTTGAAAATGTGCCATTTAGCAAACCAACAGTGGTAGGCTTCTTCCTAGGGCCTGTGGCCTCCCAAGCCATGGGCTTTTGACCAGTTTTACAGTTACCAGGTCTGAATCCAATCCAAAAGTAATTGGTTACCCCATACCCTTCACGCCACTATTGTACCAGTGGTCCCATCTTGCCTAGCAAGCTGGCATTATAGCTGGCAGGGTGTACTGTGGAGATATTTTAGTGGTATTCTGAAACTTGGCTGTTTCCTTTTTATGCAACCCAGAATCCAAGCCTAGAAAATGGTATTTCTCACTTTTAGGGTGAGCCTTTTTGTTATAGTTGATGTAATCAAGATAATTACTCACAGGCATGCCTATAGGCTAATGTAATTAGACAACCCCTTATAGGTGTTCTGGGAGGTTTTCTTTCTTAGGTGACTATAGATCATGTCCAGTTGACAATATTAACCATCACAAGACATTTTTCCTAGGCATTACCTTGGAATCCTTTAAACTAACAACAATCTCAATTAGAGGAAGTGAGAACCATCACATGAAGGGACCAGGCTCTGGATACATTGATTCACACCATCTTCCAGGTAGATAGAAATCTGATATCGTGGAGGCAAATCCCTCCAAGTGGGGAATCCCTGGCCCACATTAGATCTGCCTCCTTAGTGACCATCACATTCACTGAGGGAGCATACCTCAGCACCATCACTTGTGCTTAAATGGCAGGAACAAGATTCATAAAAATATCAAAAGACCAAAGTAACCCAAAGTCCAAAATGTTAATGTCAAAAATTTTAGTTATAAAATCATTCAATTATAAGATTGAAAAAAATCATATATACATCAGAAAGGATTTTAGATCAATAGAAAGTAAAACAAAACAAAACTAAAGTAAGTGCTTAAGAGAGAGTCATAAAAGGCTGTATTTACAGAGGTGGCATTGCACTGTGTGTATATTAAACTCAGACTAGACGTTTTATATTCAAATCCATTCCAATTTGAAATACTATTCATCTTAGGTTTTAGTTTTTTTTCCTGTTGGTGATTAAAAAAACAAGCTTGGAAAATAAAAAAGCAACTTAAGGGAGAAGTGTTTGTGTAGCTTATAGTTCCCTGGTGGCAAGGACGTCACAGTAATAGGTACCCGAGGTAGCTGATCACATCACATCCACAATCAGGGACAGTCACGCATGCAGGCTAGTGCTTAGCTCACCTCATTCAGGTATCCTGCCTAGTGAATAGTGCCACCCACAGTGGGTGGGTCTTCCCTCCTCAATTAACATAACCAAGATAATTCCCCACACATGGGTCGGCAGGTCAACCTAACCTAGACACTCCTTCAATTGAGATTTTATTCCCAGACAATTCTAGATTTTTGTCAAGCTGTCATTAAAACCAGCCACCACATTGTTGATAGGCTAGAGACCTTTCAGAGCCAGAGCGAGGGAATCATGTACTTACAGTGGGAGCAAAGAGAAGGATAAAACTACACCTGCATCTCATAAGGAACGAAGATTAAGAGTACCAGTCAGATGCAAGCCTAAGGCCACAAAAGGCAGCGTAAGTTGCAGGATCTTCCTCCTATGGTATGGAAATTGTTATATCTTTTAAGACAATAAAGCCTTTAAAAAAAACTTCAGTAATACTTACCTATTAGAGAACTTTTATAATAACACACACACACACACACACACACACACACACACACACACACACACAAAACAGAATGATAAAGATAAACTTAAATCCCAGCCATGCCCCGGAGTTCTATGACCACTGCTAACCAGGATTAACAGGACAGGAAACAGGATTGGTTTCATCTGTGTAGAGATGACTGCCTTCTTCTTTGGTGTAATGACTGAGCAGATAGAGAAGGAGACACCCGAGGACGTTTTATAAACATATCTGTTTATAATCTGTTACAGCTTCATACAGGATGAGTTCAAGGCCAGGCACACTCCCCAAATCACTGGCATGATTTTCCTAGGGAACTTCAGTAGGCTGACCCATGCATCCTTGGACCCTAGAATATTCCCAGATAGAGGATGGAAGGATTAATTTGGATTCCACGGAGTAGCAGCTGTTTTCTCTCTAACAAGTACAGTGTTCCACAGTGCGGAGTTTAGAATCACATGGTATTTCAGCTCTAACAAAACTGCCTCCCTCCCTCTCGGCAGCTGACCCACCTGTGATATCCTAACCTTGAGTGCTGCTGAGTGAGGTCCCAAAGGAGCAGGTCAGAGGTCAGAGCAGACAAATGTGATGACCATTCTTTGGAAGAGCAAGGTTGAAGAGCAGAACTCAGATCAGATTCCCAGACTGCACCTTAAAACTGGTCTGGTGGGTTGGTGTGGGACCACTCGTAAGGCTCAGGAGGCAGAGAGAGACGATCCTAGGAGCAGGATGGCTACCTTGCCTTGATGAACCAGGGTGCTTTGAGTTCCAGTGGAAGCTATATCTCAAGCTATAAGGTGGAAGGCAACTGAGGAAGGCACTCAGTGTCAACCTCTGGCCTCTACACACATGTACCCGCACCCACATACACAAGTGTGCTCACACATATTAAAGATGTATCGACACACCACTCATGTATAATGCAGAGGGAGAGCAAAGGAGGGAGGGAGCTGAGGAGGGAGAACTGCACCCAGGAGATGACTTAAGGGCCAGGAAAGTAGTGAGTTAACCCTTGAGAAGGGGCAAAGGTCCCAAGTAGTAGGGGCCCAAAAGACAAGAAAGCAACTTCCTAAGGAACATGTCAAAGTAGATCAGTTATGATCCTACAAAATATGTTGTGTGTCTGAGGGTGGCCTTGCTGTCTTGATCCTTCTGTGTCCACCTTCTAGGTGCTCGGATTACAGGCACCCCGCAATATCCCCGTTATAGGTTGTACTAGAGACTGAGTCAAGGGCCTGGTGAGTATTACTCAAGTGCACAACCTGCTAAACAACACCCCAACTCCATCTTGTTTATGATCTGGAGTAGATGGGAAATTAAAAACAAACAATCCCTCCCCCCAAAAAACATGAATTAATGATTTAAAACAAGGAGAAGAAAGAGGTCTCTGTAAGTGGCATCCATTTCCTATGGCATTTTAGTGACAAAGAGGGACTGTTCTCACCTCGGTGTCCTGCAGCACGAGGGGACAGAGAATCAGAGACTTAGAGTCACTAATTCAGAATGGCTTGGTAAAGAAGCCTGCAGTCTCCCACAGGGCAGGGACACTGAAGCTCAGAAGCATGCAGCCCTGATCCTGGACTGAAAAGGAGTTCAGCAGAAAGAAGAAGGATGAGGAGGAGGGCAGCGCGGCTACAGCAGCTCCACCAATAGAGATCTGGTCCATGTCGCTTTAATCTTGGATATTTGGACTGGTGATATGCCTGGTAATGAAAGCCTAAAACACGACCACTCGGTCTTAGAGTCCAAATGCATCAGCCTCTCTCTCTCTCTTCTCTTCTGTCTCTCTCTCCCTCTCCCCCTGCCTCCTCCCCCCTCTCTCTCCCTCTCCTATTTTTTTTCTTGACACAGGGTCTCTCTATGTGTCCCTGGACATCCTGGAACCTCAAACTCAGAGATCTTCCTGCCTCTGCTTCCTGAATGCTGGGATTAAAGGTGTGCACCACTGCACCCAGCTCCAATCATTAATTCTTGTTTGTTTGTTTCTCAACATCAGTTAGGGCTTTAAACAATGGCTGCAGATTTTAATAATGCACAGAAGGTCTCAACGTGGAGGAAACCCAGCCAGCGCGTCAGAAGCGACGTGCAGTTACAAGGAACACTTCTGGTTTAGCCTTTGTCTTTGGAGCTATTTTGCTGTAAATTTAGAACAGAAATACCCTTTCTGGAATAAAAGTGTAGCTTTGTTGGCGACAGGAGCAAGTTTGCTGCTTCACAATTTTAGAATTAGACGACGGACTTATTTAGTACGCATTGGAGGGTAAAAAAGCATAAGCCAGTAATTTAAAACATTCCACTCTACCACAGTCCAAGAAAAACACGGACCGGTGAACCAAACCAGCAGCATTGTAATAAGAAAACAACTAGGTGCATTTTTTCCAAAACCTAAAAACCAGGAATCTAAATGTATGAGTTACTGGCTAAAAATTCCATTTTTGTGTCTTGAGTTTTGAACTGGAAAAAACAACCGAACCCCTGATAAACATCATTTTTTTTAAAAAACGCACAGATTCTCTGCATCCGGAGGTGTGGACAGGGGCCTTGCGTCCACCTTCATATGCTCAGAGGCTCTCCTTCTTGCCTGGGGAGAAGCTCCTTAAAGGAAATTTACCTAGACTTCCCAGTTAGCATGTGGTGATTTCTGTGGCTCCCTCCCCATGAAATATTTGGCAGTGCCTTTAAGGTGGTTTTTGTTTAGTTTGCTTTTTTTTTTTTTTTTTTTTTTTTCTCCTCAAAACACTTTGAATATCTGTTTGAGGTTGACAGAGATTTCCAGCACAGGAGATGTGGCGACTCATAGTGATGAGATGGGCTTACTCCAAAAAGAAGCCGCCAGCCTTTCTCAGAGTAAAGCTAAGAGTAGCAGATCCAGGCCACTGTTCTGTGATAATCGACAATCCCAGGGCTGGAGGAGATGCAGGTCAGCAAGAGAGCCCTTTCCCGGCATGCTTGAGGCTCTGGATCCCATGCCAGCACTCAGTGAGAGAGGAGGGACACATAGGTATAAGGTGACCCTGAAGCAACCAAAACCAAATACAAACTCTCCCGATAAGAAGTGGTGTCCCTGTGCTTGGGTGGAAAGATAGAAGGACCTGAAGGGACAGGAACTCCACAAGAAGATCAACAGAGCCAACTAACCTGGGCCCAGAGGGCCTTGCAGAGACTGAAGTACCAACCAAGGACCATGCATGGACTGGACCTAGGCCCCCTACACAGATGTACCTGTTAGGTAGCTTGGTCTTCATGTGGGTCTCTAGTAAGGAGAACAGGGGCTCTTTCTGGCAAGGACTTTGATGCATCCTTTTCACTCACTTCCCTTGGGCTGGGCTACCTTGCCAGGCCACAGAGGAAAAAGATGCACTCATTCCTGATGTGACTTGAGGGTGGGTTGTGGGGGGGGCTCTCCTTTTCTGAGGTATAAAGGAAGGGGAATGGGAGAAGAAGAAAGGAGGGAGGGGGCTACAATTAGGATGTAAAGTGAATGAGTAAATAAATAAATTAGTTAAAGAAGAAGTGGTGTCCTATAGAACCATACGTGATTATATACCTGTTTTGTAGTTTTAGGCAAAGCTGGCCTTGATGAAGTTACGATTCTGTCAGACTGCATGCAATCTAAGTTGCCCAGGAAAATCAACCCTGTGAACACAGGAGGAGGAGACAAGAACCTTTTGAGAGGCTATTCCTTCAGTTTCTTCACATAGTCAACCATCAGGCTCTGGGTGGAGGACCCAGGCAGAATAGATGCTGAGAAAGGGTGCCTGTCACTTGGGCTTTACATACAGTTGAGAGGGTTTGCACAGCAGGGTAGAGGGGGATGGCTCAGCGGGTAAAGAATGTGCCGTGTAAGTAGGAATACTGGAGTTCAGATGCTGAGGACCCACGTAGAAGCCAGGTAGGTATAATGTAGCAGCCAGCCTATATTCCCCACACACGTGAGGCAGAAACAGGGAAACCCTAGAGTAAGTTGGCTGGCCAGAGCAGCAGACATGGCGATCACCCAGTACACCTGGAGACCCTGCTCAGTAAACAAAGTGGGAAGCTACAGACGAAGATGCTGGGCATCAATCTCAGGCCTCGACATGTGCCCACACATGTCCATCCACACACACATGAATGTGAATATACACACAGGCACAGCACACGAACGTATATGAGCAAAAAGAAAAAACTAGTTGTTGTGTGTAGAGTTAGAGCGTCAACATAAACATCAGATAGCATGTCAATTGGATTTATATCACTCACCCACAAAGTATCCTGCTTAACAGGAGGTTGGCATAGGAGAGAAAGAAGAAAGAGATTTAAATAAGCGAGGATGATGAAAAGGGGCCATTTGGGGACCCACTGCTAGGATCTCAACGTAGGATGCCTCTTCTAATTCTTGCCTCGTTGCTCAAATAGTGAGTTTGGCTCATTTTTCATTCTCTTAAACATTTTTCCTTTTGTACTGTTACTGAAAGCAAAAACGAACAGCCCTCATCACTTGTCAGTTAAATAAAAGACGGTTTATTCCCTTTAACCAGTTGTTATGGCGAGAATGCTGTATGTGTCACTCATGGCTGTGTTCCCAGGTGCCCGGCTGGCTTCCTGGCCTCCAGAGAATTCCTTTCCTGTCTCCATTGCCTCTGTGTCTGGAGGAGGAGAGCCCTTTGGGGTGTAGCCAGCAGAGTGCCACAGACCACAGGCAGGGTGCTGCTGCTGCCGCTACACTGAGGCCCCAGCCTCTGGTGACTGGAGTCAGATCATGGCTTTTGCAGACTAGGATGTTGGGTGCAGTGACCCCAGCTCCCTTATTTATTGGTTTCAGAAGAGGCACTGTACTCACTCCTTCTACACTCTGCATACAGAACAGAGAAGGGAGAGCCATTGGCTGGGATCTAGGCTTTGGCTGCCAGACATTGGAGTCCTAAGTGGGATGTTAGGGAGACGTAAGGTCGTGGAAGTTAAATGCTCCATCAAGACCAAACTGGTATTTCTTTGTCCAAGGAACACTCACATTTCTCTTGCTAAAGACCAGCCATTTCAGGGTACAGTGCGAGGAGATGCTTTCATGAACATTTCAAGGGGTACAAGGCTGGGGAGACAGGTTGGTAGTTAGTCAGGCAGGAGTTCAGATCCCCAGATCCCACTCAATACTGGTTGGACATGGCAGCCCACCTGTAGTTCTAGGCCTCAGAAGGCAGATACTAGGGATTCATAAAGTAAGCTGGCTAGCAAGATCAGTTGTATCTGAGGGTTCTCACTCAAAACTGAGAGACCCTGCCACACTGAACAAATAGAGGAGCTACTGAGGAAGATGCCTTACATCAATCTCAGGCTTCCACACACATGTACACATGTACACTCTCACACACAAACATGCATACATGCACCCACATATTTCACACACATGTACATGTGAAGAGTACCAAGGATAAAGCTTACTAGGGTGTGACTGTGTGTGTGTGTGTGTGTGTGTGTGTGTGTGTGTGTGTGTGTGTTGGGAATGGGTGTTGGTCAAGTATCTGGTATGTCTGTGGAGTTGGGACTTGGAACTGACCTGCTAGGCTATCAATACTATGCTGCCAGGCCTGAGAAACCTACAAATAAAAACAGGGCACAGGCCAGGAAAGACAAAAGGGGCTTTTGTGGGGCTAGGGGAGCAGAGGAGCATTAGAGATGAGGGTAGTAAGGTACCAGTGATCTGAAGGTCGGGGAGATGAGGAAAATGGAGAACTCTAGTTTAAGAATGGGAGGAAGATTAATGCAGTAGAAAGATGGGAAGAATAAAACAACAATAAAAATGTGTGAAAGGGTATAAGGAATCATACTACTAACTATTAACCTTCTACATAAAAATACCCATAACACGCATTGGCATATAAATGTATATCTATAGCTTAAATAAAACATTCCTATTTAGGCTGGCTATGCTTCTTCTAAGAGCCATAGATCATCTAGCAAAAATTCTAGCACCAGGTATGAGAATCCCTGTTTTGAGTTGTTGGCGAGAGTTCTTCAAGAGGCTCCGGATATATTATAGACTGTTGTCACAGCCCTTGGTTGCCCTCCAAAGGTAGACGGTAAGCCCACATTGCTAAAACACATCATCCCCTTAGGACACATGGCCCAGAGGCCCCTGACCTAGAACTGACCTGAAAGCCTCCTCCCTGGGGATCACCTTTCATGGTACCAGAAGAAACCATGTAAGCTTTCAAAGGAAGAAGACAACCAAGAGTCCCACCTAGCTATGGTACCCATGAATCCAAAGGACCAGCATGGCACAAGGGCCCTAAGGGTACAGTGGTGGCCCACATACCCTGACAGTAACCAACAGCTCTCTAATTGTATGTAAGACCCACTCAAAACAAACAAAGAAGCAAACAACAAACAAAACAAAAACAAACAAAAAGACAGGAAATCATTCCTAGCCAGCTACGCAGGCCTAGGGAAGTCATACATGTAGCCGGCTTTTGCTGCTTTGTAGGTTCCTTTCTCTCTTCTACCCTTCTCCAGCCCTCCACTTCTTCCCCTTCTGTCGGCGATCCCCTAGCACTAGATAGGAAAGAAAAAGGGGTAGAGAAGAAAGGGAGGGCAACGTCATCGTGAGACTACTTCCTGCTGGTTAGGGGCATCCAGTTCCTTGTGGCAAGTTTCATCTTCCCTGTCATGATATCTAATTTCTTCTTGTCGTTTCTTCACACACGACTGCTTGACAAACTGCCACCAATACCGTTCAACCACCAACCAGCCACAAACCTATCAGGGCCCTAGCATTTATATATCCTCTGAAAAGCCCCCAAAATTCCAAATGTCACACACTTACAGTAACTATCTGCAGCTGAAAGAAAAAACAAAACAAAACAAAACAAAAAACAAACCATGCCCTTGCTAGAGCAGGAGGCAAATCATAGCTACCTCACCTGAGATTAAAATAAACCATAGTCCTATAACATTTACGTGTTTTTTTTAAAGAAACCAAAATTATAGAAGTCTCGTGACATTTCTCCCTCTCTGTTTATGCTGTATATAACAGGAGATTATAAAGAATAAGACATTTCCCATAGAATAAGCATATTATTGGATCATTGTTCAAGGTTTTCAGGAGGCCCCTCCTGCTCAATTCTAGTTTTTACCAGTTTTGAGAATGTCCACAGCTTTTTATTTTCTGTGGACATATAATCAGTTTTGTATCCCCAACACAAAAATTTCAGAGGCTTCCATTCTGATGTTAATATTTCCTTATAGTATATATGCTGATTTAATGCCACATTTTTTTCCTATCACCTGGTGACTTTTCGTCTGAAAAGGCACATGGTTTTTGCTGTAGGGCCTCGAGCCTGGCCCTCAAAGCCTTTTCCCAGTAAGAAACTGCTTTGGATATCTCTCTTGAACCTAAACTCACTAGTCAAATGTCAGCCCTTCCCACATCTCCAGCAAACCGCTGGAAGCCTAGGCCTCCTTTCTGGTTTATATTTAGAAAATCTATTGCTGCTAGAAACGGTTTGCTAACTTTTCCAGCACAAACTACCATATTTATGGAAGCTAACACACTGGGCACATTGAGATCTGATACCTTTAGCTGATTGGCTACAGTCTTTTTACAAATGACCAGACTTCCCAAAGCTGAAGCACAAGAAATTTTAATGTCTGAGACTTTTAGCTGTAGCTTGGCCTGTGCTATTAGCATGGTACACGCGGGAACCAGCGTCAGTTGTTTCCCGTATCCACTCGCTCGAAGGGTCTGCCTAGGCCTTTAACAGTCTAATAACAGTTTTTTTACACTTGGCAGTTACATTTTTATACGCCAAGGTCTCTAAAACATAATGCAATTCACAGTCACCTGCTGGGAAGCAGCGTCATGTTCCTATACCTGGGATTAAAATGAAAACATGTTCCCATAACACTTCTGTGTTTTTTAAGGAAACCAAACTTACACAATTCTCACTATGTATGCACATTGGAGGAAACTCTACAACCACCACTTTGCTGAACCAGTATGATTCCTAACTACATTCTAAATATTTGCCCTCATCCTCACATGTACGTGTATTCTCGGCCTTCACTAAGGAAAATTCTGAAGACTATTACAGAAAGCCACAGGGAATCAAAACGCAGAATTGTGGATCCCAGTCCCAACCAATATATCTACAACACAATTTCTGCACCTACAGCTCCTGGATCTTTGAAGAAGAGGGAATATAAAGATTTGAAGAGGCAGAGGAATATGGAGGTTAATGTGAGATTGTCTCTTGCAGATGTCAGACTGTACATCCGTGAAGCCTCCTGGGTGTCTAAACATGAGATGAACAAAGACAACACTAATAGGCTCATGTGGGAGTGGGGGCAGCCTAAGAGGCCTCAGCCTTAGACAAAGAACTGCAGGCAACTAAAAAATATGAATTTTGGAGAAATAATCTTTTCTATAGAAGAACCCACCAAGTAGTTATCCAATACAAAACTGTCAGCTCTGAGAAACATACATAGGAGTAACATTATACAGGCTGGGCAGGTTATATTTATGTATTTAGGAACACACATGTGTATATAGCAATTAATGGGGGGAAAGGCCATAAATTTGAAAGAGAGTAAGGAGAAGTATATGAGAGAATTTAGGAGGAAGAAAACGAAGCTGGAAATGATGTAATTATAATCTTGAAAACTGGGCATGCTAGGAAGAGCAAGCCAGGGAACAGCACTCCTCCCCATGTCTGTTTCAGTTCCTGTCACTGGGTTCCTGTCCTGCTTAAGTTCCTGCCTTGGCTTCCCTCAGTGAAGCTTTGCTCCAGGTAAAACAAAACCAAAAACAGCAGAGTATTGGGGTAATACATTGGGAAATTAAATCAGACAAGCTGCTCTTCAGTCGGGGACACCTCATTGTCCTGATTGTGGGATGGACGCCTCACTGTCCTGCCTGTGGGTGGGACACCTCACTGTCCTGCCTGTGGGCTACTTTTTTTTGTGGCCAGAATCATTTCCCCTCACCCTATCCAGTGCTCAAATGTCTCCCCTTGAGAATGTGGGGATACCTCTTTCACCAGCAAGAGTGTTCCAGTGTTCCAGCTGCTATGGAATTCCTGACTCTTTGCACAGTCCTGGGTAACTAGCAAGATACGCAGTCTTCAGTTGTCTAGACATCGATGTATTGATTAGCCCCTGTAAGGCTTATCCCAGAGATATGTAGAACAGCCCTTCCCCTGGAGGAAG
Organism: Acomys russatus; assembly: GCF_903995435.1. Taxonomy (NCBI): domain Eukaryota; kingdom Metazoa; phylum Chordata; class Mammalia; order Rodentia; family Muridae; genus Acomys; species Acomys russatus. The sequence goes on along the minus strand of NC_067143.1, from coordinate 64,794,750 downwards.
TTACCTTCAGAGTCTGAGTGAGTTGGACTGACGGTTGTGTAGTCTCTTGTATTCTACTTATCACAGTGAAATTATCTATTCACATGAACTCAGATATTGAATATATAAGCCTAGGTCTGACACTAGCAGGCATTGGTATATATGCCATTATCACAGTCACCATATGTGCTGTTTGGAGATTATGAGCTCCCTGAGGTAGAAGGCTCAAAGTCTGATTCGTCATGGTGTCTCCAATGTCCAGCACAGGTCCACTATACAACTGTCTCCTAGATATGTGCTGTGTGCATAAATTAACACATATTTTGTCCAACATAACAATAGATTTCTTAAATGGCTGTGTGGGAGCACCATCACTGTCCCCTTGATATCCCCTCAGTCTGTGAGCTGAAATAAACCCTCTCTTCCCTAAACTGCTTCTGTCAAGAGTTCTGAAATGAGCAAAGTGACCAGTCAGGTTGTTTTAATAATCATGTTAGTAGTAGCACGTGTTCCTATCTCTAAAGTACATGAATTTTGCAGAGAGTTTTGCTGTGTCTTACTAAAGTTTGCCCTAGTAGGACAAAGTGAAAGCTAAGGACTCGGATATGGCAAAGATACATCACTTTGCTAACCCTGGGCTTGGCATGGTAAATTGTAAGGTAGACAAGCCCCACAAAATTATCTCTGCAGATTGCTTTCTGGACCATATGTTTCAGGGTCTCTAGTGCAGACCTCACTGCTGTATCTATTCCATTGTCCCCATAAGGATAGTCTTACTTGTCAACGGCATGTCCTGATTTTTCCTTTAGAAAATATGGTTACCATATGTGTGTTATAAAACTTGAGTCCTGGGCCTAGCTTCTCCCATCAGCGATCGGCATCGCCAAACCTCATAGTCTGCTCAGTTTTCTACACTTGATATTTGATTCTAGCCCTCACTCTCTTTAAAACAATAACTTAGTTTTCCGTAAAAAGATGACTTCAATGGCATAGTTAGAGGAATACATTTTTCAAAGCATACTTGAATCATCTCTTTGGGTGTTTTTTGGGGGGAAGGGTGTGTTCCCTCAGGGAAATGAATGCATACATGTGTCATGCGTGTCATGTGAATGAGGGGGCAAGAGATCAACACTGACAGCTTCCTCATTTGTTCTTTACTTTCTTTTTAATTTTTTTTAAAATTTAATTTCTTGTTTCATTTTTGCCTATGGGTGTTTTACCCGTGCGTATGTCTGTGCACTTCCATTCCTGTTGCCCATGGAAGCCAGAAGAAGAGGTCAGACATGTTGGGGCTACAGATGGTTGTCAGTCACTGTGTGAGTTCTCGGAATCAAACCCAGGTCCTCTGCAAGAATAGGCAGTGTTTGAAAAGTGCTGAACCATCTCTCCAGCTCCCAGACCTTGTTTCCTTTACCAGGGTCTCTCACTGACCCCAGAGGTCACTCATTTGGTTACACCATCTGGGCAGAAAACCCGGGAACCCACCTGCCAATGCTCCGCCAGCACTAGAAGTGTAAGCACGTGTTGCTGAGCCTGGCTTTCTTCCTTGGATTCTGGGGGATCAAACATATGTCCCCCATGATTTCATGACAGTCCCTTTACCGATTGAGCCATCTACTCAACCTCTGAATTATTTCTTCAAGGCACAATTCTTTATCCAATCTATTTCCTAAAATGTTTCTAATAACTCTAATAAGGAGAAATGAAATAAATAAACTATGGGTTCACATCTTATTGGGTTTATTTGTATATTTCCCTAGTAGAGTGTAAGTCAAATGGATATATTTGATGACTTGATTATCTGATATATGAATGTCTTGAATAAATTTCAGAGACAGAGAATGGGATCAGAAAGCACCTTGTTTCTTAGACTTTGACGCCAAATGTGACTCCGAGCAGGCTCCTTCCAGTGTCTGGGCCTCTGTTTTCTCCTTTGTAAATTATGGTCTAAACTGATGTTTCATTTTTCCCCCCTGTGGAGCCTGTGAGTCTCTCAGAGGCATCCCTCCCCGCCCTTGAGCAGCCTGGCACATTTCTGTCATCTGTGTACACTGGATCATTGTGTAAAATACTGCTCATGCACCCCCTTTCTAAGCAGTAGAAGAGGGGGTACAGCGGAAGAGGAAGGGAGGGTAGGACTGCGAGGGGAGGAGGGGGGGCCTGTGATCAGGATGTAAAGTGAATAAATAACTTAATTTTCTAAAAAGATACTATTCATAAACAAAAAACATCCTACACAAACAACCATGGTAGATTTTGTTTATGGATCTGAATTATGCCTTCTCTTCTTCATATTAAGTATGCCTGTGGGGGACCTCGGGTTTGTCTGGGAAGAGCTGAGCATGTATACAAGCCTTGTACATAAGGACAGTCAGCTAGAGAGAAGACGGCGATAGAGAACACTGCCAGGCCGCCAGATAGTGCTGCTGCAGCCAAGTCACGCAGGGACCAAGGCTGATTGAATATTTGCCAGGTTCATCCTTGTGTCTATGTGAACCTCGAGTTTGCTTTCGTTGCATTGGTCCTGGAGTTTGTTTCTGATTCAAGCACCTTCTAAAGTATTGCTTTCCCCATCACTCCTGATTCACTCAGATTAGACTTCTTATTTTCAAATTGGCCCCCATGACTAGATTTACTTAGACATATGGTATACCCCAGTTAAACCTGGCGCTTACCACATGTAGTTGGATACCTTCATGGTCCTCTGGCTCTTCCTTTACACGAGGGTCAATTCTTTGCCTGTCCTTCCCCTCATTCCATACAGCTGAGGTTCCAGCTTGCCTGGGTCTGTCTATTAAAATCTCTGCCCGGAATGCTCAGAAAGCAGCCATGTTTTAGCTGAATCCTGAATGTTCTGCTTGTTCTAGAATTCTCTTAGCCTAGAGAAGGGCTATCTCAGTGGAGCAGCATCAGGAATTCATCTCAGTCTCACCCTGGCAGATCATCCAGGACTCCCAGGCTTGTGGTTCAACTGCCTGTGAAGACGCCCTCCTTCCTGTAGCCACAGTAGTGGGGAGTGAGTTTAACTCTCCCTCACTTATTTTCCTTTTAGTCCTTGGCACCACACTGCGAATCTGTGGTGCTGTCTCTCTATTAGTGTATCTCCTGTCTTGCCCATGCCCTGGCTCTTTTCCAGGGACTTTTGATCTTTTTCCAAGGACTGGAGGCATTTCCAGGAACCAAGGCTATTTCAGAGGATGCTGGCTTCAAAGACTTCCTTGTGTCTCCCGAGGAGAGGCTGGCTAGAATTCTAGCACCTGGGAGCTAGCTCCCCCTCACCTTGCTCTTTCTCCTCTAAGACTCTGGGCTCTTGGAATAACAGACCCCATGACCAGTTAGTTGATTTTTCCAGAATGTGCCATGACAAATCTGCCTCCCCTAGGAGAGGTGGTGTGACTGCCTCATTATGCGTTCTGACCTTCAGAGGCTAATGCCACCCAAATTCCATCCCACATCCTGACTTTCCTGGTGCCCTTCCCACCCTTGTGGTTCACACAAGAACTGAACCAGGGGCATACCGTAGTCTACAGAGCTGTCCCTACATATAAGCTCACTCTCCTTTCTGATGAGAGATCCTCCAGGGTAGTGTCAACTTACTCCATCTACTGCAGCTTGAGTAAGCTCTATAGTCAACATATGTGAGGTAACAGGAAGTTGTGTGCTGTCTGATTTACACAGCACATGGCCATATTTTCCATGAGCTTGCACTGTAGCTACAAGAGTCAGGGAAGGTTTGCTGGAAAGCTAATATGGGGGCTCTTTGTTTGGGTCTTTTTGAGTCTAGGACCACTCACTGTACAGGTCACAGGACACCTCGCCACTGTGTTCTGTATGTGTACTTCCCAGCAGATTATAAGGCTTATGTGGCTTCAGGAATGAAAGGGAGGGCAGGTAGTTAGGAGTTCTTAAATCTTAGGCCCAACTTTGGCACAATACGCTACATTCTGTGGGTAACAGAGACTTACAGACCCTACGCAGCTAGGATGCTACGATAGGACATGAATACTGCAGAGTGAAACTTGCCAGGGATCATCTTAATTTTAATTCTGTCACAACCATGTGTGTGAAGCTTGGTGGGCACAAGGCTCTGTTGCTTCTATAAGTTTTTAGCTGATGCAAGAAATGGCTGGAGATGAGCTCAACAGTACAAGTCTCTTCCTACTGGGTAACCCCACATTTTAGAAGAAAGGTCCAACAGTTCTCTGGAGGGTTCTGTGAAATGATTATGGCATGCTGGAGGCTTTCAGACGGTCATGAGGGTGACTACCAGTGCATGTCCTGGCCAGCCTCACTAAGTAAGTAGGCCAAGCTGCCATCAGAGGCTCTGTGTCTGAGCACAGAGGTGAGTGTTCACCACAGGAAGATCCAGAGGAGCCAGTGAAGGACTGATGAAAGCATAGAGCTGTGAGCTGTATGGCCGGCTGCTGACTCCCCACAGACAGCACCTCTTCAGTCTAATCAAAAAGCACTTTCCACCTTGAGGGGGTTTACAAAGTATGCCCAGGTGGATTTCAGAACCACTGTAGCCCAGGAGCCACTCCACATGCCCCAGCCTTGTGCTCTTCTTCTGTGCAAAGGAGAGACACAGAGCTCTTGTGATGGTTGGTTTTACCCACAGCTACCAAAGCATCTTGTGTTAGGGGATGGGGGGGGGCATAATTATTTTTGGTTTTGGTTCATAGATCTTGGAATCAAGAGGAGCCAATGTTTGGCCACGTTTATTACAGAGATTATTATAGGAACCTGGGTTTTTGCTGGAATGTTACTATGGCCCAGGAGGCCTTTGACCTTCCTTGGATAAGAGCAGTCCTTGTACACAGAATGGGGGCGGTGGGGGGCAGACACGAATGAGCAGGGTATGTGTCACGCAATACTACACCATTCTTTTTTTTCCTCCTTGTGTTCCAAGATTGTATGTTCTTAGCCTTGCCATGTGTTTGCAGAGGGTATGAAGGAATGGATACTCTTTCTTGTCTCGGGTCTTTTGTTTATTCATGGAGCTCTACTGATCAAGTACATGAAACTGACATCCTTATGTGTGGGTGTGAACAGAAACAAATCCAATGCACACTAGTAGCTAGCCATTTCTTCTGTTTCCTTAATCATGACAGCAAATTAGAGAAGGCTTTCTCATCCTGGTTCCTAAGGTGAGGAAGACATGTGTAACAGAACCCCCAGAGTGTTGGCAGTCTGTAGCTAAGAGTAATTAAAGAGACAACTTGGTTGTTAGACACCTGAAGTTTGATAGGGGTAGACTGCTACCACAGGCTTATTGTTGTGGCATAGCTGACCAGTAGATATGTATATTGAACTGCTATCCCCTTGGCTGCCCTGGTCCTATCTCAGTCTCCTTTGTTATCTTTCTAGAGGGTCACTAAATAGTTGCTTATTGATTTCTTTATTAATCAGGAATTACCTGCTACTCATCAGAAGCTTAATGATTCTTCTTGTTCTTCTTCTTGTTCTTCTTCTTCTTGTTGTTCTTGTTCTTGTTCTTGTTCTTGTTCTTCTTCTTCTTCTTCCTCTTCTTCTTCTTCTTTTCTTAAAGAAACAGTCACAACAGGAAAACCACTGATGAATCACAGTAAAGTATAAAATACAATAGAGGTATTGGCAGCAAAGTCATATAAAACTGTTCCATGGACGTGTTCCTATGACCATCTGTGCTATTCTCAGTTAATTACATAGTAGTTGTAGAACACTTAAAAAAGGCAAAATCATTTAGTGAAGTCAACCCCACAACCCAGCACTGTATCTTAAACTTTTTATTTTAAAACAATTCAAACTTATAAAAAAAAACTTGCTGTAAAATAGCAACAATTATTACAATGCTCCTTCTCACTTTTTCTGCATATTTACATTTTGTCATGTACATTTTATTATTCTGCTTTGTTTTTTGAACCAATTCAGAGTTGGTTGGGGAGTTGGAGGGATGGCTCAGCAGTTAGGAACACTGGCTGCTCCCGTAGGGGACTCAGGTTCACGTCCCAGCACTCACACAGTGGCTTAAAACCATCTGTAACTTTACTTTCAGCAGATATGTTGCCTTCTTCTTCCATAAGCATCAGATACACATGGTGCACAGACATGCAGGCAGGCAGAATCCATACACATAAAATAATGCCTTTAAAAATTAAAAAGAATTGGCTAAATACCTGGTTCTTCTTTATTCTAAACTCATGCGGTTATAATACTCATTAAAAAGCATGGTAGTTTAAAAATTATGACTATAATGCTATCTACATCTACCATGTAGACTTTAATCAAATTTTATAATTGTTGTAATAAACTTAATGGCAAACAAACAAAAATTCCTCTTCTGGTTCTAATCTAGAGCATGGATTGTCTCTATCTGTGATGCCTTTTCTCTCAAACGGAATGCAAGGGGGGGGAGTGGGGGTGGGTAGGGGAGGGGGGGGGTGCAAGACCCCCCCCCTCCCTTCTCCTCTCCCTCCTCCTCCTCCTTCTTCTTCCCTTCCTCTCTCCTCCTCCTTCTCCCTCTCCCCTCCTCCTCTCCTCCTTCTTCTCCCCTTCCTCCCTCCTCCCCATCCTCCTCCTCTTCCTCCTCCTTCTTCTCCCCTTCCTTCTCCCTCTCCCTCCCCCCCTCCTCCTTTCATGACATTGATACTCTTTAAATTAAAGAGTACTGGTCAGTTTTAGGACACCAGCCCATCAGTTTGGATGTGACTGTGGTTCTCATGATCAGATTGAAATGAGTTACTTTGGCACCAATATCACAGGGTTAACGGCAGTTACTCTCTCTACAGTGGGGCAGCCTCGGGATACAGCTCTGTTCTGCTAGGATGGTGTTGTCTTTGATCACTCGGCTAAGGTGATAGCTACAGGCTACTTCATGTAGTCACTATGTCTCTCCTTGAAATGAATAAATATTTTTAGAAGATACTTTGACTAAATATATACCCTATTTCTCATCAAAATTCCACCTGCTAGTTTCAGCTTAGATTTGCAATTCTTTTTTAAATCACTTGTCACTATAGCAGCCAAAAAGTCATCTCATTTTATCAAATTCTTCACACAGTTGTTAGTTTTAACGTTCTACTGTAAGAGAATATCTTTTTTCTTTAAATTGTATTCATTCATTGTCAATACAATTTATTTCTTAGCTCAATCATTTGTATATATCATGGGTTATAATTAGTTATTACTTAATCAGGTTTTAAAACTATCTCAGATTCAACTACTGAGAGTCCCTTAAAATGAATTTCTAGGGCTATAGAGATCACTCAGTCAACAAAATGTTTGCCATACAAGCATAGGGATCCAAGAACTACCCCTAGAACCCACGTGGAAAGGATAGTCATGGCAGCACCCACTCATAACCTCAGTGCTGGGGAGGAAGGGACAGATGGTTGCTGGCCTTGCTGACCAGTCAGACTGGCTGATACATAAAGTCCCAGGCCAGTGTGGAACTATCTCAAACAAACAGGTGGATGGCAACACACACACACACAGACACACACACACACACACACACACAGACACACACACACACACACACAAACACACATCCACACACACACACGTACACACACAGGCACACATCCACACCTGCATCCATTTACACATAGACACACAGACCAAACAAGAAAAAAATCTCTATATTCCTTTGGCATCTCTCTAACACATTTTCGCTCTTCTGTATGTACTGCTTGAGACAGGACAATATTTTTTCTCAAAGAATCTTTTATTTCCTACAGCAGTACCCTGAGCTGGACATGTCAGTGTCCTACAGAGGCACACACTAGGACCCTTGGGACTGTGTGGTCCACAAGTGTATTGTGATGAGCTGAGCTTGTGGGCTCCAGGAGGCATCTGCAGCTCTCTGGTTACATCACTGTTGGTCACTGCTCATGTGTAGGCATTTAGTTTCTGAACCTAATCCTAAGCTGCTTGGTGGGAGAGTCCATGCTTTAATACCTATCATCCCCGCAATTTCAGTGCGCCACAGGTGCTCCACAGAAGGTTCACACTTGGTTCCAGAAAGTGCCAGAAAAGTCTTCTCTCCAGGAGATTTCTGGAGCTAGTTATAAAAACATTGGTGACCAGACGTCTTAATTATTAATAGTCCTGTCAGCAAGGAAGGAAGAGAAGAACAGGCTGTTTGAGTGGGGGAGGGGCAAACCTGATACAGTTGCCAGCTGCACTCGATACTGCAACAACAGAGCAAGCCACCCAACACTCTCTTGTCACTGTTACACAAGCCACTAGCCAGAAACCAGTCCACAGTAGGAATCCTTATCTTCAGCCGGTTATGAGACCACATGGAGACAAGTTCACAATAAATGATATTGTTCTAATTAAGACCTAGTTCAGCTGAAAGTTAAAAGCGCAAAATCAAAATCGCTCTGTCCTTAGTTACTTCCTTGCAGACATCCGGACCAGGAGGCTCTTTTGATGTTGATTGTCCCCTTGCATCTTTCAGTTGAGGACCGAGCCAAATTGCACCATTTGTTCTAATTATCCCTCTCCTGAGACTGCAGAGTTCCGGCTGTGCTCTAGTCTCCTTCCTGAGCTTCCAGGGAAGAGGCTGTGCTGGGGACCTGGGTCGAGTCCGAACTCAGGTGCCAAGAGGCCACCAGGGCAGCCCTTCCTCCTCAGTATACTTATCAAGGAAATGAAAGGGGGCTGGAGAGATGGTTCAGCAGTTAAGAGCACTGGTTACTCTTCCAGTGGACCCAGAGCTCCTTCAGCACTGCCTGTCTGCTCACAACCATGTGTAGTTCCAGTTCCAGGAGACCTGGTACCTTCCTCTGGCAGCCACAGGCACCAGGCATGCATTTAATAAACAAACACATGGACATATGCAAATCACACATTAGAATAAAATAAAACATTGAAAAATGAAGATGTTATAGCAAAGTAAGAAAGGGATTGGGTCAGATCCACACACACACCACCACCACCATCACCCCCCCGCACCACCACCACCACCATCACCACCACTATCACCACCACCATCATCACAATAACCACCACTATCACCACTATCACCACCACCACCACCATCACCACCACCATCACCACCATCACCATCACCACCACTATCACCACCATCACCATCACCACCATCACCACCACCACCACCATCACTACCACCACCACCATCACCACCATCACCACCACCACCACCACCACCATCACCACCATCACCACCACCGTCCTCTCCTCACCCAGGTCTCCTACTTTCTCTGCCAGGCCTGTGCACAGGATGCCTCCCTGGGAAGCACTGTTCACATTCCCTCAATGTCACATCCTCTGGTTCTGCTTGGCTTTGATATGTGGGGAAACACCAGCAACATCTGGGAACGAAGGACTCGGGTCCTCTCTGTCAGAGTCCCATGGATGATTGGGTGTCTTCTCAAAAGCTCCAGTTCTGGTTAGGCTGCTTCCTTTGACAGCTTTGTGCCTCTCTTCGTGTTCTGGTCACCATGCCCTCTGATAGCTCCTTGGGCCAAGGGGTGGTTACAGCCTGCACTGTTGTCAGCCCTAGAATGCCACCCACCACCCCTTGTTGGTCTCTTTTAATCTTTCCTAACTTTTTATCCATGCCACCTTTATACATGCTTTCCTTTATGACCTGTTCCTGCTGTCTCTTTCCTGGCAGATCCAGCGAGTGGGTCTTCAGTGAGCACAGATAGATAAATGTCATTCGTGGCACTCTTGACTCTAATCTAATCCTGAAAGTTTGGTACAAGGAATGCAAACTTCAGATACACAGAATAGCAAGGGTGCTGCCGTAGGCAGCAGGCTTCTCCTGTTCTCTCTCCATCTGCCCAGGCACTATCTAAACACCTCCCTGCCGTTCACTCACTCATGCCATAAGTGAAAGGCAGACTTAGTTTTTATCGCTACTTTATACCCGAAGAAAGCAAAGGGAGGTTAGTGGTCACATCTAAGTTCCCGCATCACAGCAGAGAATCAGAACCAGAGGTTTCAGCTCCAGAGCCTGGGTTCTTCATTTTTATCCTAGATACCTCCACATGGACAGGAAGTTGATACCAATGGACAATAAATGAGGGTGCACTTATTTAATCAGCCAGATTAAAAAATCATCTGAACATCACTTTTGAAGAGAAAATTTCATAACATTCCAAAGTCGTGTTTAATTTTGGGGCTTCTGATGTGAATATGATCCTCAATAGTGCCATTATCAGTAAGTATTCAAGGCTGAATAGGCACCACAGCACTATGTAAAGGACTCGGCAGACTTGGGTCCTGCCACTGATTAGCTAGGTGACCTTGCGTATGGTCATTTATTCTCCCAGAACTTCCCTTCCCTTGTGAGAGCTTGCTAAGTCTCTACACACTTCTCTCATCTGATATCCAGCTCCTTTGTCGTCATCTGAGCCAGGCACTGCCACCAGCATCACCAAGTAGTGTCTGCTGGCTTTGGCTTAGAGGATTTGGACAACATGCTGTCTGTACTCTTAAACATTGAAACACTGAGCCTTGGCTTAGATACAGAGTCTTGTCACCTCCTAGGTGAGCCGGTTTGGAAGTGGAGCTGGCTGCCTACAGAGCAGGTGACTCACCTTGGGGACCAGGTATAGGTGGTGTGGAGAGTTAGTCTCTGTGAGGAGGAGAGTGAAGAAGGAGTGAGCTGGCTGGGAGGGTGGGGAGGTGGGGTGGATGCAGGGGAGTGGAGGGGGAGACAGGCTGACAGATAGGCTTGCTCTAGTCTAAAGCTCCTTGAGACCTTTCTTGAAGTGAGCGCTGTTCTCGGCAGAGGGTTTCATGGCCTCCTGGCTCACTCTCTTCTGAAATTATGCCTTTCCTTTTCCCAGGTCTTTACAAATGCCATGGCTTCTGTCTGGACAGACCTCACCAGGCTCTCCCAAGACAGAGTAAGCAAGTCCTCAATAGTTCCTTCCTCACAAATATGTCTTCAGCCAGAAGGCTGAAGATGTTGCTCCATCATTATAGAGAGCTTTGGATGACTGTTCAGGTGGCAAACTATCTCTGTCACCTTCTCATTTGGGAAGCTGCTAACCTGAACTCCCGACATACTCAGGTAATCAAGTCTCTGATGGGGTTGAATACCAGATTTTTTACAATTAAGCTTAGTTGTTTAGGGCTTAAGATGTTTTCAGGCCTAGATAGATGTTTTAAGTTGATAATGATGAGATATGATAGATATTGATTTACATTCAGAATTTTAGATGCACCAAGGTAGGAAAGATGTTTTCTTCAAGGCTGTCAAATACAAATAGCCAAAACACTAAGAATGTAACATTTATATAATTCCTGATTGGGTCATGGTTCTTTTTGCTGTAGGTAGTTTATTGCATATACATATAATAATATAAATGTATATGTAAAAATAAACAAATATTTAATAAAAAATAAAAACCAAAAGAAAGAAAGAAAGGAAGAAAAGAAATCTCAGGGCAGATGAACTCTGATGTCATAAGACCTCAACTGGAGTCCACGCTTCTCTTCTCCACGGGTCTTGGCGGTAGACCGTAGGGATGCTGTGACCAGCATTATTTGTGTTCATACTGACTGTACCTCACCCACTAGGTGTAAACATTACCTGCTTTTCACCTAAGTGCATAGAGCAGAGAGCTTTATAACCCTTGTTGGGTATACGGAGCAGGTTGTGTACTCCATTTCTCACCCTTAATAGCACACACCTCACCTCTATACACTGCTACACAAACATGGCACTTATCGTCATAGAGATGGGCTGTACATTAGAGACGTTGCACAGTTAGGAAGTGCACCTTAGTTCTCAGCCCTGAGAGATACTGGGCGCTGCCTTATCAAACAATGAGGCATCTGGATATACCTTTGTGGGTATTCCTATACACTTTGTATTCCACTTCAATCCTTGACACGGGCTCCCTTCAGGCCTGTTGCTGATATACGTAGCAGGTAGGGGAGCCATTGACTCTGAAAGCATCTCTTTCTTCCCGTCATGGCAATTACTGGCTTCATACCTTGCCTTTGTCCACATCTTTCTTGGTTGTGTGGGTGGACACCCATTTGTATGCGTGAACTGGCCAAAGTATAAAACGACCACTTTGTGAGTGTGTGCATGAGTGTGTTCACACTCATGCCATGACACACACATGGAGATCAGAAGACAACCTCAGGCATTAGTTCTCTGTTAGTGTGGGCTTCGGGGACAGAACTCTGATCATCAGGCTTGGAGACAAGAGCCTTTATTTGCTGAGCCATCCCACTGGCCCAAACTAGTCCTGGTTAAGAAATAGTCCTCACTCTGTCGACATGATAAAGTTAACACAAGCAGACAGAACCTTATAGTTGCAGCAGATCTGGGCAGGATGTAGGTCATCTACATCACCAAAAAGCATCCTGAGTTTCCTTCCTTCCTTCTTTCTTTCTTTCTTTCTTTCTTTCTTTCTTTCTTTCTTTCTTTCTTTCTTTCCTACTGAGGAAATTCTGGGGAATAGATGCTAGTACCTAAAATTTAAAACTTAAAAAAGGGGAGAGGTTGGAGAAAATATCTCTGACAGGAGAAGTGCTGGGCCCTGGCCAGGCCCCACAGGCCTAGGACATTGACAGTGAGTGGAGTCATGCTTATTTTAAGGACTGAAGGAAGAAACTGAGAAGCCTAAGGCACCGCAAAGTGCCCAGGGAGGAGGGCTGGGCAGACTGGTGACTGAAGCAAACGTCATCTGTGCTGGGTTATGCACTTGTTCAGGAGAATGATCGAGTTGGAATGCTACTTCTCACTGGGTAGTAAGCACCAGGGAAGCAAGGCTGCTAGATTTAGCTAAGTCCCTTAGAACCTAGTGCAGGGATCAGTCCTTATCCCAAAGCTGGAATCTTCTCCCCTCTGGACACGACTATGCTATGGGGACCCATGTTGGTATTGTCTAGAACCTCAAGTAGAGTAGGTGAGCGTGGTGTCCTGAGCTGCTGACCACAGGCTCAGCTATGGTGTTGGTCCTCTGAGAGATGCTAGAAGGGGATAGGGCCTGGGCTCACCCCTTGGAGGCATTTCTTACGCGTGCATCAGGACATTTTTTTCTGGCACCTTCAATGAGGGACGGTGTAGAGCAGGACTGCGCTTGCTGGGCCAGCCTGCAGCTCCTGGAAAAGAGACAAGACGGCAGGCCTCTCCCTTCCCTGGGGCCCTCAGGTGTGAGATCAGAGGCGCTGACAGTCATCTGTTTATCAGGCTGCTCTGTGCCTTACAGATCTGGAGTGGCACGTACACGGATCTCCGAAAGGCAGGAATCTGCAGGCTGTGTGCGGTTCAAGCCCAAGCAGCCATCTGTGTCACTCACTCCAAACCGGGAGACTCAGCCCCGGGACTCAGCCTCGCTAAGCGTGGCCCTTTCATAGGATCACACACTGCATTATCCTTTCTCGTAGGTCTTAGTGATCAAGAAAGAATTCTGGCTATTTGTGACTTGAAGTTGATGTAGCAACAATAATAGTGATGATAGATAACTCTGAGAAGGCATTGTGTTGGAGACAGTCTGCATAATGAACTCCTTCCCTTAACCTTGGCAGGGACAAGGTGACTAAGCTGGGTCCCAGGTTAAGGAGGCAAGCCCATGTTATAACTGGTCCAATATCCTAGTAACTAATGGGTAGAGTCAAGATTCACATTCTGGGGGTCAATTCCTGGCTCCCCGGGGTTGAAATTCTGCTCTGTCCCTTGCACGAACCACTTGGCCTGGGAAGTTTATCCCTCCCCAAATCTGAAAATGTAGGCCCAGGCATGCTTGACTCCAAGTGCGGCTGGTCCCTCTGAGAGGTCAGATGTCAATAATAAATGTGACCTCCTCAGTGGCACCTCCTTGGGGCACCTCAGTGGCACCTCAGTGGCCCTCTGTTGGGATTCACTTAGTTGCTCACTGTTTGACTTGTGGGTGCATCTCTCTGGTCACACCACTGCATGTCTTCTCTCCTCTCTCTCAGATTCTCTACTTTTAGCTTAGGAAGGCATACGGCCCTGGGTTCAAGGCCCACCCAGGCTAAGATGTATCCCCTTATGCAGGGTCTTGAGCTGTGAAGACTTATTTATTTCTTAATCACTTTACAGTCTGATCCCAGCCTGCTCCCTCCACTCCTCCCAGTCCCACTTTCAATCCCCTCCCTCCATTCCCCCTTCTTTTTCTTCTAAGAAAAGAGAAGGCCCCCCGAGGGGTACCAGCCCACCATGGTACCTCGAGTCACATCAGGACTAAGCACATCCTCTCCCACTGAGGTCAAACAAAGCAGCCCAGCTAGGGGAAAAGGATCCAAAGACATGCAACAGAATCAGAAACAGCCTTACTCCCATTGTTAGGGGACCCACATGATGACCAAGCTGCCCATGTGTAGGGGTGTCTAGGGCTGACTCACGAATGCTCTTTGGTTGGTGGTTCAGTCTCTGTGTGCCACCATGGGCCCAGGTGAATTGACTCTGTAGGTCTTCTTGTGGTGTCCTTGACCCCTCCACCTCCCTCAGTCCTTTAGAAGACTGGGAGCTGTGAAGACTTTTACCACAGTGGCAAAGATGTGTTTCTAAGGAGGGAACTTTTGTGGGAAGTGTTACAGCTTCTGGGAGAAGCACTGTTCCTCCTGCTCAGTTACACGCTGTAGAATCAATTCCACTGTGTCCCTTATCTCATTGCCTCGATCTTTTTCTTATGAAGTGTCTGTCCTGACATGTAAGCTTTTTGTTTCATCATTCATCTTCCACAGTGTTCTCAACCAGGGCGCACGGTGACCTTGGGTGTGAGGTAGATATTTAGCACATAGGAGGGACAGTCTCATTACCAGGCACGGAGCTTTTCATGTTTTTGACCCCACTTGATATGAGGCTGTGTTGCTAGTTACTTTCTGATGCTCTGATAAAATATCATGACACAAAGCAACTAATAAAAGAAAAAGTTTATTCCGGCTTGGTTTGTGGTTCCAGAGGGAGAGTCCCTGATGGCAAGGAGCACATGCAGCAATTGGCCTGGGCAGGATGTTAGCTGATAACATATTCCTAACACAGAAAGCAAAGCTCTTCACTCCCATGATGTACTTCATCTAGCAAGATTTCAGATTATTAAACTTCCATGGCCTGCACCAAAAATGCCAATTTGAAATACAGGGAGCTGAGGAGGACATTTCTTACTCAATCCCTAGCAGCGGAGCTGAGGTGGAAAGAGAAGATCTATTACACTGTGCTCCTCATATCCCACTTAGGAAACTAGTGCCCTGGGGCAGGTGGGACCAGTCCAAGATGAGGACCACTGGCTTAGGTCTTTATGCTTCTTGTCTGCCTCCTTTCACAAGAGTGAAATCTCTGTGAGGGCTGAGACCTGCCTGCCTGCTATTCCCCGAGTCTCAGCCAACATCTGGTGCTGATGCCAATATATATTCTCTCAATGCACACAAGGAGACAAAGTTACACATTCTGGAAATGTGTGTCTGACTTTGTTAAGCTGTTCCAGCTGAAGAAGGGAGTCATGATAAAAACATGGGCCTCAGTAACGATGAGGAAATGATGCTTGCTGTCTCCAGTCTCTGGGGAGACAGCGCAGTGGGTAAAAATGATTGCTATAGAGGCACAAGGATCTGGCCTACAGCACCACATGAAAAGCCAGGAGAGGTGGCATGTCTCTCTCATCCTAGTGCCAGAAAGGCAGAGGCTAGAGCATCCTTGGGGTGTACTGGCCAGCAAGTCTGGCTAAATTGATGAGCTCCAGGTTCAGTGAATATGAGGTAAAAGGGAGATTATGGAAGATGAGAGAGAGAGAGAGACAGACAGACAGACAGACAGACAGACAGACAGACAGACAGACTGACTGACTGACTTAATATCTGTAATAGTTCTTGGGGTCTCTCACTTTCCACTGTCCTACCCTAGTTTTTTCTTCTCCTGATCTGGCCATGGGCTCAGAGCTATTTCTCCACACATTTGTCTGTTCCCTGCTGTCGGTTCCAGTTCCTTCCTGTCAGCATTAATTACTGCCCCTGCTCACCTGCATCAGATTACCTCCCAAGTCACTTGCAACAGATTTAGGTGGCAAGGCTCATGATCCTGCCATCTTGCTAGAATGTTCTTCTCTTCTAAGAGCTGGTCACCAAAGGCAGCTGGCATTCTGTTGTGACCTGTGGGACTGTAGGTAAGACATGCTGTCTCCGTGATTCTCAGAATCACCGTGTATAAGCCAGGAAGGAAGGGTTCTTAAGGAATGGACTTATTAGCAACTGAAGACCTCCACCCCCCAAGAAGGCTGTAGACATGCCATAATGGTTATCTCTCTTTTCTTAAAGAAAACAAAGTGGGGAACAGATGCAGGGGGACTCCTGTTTGGGTCACAGCCATGGAAACATCCCCAGTGTGTGCAGGAGGGAGTGGCACATAGGTGTGCATCGGAGCACTTGGTTCCTAGCTGGTGGCACTGCTTTTGAAGTCATGGGCTATACACGAGGCACAGTCCATCCGAAAGGAAGTAGGTTGTTCAGGGTGGGGGGCAGCTTGGGGTTTATAGCCAGGCCTGTTTTCCATCCTTCCTCAGTGTCCTGATCCACCTAGAGGTGACCTGTCACTGCTGAAGCCTGGTGACATGGCCGCCCCACCATAATGAAACGTACCTTCAAGCCCAACACCAAAATAAATCCATTGGTTTACGTTGCCTCTTGCCAGGTATTTGACTACAGTAATGTGATGAGTATGTAAGACAGGCACTTCGGACAAAGGCACTCAGCAGTACACAGGATTACCACACTCCGCGTCTTTCAGCACTTCCCGGTGTGACCTGGGTGAGCTCCATGTGAGAGAGGGAGCTGGGAGAAGGAGGGAACGAGCTGTTCAAGGTCGGGCAGCTGGCCACGAGAGAGCTGGAATTTGGACCTTGAGAGAGCAGAAGTTTGTGCTCTGCCCACCATGCTACTCTGCTCTTCCTACCCAGCCTCTCAGGATCAATCAATGCTTCAGGCCCCAGGACTGAAAGCAGCCCAAACCAGCTTTGCTCTGCTCAGCGTAGGGATGCTTTCAGGGATGCTGCAGGGGTGTTTGATACATTAGGAAGCAGAGTTGCAGATGAGAGAAATCAGTATGCTTTCCCCAGGCTCTATGTCAATTTGGCTATGATAATCAGCCAAACACACACATAAGTGAGCATCCTCGCGCGCACCTCATCATCACTATGACCACCACCTGCAGATACTTCCCTGCTTGGGCCAGCTTGGGAAGTCAGCATGGCCTTGGGCAACCACGGGGAAAAAAAAATATCGGCAAGGCTGAGGGAGAAAGCACTGGTGTAGGTAACAGAGAGGTGATTGTGCAGGGATCACCGCCTCCATTTAGGTGTCAATTGTGTAATTTCCAGCTGTTGCTCAGCTCAACAGCTGGAGTTCAATATGCTCAGGGTGTATCTGGAGGCCCCCAGCCGGGAAACTCAATATTAAACTGGCTTCCAGAATCTAGAAAGAGCAGCTCCTACGGCAGCAAAACCACAGAGGAGAGACCTCTTCTTTCCACCCACTTAAGCAATGGTGACTCTTTGGGGACGATAGTGGGGCAGCCTGAACGTGGCTGGTCTAAGACAAAGCAAGATGGGAAGAAGATACCCTAAAAAACAAAGACACCCAGAGTGCCGAGTCCCTTTGTTTCTTCTAGTGCTGTGGAGTGATGCTGTTATTATTAGGTCTGTTTAAAAAAAAAAAAAAAAAAGAGGATAAATTGCTTTTCCTGTGTCAAATAAAGCATGATTCACAGAGCTTGTTGCCAAAGTGGGCTGTGTTTGTCTCCCCCGTCCCCCCTCCCCAAACCTGAGCTGTGTGCTGCCTAGGGCATCAGAAGCAATCTTTGCTCTCAGTGGAGGTGTCCTGCCTGCTTGGTCAGATTCTGGGATGTGGAAATGGGTCCTAAAGGGGACTTGCTTTCTGAGAAGACGGAGGAGGCCTCTGAAGTGGAAGTGCTCTGGATGCTGGCAAGAGTGCTCAGCTGTGCCTTAAGTGGGAGCTCTCAGTAACAGAAATGCATCCCTTTTTAAGATGAGTGTGTTGGAGGGAGAAGGTAGTAGCTTTTATCTCTCGTCTCACCTTCGACTCCAATTTGTCACTCTGGATTTCCTCACCCAAAACCAAACTGCATGCTATCCTCGCTCTGGTTCCCTCGCCCTATCTTTTTTATATAGTATGGCCATAGTGATTGCAGTCCAACACCAAGGCAGAACAGGCAGAGGTAGAGCGAGGCCCCAAAGCCTAAGGCAAAGGAAAATAATTTGGCAAATTGGGAGGCTAGAGCCTATGAGCAGTAGCCACCTAAATCTGGTTCGCACCACTGGTCAAGCTACAGAGGAACTCCAGACTGTCTCACCTGTATGCTGTGGCTCACTATAATACCAGAGCCCCTGGGTGGAGATTTAAGATGCTAATATGACAAGCAGGAGCATGTACCACACAAGTGAGCCAAAAGCTAGCACATATTCATTATGTTCCTGATATTGTGATAAAGCATTATGGCCAAAAACAGCTTATAGAAAGAAGGGTTTGCCTTAACTTATGGTTACAGAAAGACCATCCATAACAGGAGAGGTGAGGACTGGCAGCAGGTGGCTGGAGCAGGAAGCTGAAATGTCACATTTCAACTGCACACAGGAAGCCTCTGAGCTAGCAGAAAGTGGAGTGCACCACCAGTGACATATTCCCTCCAGAAAAGCGCCATGTTTTAAAAGTCCCATAACATCCCCAAACAATGGCACCAAGTGGGACCAAATTTTCAATTTTATGAGTCTATGGGATATATTTCTCTTTTAAACCATAACACCACACCAGAAAAAAAAATGAGTCATGAAATCATTCTAAGATTATGACTGTACAAAAGCCCCATGTTTTGAATAGAGTGGGTGGGGCTAAGATGACTATTTCTCTCACTCTAGCTTTTGCTCTTGCTCCCTCTCTCCCATGTTCTGGCTCATTTCCCTCTTGGGAGTACACTGCTCCCTCTTAATATACTGTGTCTGCTATTGATGCTGTTTTGTCTCCATCTGACTCTGTGTTTGGGAACACAAGAACCTGAAAGTCCTGGTGGTGTCCCACTGAGCCAATAACAGATGACAGCAGAGCTATGTAGTCCTGTGTCCCTGGCAACCTTGCTCATCAGTCCATACATGCATTGCTTGAAAGCCCCGGAACTGTCTCCAATATCTTCTTAAAGCAAGGCTCTTGGGATTCACTTCTAATAATTGGCAGCCCATAGGCTGAAACCTGATTAAACACCTAGGCTGTTGATTTACTCGCTATTTAAAGACCATTTACATCAGGGTGCCATTTGAAGTACTGGGAGTTCCGCGGTGAGAAAACAGAAACCGACAAAACATGTTTGAGTGGTGTGGGCTAAACACCTCAATTAAAGAGGACAAAACTAGGGACCAGAGAATAAATAGGCTTGGGATTTGATTTCAGAGTTCAAGCCACAATGGGCAAATGATGTGGGTGGGGCTGGAACAATGAGCAGTGTAGGACATGATGCAGGCACAGGGACAGCCTCCCAGCTCTGACTGTAGTCCTTCAGGGGTCACAACCCTGGGAAAGCAAATCTTGTGATTATCAAGTTTACAAAAAGATCATTTGGACTAGAGTTGGGCATTCCACTGGGGATCCTTCCCTTAGTTTGGTGCATCCTTAGACTCCTCTGGGCATCACCTCATTTTGGTACATCAAACCACCATTTAATATTCACCAGGGATCTCATCACCGGACAAGAAGAAATATTCTTCCCAGTTTCATGGCTCTCTTCTGCACAGGAGAATATTAGCTCTGATAACCCATGCCACTCAGCATAACCATGTCAGAATGTGACTACTGACTCTTCCCAGGGAATGAGCCCTTCTCTCTCCCTGCTTTGCACTGAACTTGCTAAATCTGGAAAGCTGATGGTCAGGGCTTCCTTGCCAAAGAGGAAGTCCCTGTCCCTCTCCCCATCTCCTATAACACTGCTCTGAATTCCAGGTTCCCCAGTATTTACTCGGTTTTGGCTCAGCCCTTGACTGGAGCACTGTGTGTGGTTCCACCCTTTAGCTTCTTGTTAGACCATAGTACCCAAAGCCAGCTCATCCTTCCAGTCCCTGTACTTCCTCCAGGTCGGCTGTGGTTTGCTGCTTAATGCCCCATCTTTTCTAAAGCTGTAACGGAAGGAGTGAGTCAAGAAGCGGGAGATTTTGGTGGCAGGATAGAGTGATGGGTGGGTGGAGCGTCATGATTTAGTCAGTCCTTCCATGGAACCCTTCAAAGGCCTCTTGCTGTGTCGATGGTGAGTTAGAAGAGGGGAAAACAAGATAAGATTATAGAAGCGAAGTCCCACGAATGCATGAAATATGGATATGAGAATCGAGAGCAGAGTAAAAAAAGAAAATAAAAGGACTATATTGGATGTTGTTAGCATCCTAGGACAATGGGGAAAGACATTGAAGATTATGCTATACAGACAAAATTCTGTGGGGCAGATTTTTGCCAACTTGGAGCTGGTATCTGCCTTCTAAACAGCAATTTAGCTGACAGAGTTCATGCTAAAATGGTAGGGTATAAGATTGTGAGTCTAAACCCAAGGTCTCTAGTCAGTGGTTTTGTGCTAAAATATACATTTGTATTACAATGTCATGTGTAAAATATGTCTGTGTATGTATAGACATATATATATGTGAAATGCCCATACATGAGTATCTGTAATATCTACACCAATGTTGAAGTACATAATGTCCCATCAGAGCTCCTAGTATTTAGTTGCCAACTAATGTTTCATGAATAAACAGACCAGCAGTTAGGTTTCTCATGTCTTGTGCAGTGACTCCTCCTGTCCTTAAGGGGGCAGCCCTGTTGGGGAGTACACCCAAACCTCTGTCCTGCACTAAATGATATTTTTATTTCACTTGTCATTGCCTTACCAGCAACACTTTTAGTGCCCACAGTATTCCAGGGTCCACTTTTGTACAATCTAATAAGGACAACAATTGACGTTTGCAAACATTAGAAATGATTTTAATTTATAGCTTCTGGGGACAAAATTCATTTATGTAAAATGATTAATTGTGGAATATTAGTAGTAGTGACATTAGTGTGAATGTCCTTAGATGTCCCATGGAGCAGGAACCATGTCAGCTGCTTCTCACATAGATGAAGTCAAATTCTGTTGTTAAAAGTATTCATGATAATATTCGGGCTCAACACCTTACATTATCTCATCTGATTGTCCCACCTCTGGGGCTTAGACATTAGTGTTTACTTTATGAAAATGGCAAAGCTGTGGTTCTAACCTGGTTGAATCAATCACCCCATATTACCTAGATGGTGGCTGACCCACAGGAATTCCCACCCAGGGGAAACTACTCTATAGGTGACCCTGAATTTCAGCTGGAGCCCCCATTGGAGAAATGGTGAGAAACACTGGAGATTTAACACACAGCTCTGGGTGCCCTGTGGCTGCCTTCCAGGGGAGCAGAGCCGAGTCAAGGAAGCTACACAGGGTGAGAGTTCAGACTGGCCAGGCAGCCTCTCAAGACAGTCTCCTCTCATGGAAGCAGGGAATGTGACTCACAGAACAGAGCAAGTTATCTAGTTTATTCTCTCTCTCTCTCTCTCTCTCTCTCTCTCTCTCTCTCTCTCTCTCTCTCTCTCACACACACACACACACACACACACACACACATGCATATATTTCTAAATGAGTTCTGATGGGGACTCATCTCTAGAGGCTCTAGACACTGCTCGCGGAAGCGCTCCCATTAGCCTCCTGCCTCCGACAGCCTGTGTTGATCCTCATGGCAGAGGTTACCGCGATAGACCAACAAATAACGACGCTAATGGCAGCGAAGCTGCAAACGCCCCAACTTTTAGTACTGTAAGCGCCCCGTCTGATAGATGTCATTTCTTTCAACAGCTTCAACTTTCTTCAAGGCAGAAAGCCATTGAAGCTGCAACGTAGCTGAACATCTGTCTTATCATGTGGGCAGATATTGGGATTAAATTAACTAGAAATGAACAGAATGATGTATGACAGAGTGCAGATGTCCCAAGCACAGTGTGATAATTTCATTGCAAAACTATGTAATGAATTCCATACATTATGGAATTACAAATGTACCACTTTAGGTAATTGTGACGAAAGGTATAATGTGCAGTGCATAAACAGAGCGTCAGCCCAGGGGCACAGCGCCTCTGCTATTTCTCTATATAGTCATTTCAGAATGACTTTATTTGGTTTAATGTAAGCCTATTATTATGATAAGAGCCTTTTTTTTTTCTTTTTTTTTCTTTTTTTTTCTTTTTTTTTTTTTTGTTGGCTCTTTTTCTTTCTCTTTTCCTTGTCGGCCCCTTCAGCATTTCTTTCCTGGTTGGTATAAGAAATATTTGGATTTAGCAAATTAGAATTTGGTCAGGTCATAGCTTTGGCCTCCCAGAGAGTAATAGCTGGGGGCAGATCTGCAAAAAACATTTTGTTGTAAGAGTTAAAGACATCTCTTTCTTTCTCTCTGTCCCTCTCCCCCATCCACAATATTTCCCCCTCTTTCCTTCACTCCTCTCTCTCTCTCTCTCTCTCTCTCTCTCTCTCTCTCTCTCTCTCTCTCTCGCTCTCTCCTGGGGAGAGTATCTTGACATCCCTTCTGAATTGCGCATGGGACTCACTTGAATTCACAGAATCAGAAACCAAGGCCAAGAAGCCCAAAGTCATCTTCTCCTCTCCATCCTGAGTGGCTTGTGGCCCTGAGGAAATGACTCCGCATCTCTGAGGTGTTATCTCCTCAGGTCCGATATAACACATCCTGCCGTTACTGCTTCTCTGCGGCGTCACAGGTGCAGTGGAGTGACCTAGAGTGGAAGTGCAGTCATGACATGGATAGTTGTCCAACTGCCTGTTTTGTCTCAGTGTTTGGCCAAATGGTTACATAAAAGCATACAACCCAATCATTTGCAGATGTACAAGTCAAGCCAAATTGTCCTATGCAAAGTACCTCGCACAATGCCCGCTTCACAGGAGACCCAGAATCACCATTTCACAAATGCCGACTGCTGAGGCTACCTGCAGAGACCCTCAGATTGGGTTGGTGGTAACATGACTCACAGACTGGCTCATGGTGAGTCAGACACTGACCAAGCCCCATTTCTCTATAGGCAGCACCCAGAGAGGGAGGATAGATCTTCCAGTACTACACAGCATAATAGAGACAGGGCTGGGAGCCAGCCTCAGTTTACCACTCTGCTTCTTTGGATGGGATACAGGGTGAAGCAGAGATCTCCTCTCTGCTGAAGAAGCATGCCCTCCTCGGTGTGGTCTTCAGTGATCAGGAAGGGAAGCCTCATCTTGTAGGAAAAGGCTGGCCCACAGCCCTGCTTGCCAAGTGACTGAGAGATCTCCCTGGTTACAGTGGGGCTAGCCCAGCCCAGCCTTTTGCTTGTCTTTCTGTCCATCTCACTGTCTTTCCATACAGACTGTCTTCCCCTTTAAGTCTCTTTTCCACCAATTGTCTGCTTGAGATGACATCAGTGGAAAGTGTGAGGGGTGTCCTCAGGGTGGAAACCCTAGCTTTTCCCTGGAGAAGAAACCCCGTTTCCAATGCTGCCATTGGTCCTTGCTTTCCCAGCATGTCTGGGCCATGTAATGTTCTTGATACTATGGGCTTGAGGCTCAGGTCCTCCTATCCACGGGCAAAAACTTCCCTATTTCTCTTCTACTGTGGAACTGGCTTGGGGAGGGCTCACGGGACAGCTTCTTCTTGCCCCATGAGAGCACCACCGCACCCCAAACTGTGGTGACAACGCATTCTCCTTTTTCCACAGGCTTCGGGGCTGTCTGCAGGGCCTAGGCTCCTTTGCCAGTTTGGATGCCTTGAAAGGAACATTGTTCCAAATGAAGTGCAAAGGAAGAGTGCTAATCTCTTTGCTTATCAAATTTGAAACAATAACAACAACAACAAAAAATGTTGACATACCATTTTGTTAAGTGCCAGCTCAGCTTTTTTTACTCCACCAGGAGAGAGGAACCAGCTGCGCATGTGCCGAAAAACTACGCTCCACCCGGCTGTCACGGTGCCCTCCACCTGGTCAGGCCAGACTTGGGGTGGCTGGGGGACCGCAAGTTTCTGGAGGGCCTCGTGATATCCTTTTAGATTTCCGGAGAGGGTCATCATGTATTGCCTCTGTCAATGCTGCTGCTTAAATTCTCAAGGGGGTGGGCGGGGGGGGGGGGTAGAGACAACAGCGTAGGAAAGTGACTGCTTGAACCGTGGACAGACTGCTTCGCATTCTCAGGGCGAGGAAGACCTGCGTTTCCTGTATCTGCAAGCAGATGCCCAGTTTATCTCACTTCAAATCAACTCCCTCTGACTGGACACTTTCCTGGATGAATTAATTGAGCGTGGCTAAAGCCAAAATGCTCCCGTGATTAAGGAGCCAGGCAGAGGGGCGCCAGGTCAGGATGTCAGCCCAGGAGGAGGGTGGGGACCTGTTTACTTCTATTCTCCTAACAGAAGGAACAGGCCTGCGCAGCCCACTGGAAATAATTTTGAATAATCTCACTCTATTACTGGAAGCGAAATTGAGTCTGCTCAAGCTACCCCAGTGATCCGACATCTCAGTGAAACGGGAAACTAATATTCAATTCATGCAGCATAAAATAAGTGACAGAAGGAAAAGCAGGGTGAAATCTGGAAGTTTTTAGTTTTCAATTTGTGAGTCTTATTTATTACTAGATAGAATCATGAATACAGCCACCCAGATGAGGGGGTTTCATTAAGCCGGTGGTCATTAGGAGTGGAGTGTGTGTGTGTGTGTGTGTGTGTGTGTGTGTGTGTGTGTGTGTAAGTGTATCTCTGTGTCTGTATGTATCTCTGTGTGTATGTGTCTATGTTTGTATGTCCTTATCTGTGTGTATATGTGTATCTCTGTGTATGTATCTGTGTGTGTCTATGTTTGTATGCCCTTGTCTATGTGTATATGTGTATCTCTGTGTCTGTATGTATCTTTGTATGTGTGTCTAGGTGTATATGTCTGTGTCTGTCTGTGTGTGTGTCTACGTCTGCATGTATACATGTATCTGTGCCTGTATACATCTCTCTCTCTCTCTCTCTGTCTATGTGTGTATCGTATATGTGCTTCTCTCTGTCCCTATGTATCTGTGTGCGTGTCTCTGTGTGTATGTCTCTGTGTGTAGATCTCTTTGTATCTGTGTCTCTGTCTCTCTCTGTATGTGTGTGTGTAGTGGATATTGATGACTGACACAGGTACTATATAGATATTGTACTGGATACATCAAGCCACCCAGAAAAGGAATTTGTCTAGCAAATAGGCAAACTCCAGACTGATGTACTGGAGCCTGGCTGAAGGGCAGAAGGCCGTGATTTTAGATTTGCCCCCACAGAGCGTGTATCTACATGGGAGGGGAAGGGCTCCTCAGCTTCCCTTATGCACCAGCCTTGGGAAAACATCTGCTAAGGAGCTGTCAGTTTTACCCCTTTCTTAATCTCTTCTCTCCCTTTTCCATCTTAGTACTCACATGTCACCATTGCTTCTGGCTCAAATTCCTCTCTGATGCCTATTTTCTCCTCTCTGTGTCTGGTAAAGACCCTGAGCCCTTTTTTCTAGGATTCCTAATTGGTCTTTGTCATGGCCAGGGCCACTGTCTCACCCGGTGTCAAAGCTCAGCAGACGCTATTTTTCCCTCTACAGAAGTGCAGATCTATAGGACAGACCTGGGCTTCAAGAAAGCATTTACTGGGGCTGGAGAGATGGCTCAGTGGTTAAGGGCACCGTCTGCTCCTCCAGTGGTCCTGAGTTCAATTCCCATCAACGACATAGAGGCTCACAGCCATCTATAATGTGATCTAATTCATGTGCACTGTATACATAATAAATAAATAAATCTTAAAAAAAATAAAAGAAAGCATTTACTGAGCATTGGTTATAGCCATAAGCTTTTCTGGGATTTGAGAATAGGTAGAGATTTTACAAAAGATACTGATTGCCCTGAGGCAGCTGTGGCCGGGGTGGGGTGGGTAACTAGATAGGAACAGGAGAAGACCTACCTTCTTGCCTGCACAACGAGGACAGCACACTGTGCCGACCTGCAGGGAGAGGGGAGGGCCATGTGGGTTGGGAGCTTAATCACAGCTAGAATGTGTCCTGACACGTAGCAGAGACTCAGCACAATTCTTTGAGAGCACCTGATGCTTTGGCTTTAGGCCGCTTCTTTCTCTACCAGAGGGCTGAGCTTTTATGAGGGTAAAGACACCACAGTTCAAAGAGATCAGCATCAGAGGAGAGGCGTGCCTCGTAACTGCTTTGCTGGCCACGGGTTTAAAATGGCTTTGGTGCCCTCTCTTTCTGCATAGAGATCCCCACCCCCATTTGGAACACATGGATGTGTGGAGCAGAGCCCCCCCTTTTTTTTTGTGCTGGGTGTGGTTTGGGCATGTCGCTGGCCAGAGTCTTTTAGCTCCAAGTCTTAAAGTTCTATAGAGCAAAAACATCTGCTTGTGCCCTTCTGGGCTTTTGTCCAAAGAATTCCATCACAAGAATGCCTCCTTCAGCCCTTCCCTGTGCACAGTCGGAGGGATCCAACTTGGCATGGATGGCTGCCAACATATCAGGCAGTTTTCACTGCCTTCAGCTCTGTTCGCTGACTCTGTGGCCTTGCCACTCAGTCCTGGCGTTGCACGGAAGCACCTTCATATAGTCAGCAGCATTGTTGGAAATCTCTCACGTTCCAGGCCTGGGCTCTTTGCACTTGGCGGAGGTGGTGTGTCTGGCTTCTTAGCTCAGGAAGCCTACGCTATGGTTGTGTTGAGTCTTTCTTGTTGTTCAGTGAGTGCTGAGGATGTTCCTGGATGTCCCCATCCTGGGAGGCGCTTCACAAAGCAGGACACATCCACCTCTGGCAGGCTTGTCATGGAGAGAGTGGCTGCAGGGCAAGTTGTACCCCGAGTCTAGGAGATAATGTAAGGTGGGTGCTGGGTGATATGCAGGAATGTGAGATGAAATGCAGAGTTAGGCTAAAGGACTCCTGCAAATAACAGCTCCATCAAGTTCCTGACGAGGCAGACATTGCTACAGCAGAATGTGTGTGTGTGTGTGCGTGTGTGTGTGTGTGTGTGTGTGTGTGTAGTTGACTTGTAGAAAGTGAGGGAAACATAGTCAAATCACTCAGAAGTCAGTGCATAATTCATTTGTCCCTATGGAGTGGGGGAACTTGGAGAAGTGAATATGGCCTTGGACAACTACTCATGGCCTGCGATCCTCACCATGACTGGACAGTATGGCCTCAACAATCGGCAGTGCCATCAGGCAGGGTAGCCCTGGCTAGTTGTGCCCAGAGTCCAGGCATCACCTCCCTACACATTTCTGTGGTGGCTGAGCCAGAGTCAGGCTTCTAAGATCCTAAGTCTAAGCACCTAGCTTGGGCACATCTTTGAATATTTCCAATGCTCCGACTTCTTATTTGTAAATTGTAAATGGGAGACTGTAGGATATCTCCCCCACAGGGCAGTTGAGGGGAGCGCAGATGATGATGCGTGGACTGTGGATGAGCTGTGTCGAGCTTGTCAGGACAGAGGTACTAGCAGCTTCCACTTAACTTCCTCCTCCACCAATGCCAGACACTGCAGTGAGCTCTTTGCATATTTTCGTGAGAATGGTATGCAAGAAGCTATACACCCAATGAGTTAAATACATATCATCTGCTGCCCGCTTCTCCAGAATTCCCTCTAGTTTTAAAGTCATCTGTCTAGATGTTTTATTTCAAGTCTTCATCTGGCCTCTGGTGGCATGTACCCAATTCTAGTCACTACCAGAGCATGTCAGGTGCTGGGGTATCTCATAAGTTGCTTTGGGAAAACTAGAAGTTTTCCCCTGTCTGTCTCACGCTTTCACAGGACATTTCCAAGGCTGATAATTTCCTATTTCAGGTATATGGAAGGGAAAGGCTGAGACTCTGGCCCAAGGCCATTCTTTTCTTAATAACAGCAGCTACCAAGATGTAGCAACCCGGGTCTGGGTCACCAGAATTCTTTTCCCAGGAGCTGCATCATACTTCCTGGTCCTTAGCCACGTGGTCTCTGCTGCTTCCTTCCGAGACTTCTTTCTCTGCATTCTAACACTATTCCACGGGGTGCAAAGGGAACATGATACTGTAGACTCCCCAGAGCCCAGGGGCTGTGGAGACCCCTCTGTTCCCGGGTGCTGTGTGTCAGCAGGCTCTTCTGCTCTGGCAGGTTAGATGGAGCCGGGGATGGGTCTGATCCTGATCTCAGATCTCTCCTCTGCCAGTGGCACCCAGGTTAAGGATGGAGCAGAGTGAACAGTTTGCACCTCTTCGGCTTGCTCTGACGGAAGTTAGTTGATTGCTTGCTCCCTCAAGTATTTTCTGCCGTACTTCTTGAACTTTAAAGCCAAGAATGTACTGGCTTTGCTCTGTCTCTACCACTTCAGCTTTCCTAATGTGAAGGAATATCAGACCAGTTGTTCCCACAGGGGACACCTTAGATGGAATCAGGGGAGACATGGTGGCTAACTAGGCACAGTCACCATCAGTCTGTTTAAACTCTATCCTGCTTAATCCTCCACATGACCCTCAGGTGCAGCTTGAATTGTTACTCCTTCATGTAATAGAGAATGAACTATGGCTCCGAGAAGCAAATTGATAACTGCTTGGTACTTCAACTTGTCCAACTACCAAAGATTTATAAGATGCCCTTTGTACTGTACATGGATCTGAATTTTAGAAAAAAAAAATGGCAGAGACTGACAAAGCCTCTTTTTCATGTATCTTCCATTCAAACAGGGATAAGTATGGGGCGAGGGAACAGTCAGAGAAAAGGTAACCTAGATAATCAAACAGCTGAACCTGTGGCAACAAGTTTCAAGGCTACATATAAATTATGGAAGGGGGTTGGGGGGCACCATGGATGGTGTGAGTGTAAACAGTGTACCTCACCAGGACAAATTAAGTGTAGAGTCCATTGTGCAAAAGAAACAAATCCTAGGGGAAATGGGGAGGGGGAGGCAGGAAGGTAGGTCCCGAGCTACTGGGATGCTCGGCTGAATAGCTAAAAGAAAAGAAAGATGGAGACATGGACTCAGTCATCTGCCTGTAGACCCTGCATGCGTCACTACCG
The DNA here is from genome assembly GCF_903995435.1 of Acomys russatus. Lineage (NCBI taxonomy): Eukaryota > Metazoa > Chordata > Mammalia > Rodentia > Muridae > Acomys > Acomys russatus. The sequence goes on along the minus strand of NC_067143.1, from coordinate 64,765,684 downwards.
TGTGATGGTGACCACATTCTGACAGGTAGAAGCATTCTGGTTATTTCCCTGTCCCTGGACTGGTCCTTCATGGGTGTTGGGAGATGAATGGACATGCCGACAGTCATCTTCCAGCTCTCCTTGCAGCCACAGGAAGGATTTGTGATCTGGAGAAAAGACCAGCAGAAATGGTAGTGTGGCTTCTACTCAGGAGCCAGGGAAGCAGGAAATGGTGACCCAGAGGGGACGTCTTGCAGTCTGGCATTTGAAGATTGGAACATCACTGGGGGATGTGCAGAGGGTAGCATTGCTCATGGCAGGTTATGTCATGCGGGTGGGAGGCAAGGTCAGGGCTGGGTGAGGCAGGGATTGGCTGGTGCTCTTTACCAGGGCCATGGTATGACCTTTGGTACACTTCAGGGCTGGGTTGGGCAGGCCTGAGCCCTCTATTATCCATCTACTTTATCCTGCAAAAACAATGCAGGTCTTATTTTTAGTTAAATAAAACAAGAGACTAGATGGTAGAAACAGTCTCTCTCTTCATTCTTTCGCTGTATCGCCCACATTTAGAGTTTTCAGTTTTTATAAGGCGTGTGTGATGATAAACAAGAAACAGAAGTGTTACTAAGATTGAAGTGACTTTCCTTTGGGGCTGTGGAAAATAATGGAAAAGTTATTTCATGTGTCCTTTTTTTTCCTGTTTGGAAAATCTAAAGCAGAAGATGAGGCCGCTTGCCGATTCAACATTGGCAGGCGTGGCTCCAGTGCTCTGGGTAGCTGCCACATGACTCCGGTAAGGTCATCAAGCTGCTGGACGCCATGGGTCTTGTTCACCTCTTCCGATTTCCCCAGGAGCAGAGCAAAGGCCAGCATCTCTGAGCAGCCACTTCTCCTACAAAGCAGTATGTCCCACCCCACCTTCTACAGGCACCCCTAAACATTTATTTACTAAAATGGACTAACATAAGTAGAAAAAAACAATTAACCTCTGTAGGTTATACTGCTTCCTAAGGATGACTGTATTTCAAGAGAATTGGAACTTTCTAGGACTTTTATCTGCAACTCTCCTTTTAGTGTGTCCCTTTGATTTTAATTATTCTTATTTTAAGCCAACTGTAGACAACAGTTGAAGAATCAAATAGCATTAAGAAATATCTGGCTCAAGGTCATCCTTGGTTCAAGGATGGCAGCTGTCAAGATATTTCCCTGGTCTGACAGGGGTCTGGCTGCGATACCCAAATTCTGAGATTATGATGAATTATAGAATAGTAATCAAAGAATTCACTAGCTTTCCAAAGTCACACCAGACAAAATCTCCCTGCCTCCGTCTTTCCCCTCCCAGAGGCAAGCACTTCACCCACAAGAGCTCACGGCATTGTTACTAACTCCCGTGATACTCAGCAGCACCCTGTCTTGATTGTTCAGCTTAGACTTTATCTTTGGATTGTGCTGGGCTCTTCTGTCCTTTCCTTTTCTGTTGTATGTATGTGGGTGTGTGTATTCACCTGCATGCATGTGTGTGTGTGTGTGTGTGTGTGTGTGTGTGTGTGTGTGTGTGTGTGTGTGTGTTAAGAGGTCAGAGGACAATTTTGGATGTCCTTGCTCAGGAACCTTCTACATTTTCTTTGAGACACTGTCTTTCTTGGCCTGGCCCTTGGCAGTAGACTAGGTTTGCAGGCCAACAAGTTCCAGGGATTCACCTGTCTCTGCCCCTCATCTCACTGTCACTCTGGCTGCAGGTACTGCCACTACACTAGCTTTTTATGTGGGTCCTGGAGATCTGAACTGAGGTCCCTGCACTTGTGACATGGATGCTTACTGCTTGAGCCTTCTATCCAGCCCTGGACCCTTTCCTTACTCCCATTTCCCTTTCATTCAGTTGGAGTGCATCCTCTAGCAGCTTGAGTGAGTTGAATGGAAGTCAGTTGGTATCTTTTTGTCTTTCTGATGTTTCTGATCTCTTCTCCTGCTTTAATGATGGTTCAGGAATAGAACCAAACACTCCAGCGTCTTCCAGCTTCCTCTCCATACTGATCAGGAGCTAATCTCATGCCCGAACTTCTGTGATATGTGTTTTTTCTGAACAATTGTGTGAACTATGGGACTTGGTTATGAGACAGGGTCTCACTGTAGCTTGAGCTAGCCTGCATCAGCTAATCCTATCTTCTGCCTCCTAAAGCTATGTGTTACCATATTGGCTCCTATGTACTTAATATTTGGAAATTTCACAATGATGACCCTTGCTGTATGGTCTTTTAAAATGATTTTAACAAAGTTCATTGCCTTGATGAACTCTTTAATCTTATGAACTTATGCTCCTCATTCCTGGCTATTTTTGTTATAATATAAGTGAAGTATGTTATACACACACACACACACACACACACACACACACACATATATGTACATATATTAAGATATAAGTTGTGGGAGCTAGTAATCAAATAATATAATTTCTAGAAAATTTGAGGAAGTGAATCACACATAAATATTTCCTAGAAATTCTGTTATTTGATTACTAGCTCCACAACTTGTATTTTAATTTCTTTTATGTTTTACTCTGTGGTTTCCTCTGTATTTTATAAAGTTTTTCTAATTTAAAGCTCCCTGCTTTGTTTTCCCTTTTTGTTATAATGGTTTAGATTTCCACAATCTGCTATTTAATTTGTAACATTCTGCTTCCAAATTTCTCAGTTGCACTAGTGGTTTTTAAGAAGGCTATCAGAAAAGAGAGAGTGCAATCAGCTGACATCTCTTGAGCCATCCTCTACCTTTCCTTAATGGCTCTCCATTTTGTGCCATTTAAAAGATTTGGGCTGCCAGGTGCTCTTGTAGTAACTTATGGCTCCTGGCTTCTGAACCATATGTCAGACTTCCAAGCTGAGTGGAGAGTTTGGATGTGTATAAGATGGGTCACCATGGCTCAACAGTCAGCAAGCAGCTCTCCTGATGCATTAGAACTATGTCAGCGGTGCTCAGCACTTTCCTACCTTCACCTGGAGAGGCTGCTGAGTGAGTGGCTGCAGGGGCCTGGCTGTAAGCAGCAGACTGGGATTCAGTTCACATGATTTTAGCCCCATCTTCATGCCAGTTCCCAGAAGTTCTTACTGCTATACACTTTTGAGCCTCTGGAAAGTTCTATGACATAAGCTGGTGTAACTCAACTTTTCCTATTGTTGGCTTAGTACTCAGATCTCTTGTTTTTTTTTTTTTTTTTTTTTTCTGTTAGGTATGTTATCTATCTATCATCTATCTATCATCTATCTATCTATCTATCTATCTATCTATCATCTATTTATTTCTCATCTCATAATGTATCCCAAGCTAACATGAAGCTCATACTATGCAGTTTAGGTTGGCCTTGACCTCAGTCACTCCCTGCCTCAGTTTCTCATGCTGGAACTACAGGTGCATACACACTCAGTAGACTTTTATTTAACACTTTAAGTATAAAGGAGTTTTTCCTTACTATCTTCTTCTCTTATGCTTTCGTTTGTACTTATTTGCTCTTTTCTATGGTATGGTCTTTAGAATCCACTACTGTCATTTGGGGAGATTTCAGAGGCATAACGGTGTGATTAATAATGTACGGAGTCCTTTAGCTTTAGCCCGAAGTCCCCATGCTTTTCCTCAGCCCTGGGGAATTCGATCTCTCTACCAAATGCTGCGTTTCTTGCATTTCCTCCGTGCTGACCATTTAAACTCGCGGACTTAATTCCTCCCTCCCACAGCCGCGCTTCCTGTCATGAAATGCTGTGTTTAGTACTTTCTGACACAGGAGCCCATCAGCACCATTTCTCTTAGTCTTTGGATGTCAAGAAACATCCTTGTCATTAATCTTGTGATTAAAGGATGGCATTTATTTGTGTCTAGAACTCCAGGTTGACAACTGTTTTCTATGGCGCTCTGACATAATTATTCCTCTAAGCTGTGTTTTCTATGGTTTCTTTTGAAAATTATTCTGACAGTCAGTTAACCCATTTTCTTCTCTTACCACTTCCAAGGCTTTTGCAATTCCATAGTTTCATTACAACATATCCTTTCAAACAATGTAATATAAATTTGAAATCCAGGCCTATGAAATACATGACTTTATGAGGTCATATTTCTGGCTAAAGTCTTATTTTTCTTCCTAGAGCCCTTTTGAGATAGATGAATATCCCTCACGCAGGCCATGCACAGAGAGGGGCTACTCGGTCCGCCAACGGATGAGTAGTCCACACGCAGGCCGCGCACAGAGGGGATGCTCGGTCTGTCAATGGATGAGTATTCTGCACGCAGGCTGCGCACAGGGGATGCTTGGTCTGTCCCTTCACTCCTTGATCTTCTTGGATTTCTGTTGGGGCCTTTGTTCAAGCACCACATTGTGCAGGGTTCATCATTTTTTAAATGATGTCAGTGTAAGTCCTCAAGCTTTTAGGTCAATAATACTGGGATTTCTTTGCCTTTTCCCACCTCCCACCCATTTATCAGAGCAGTTCTCAGGTCAGTCCATGGGGAGGTGGCACTTCCTCGTTTTACCCACAGAGAAAACTTTGGACACTGAAGCCCCGACCTGTTAATTCTATACATTATTGATCTCCCTCCTTCCCTCCCTCCCTCTCTCCCTCCCTCCCTCCATCTCTCTCTCTCTCTCTCTCTCTCTCTCTCTCCTCCCTCTCTCTCTCCCCCTCTCCTCTCTCTCTCTCTCTCTCTCTCTCTCTCTCTCTCTCTCTCTCTCTCTCTCTCTCCACCTTTTAACATCAGCTTATGTCTGTTGATATGGCGACGAGGTTGTTACTGCTCGGTGCTGACCCTCATAGCACTGCAAAGACCGATACTTGGCAGGTGTTGCATCCTAAGTTGACAAATAGAGACACTGAAGCTCAAAGAGACGAAGTGAGGCCTTTGAGGCCGCACAGCTAGCAAGCTAGTAAGCAGCACACACAGGACGCCCGAAACTGAGGCTTTCGGCCCAGAAATCACTCTCTTCCCACGATGCTGCCATAGGAAAGAACCACGGCAAATATTAGGAAGCTGAGTCGGGGGGGGGGGGGGGTCCGCGCTGAACCAGCCAGTGTGGCAGCAGTAGAGGCGGTTGTTTCTATACAACAGTCCCAGGTCACAGTTTCATTTTCCTTTGCTTATTGTATGTGTGTGTGTGTTCATGTGTGTATCTGTGCATACATGTGGGTAGGTGCACATGTGTGCATCTCTCTCTTTCTGTCTCTCTCTGTCTCTCTCCCTTTGTGTGTGTGTGTGTGTGTATGTGTGTGTGTGTGTGTGTGTGTGTGTGTGTGTGTGTGTACGCCACACAGGAAACCTCAGCTGTCATTCTTTGAATGTCATCCACTGACCCAGAGCTCACCAAGTAGGCTGGGCCGAACAGCTAGCAAGCCCTGGGGATCTACATGTCCCTGATTCCGGCACAGAGATTACAGTGCACACCGCCACACTTAGCTTTATGCGGTTTCTAGAGAGCAAACTTGTGTCCTCACCCTCGCAAGATGAACACTTAACTGCCTGAACTCTCTTCAGCCATCTTTTGACTATTTCAAAGATGACACAGGCGGCCCCCAGCAAAGGCAGCCAAGAACTCGGTATTGAACCTAGCACGGCATGCTTTTCTCTCTCAGAGTCTATAGGATGCTCCAGACATCAGCATGTGCCTTTAAAATCCATACCCATTTAGACAAGGTTCAAATCAATTAGTTCATACTCTGCTGCGGAGCTGCCTCTGGGCCAAAGGTGCTCCTGGTGCTCCTGATTTTAAGCTTCCAACCCCAATGAGGCCTGTTTCCTTCCTCCTTGCATGACAGCCCCAAATTGAGAACTGTGGTGCATATGGTGTTTGCAAAATGTTAGTTGTGTATGGGTGTTTAAACTTTAGTTTTGCATCTTTTAATTTATTTATGCAAGCAAGCCGCCTTTCATGAATTTTAATCCGTGCTGTCTTAAAGAAGAGCTTTCCAAATGGGACAGCGTTTGTGATCATCGCTAAGCCATTCTAACTGCTTGCAGGCCTGGGGAGAGGCAGCACAGAACATTAGCAAGCGCCGCGCTGTCCCCGTGATGCACCAGTCATTGCGGCATAAAATGTGCTTCGTGTCTAGGAAGGAAAAAAATAACTGTGACTCGGGTCTTTGGTTATTTTTAATGCTGAGCAGCAGAGCCACAGGGAATATTATGACTTCCAAGCTCTCTGGCAGGAGGGACTCGCCGCAGAAGTGCTTCTTCAGGAGAGACACACGGCTACAAGTCTTTATTCATTTATTTATCATGCTTCAGTTCCTAAAAAAGAAAACACTTCTCCAGTGCAGGGGAAATTGCTTCAATAGATAGATTGCATTTAAATAATTTAAGTATAAAATTACTCGAACAGGCCGACTGATATTTTGAAAACGAAGCAGTCACAGTCAGTTAGGGGACCTGACAAAGTTCATGAGTCGCTGTGCAGATGAGACATGGGGAAAAGGATGGCTGATGTGGGTGGGGCTCTCTGACCTGCCCATTGGCTGGCGTGGATTGTAGCTGGCTTTTGGTCAGGTCCTACAAAGACAGCATGAGTCTTTCAGACCCCCCAAATCTTGGATGCAAGGTACATTGTGCACAGCTTTCAGGTTACAGCCTTTACCTATGCAACCCAGGAGATCATGAGGGCTCTTACGTTAGCTACACAAACCTGCTACCAGGCCTCCACAGTCCTACCATGTATGTCCAACTTTCAGAGCATGGACCTCATGCATTTCATGACAGTTATGAATGTGGCCCAACACGTTTGCAGATCATAACATCCTCTGATGTTATCCCAGCTGATAGGACACCATACACATTTGTAAGGCTGGGGAGGCTGAGCTGTGCTCCTGAGAGGATCTAGCATGGCCCTGCAAGTCACATATACACATATTTCCTGTGTCTGACAGGCTCCTCCAACCTAGATGCCATGTACCCTAGAAAGCCTCTCTATCCTCTGGAAGACTTGTGTCATCTAGTCTAGGCAAGGCCACCAATCTATGTGCCCTGTCCCTTGGTGTATCACACTAGCGGGTTCTACCCATGTCTGTACAGATAGCATTTCTGCAAGGTTGTTTCGGGGGCCCAGAAGAGCCAGGCAAGAACTGATGTAAAGTCATCTGTATTCGCTGGACACTGTATGATAAGCTGTATGGGCAACTGTATGGGCAACTGCATGGGCAACTGCATGGGCAACTGTATGGGCAACTGTATGGGCAACTGTATGGGCAACTGTATGGGCAACTGTATGGGCAACTGTGTGGGCAACTGCGTGGGCAACTGCATGGGCAACTGCATGGGCAACTGTATGGGCAACTGTATGGGCAACTGTATGGGCAACTGTATGGGCAACTGTATGGGCAACTGCGTGGGCAACTGCATGGGCAACTGCATGGGCAACTGCATGGGCAACTGCATGGGCAACTGTATGGGCAACTGTATGGGCAACTGTATGGGCAACTGCATGGGCAACTGCATGGGCAACTGCATGGGCAACTGTATGGGCAACTGTATGGGCAACTGTATGGGCAACTGTATGGGCAACTGTATGGGCAACTGTGTGGGCAACTGTGTGGGCAACTGCGTGGGCAACTGCATGGGCAACTGCATGGGCAACTGCATGGGCAACTGTATGGGCAACTGTATGGGCAACTGTGTGGGCAACTGTGTGGGCAACTGCGTGGGCAACTGCATGGGCAACTGCATGGGCAACTGTATGGGCAACTGTGTGGGCAACTGTATGGGCAACTGTATGGGCAACTGTATGGGCAACTGTGTGGGCAACTGTGTGGGCAACTGCGTGGGCAACTGCATGGGCAACTGCATGGGCAACTGTATGGGCAACTGTATGGGCAACTGTATGGGCAACTGTATGGGCAACTGTATGGGCAACTGTGTGGGCAACTGCGTGGGCAACTGCGTGGGCAACTGCATGGGCAACTGTATGGGCAACTGTGTGGGCAACTGCGTGGGCAACTGTGTGGGCAACTGTGTGGGCAACTGCGTGGGCAACTGCATGGGCAACTGTATGGGCAACTGCGTGGGCAACTGTATGGGCAACTGTATGGGCAACTGTATGGGCAACTGTGTGGGCAACTGTGTGGGCAACTGTGTGGGCAACTGCGTGGGCAACTGTATGGGCAACTGCATGGGCAACTGCGTGGGCAACTGCATGGGCAACTGTATGGGCAACTGTGTGGGCAACTGTGTGGGCAAGCTGGCATGCCCAAGGCTCCAAGAAGACCCACCCATAGCCTTTCACATTTCACCCAACTTTAACCTATTTGACAATGAAAGCAACTGCTGCCCATCCGTGCCCTTTGAAATGGGACTTCCTGAGATACACTTAGAGAAACTGCCCTAGAGATCCCTCTTCTTCCCTTCCCACTGTGTTGCCATCTGTCTAGTTTCCTCTGGAAACAGTCCAGCCGCACTGGGGTTCCACACATTCTTCCTTGTCCTGTTAACTCATTACTGAAGCAAAGGTTCAGCATACTGGGCTGGAGAGTAATCGCCATACACAAGCACGCCCCTCATGATGCAGTCAAGACACAGAACAGACACACACACACACACACACACACACACACACACACACACACACACACACACACACACACAGAGTCAGGGCCAATGTCAGGTTGAGGGATGTGTGGAGATTCCTCAAGATAAGTCTGGAGCTGTGAGACAAGCTTCTCTGGAGTAGAGGCCTACCTCTTGTCCCCTGCTGCCAACTCCCTTGGGGGATTTTGCCTTCGAGGATTCAGAGAACGCATAGGCAGCCCCAGTGTTTACTTTAAAGAGAAAAATGTCTGCTTTGTAGGCAAATGTTTTCAGCTTGGAAATGATCGTTGCAATTGCTGTGGTTGTCACAAATGTTTCATCAGAGCCGATAAAGCAGCTGAGTGTTGGCAAAATCGATGAAAACATCTTGCGAAGTGTTCGCTGCCTACTTAGCGGCCTGTGGCTCATCTGGTGTGAAGGGAGGAGGGGCCAGAGGCGGTGAGCTGAGGCCACACAGGAGAAGCTGAGGGGAGAAGGCTGTGTGGTAGAATGCCAACGCCTGTGGGTCAGTTTGCTGTATTTGAAATCTTGGCTCTGACTCTTAAGGGTCTTGTGACCTCGGGTGTGTAAGTTCTTCGTGCCTTGGTTGTCTCATATGAAAAGAGTGGGTAACAATTCAGGCAACGTATCCCTTATCTGAAATGCTTGAACATGGATATGAATATTATTTTTTGAGTATTCCTTGTCTGAAGCCTCAGACTGTAAAATGTAGCAATGATAATTACATTATAGCACTTTGGGTTTCAATTTTTTTGAATTAGGGACTGTTAACCTTACAGATTTTATGTATTTAGGTAAGGCAGCATACGTAAACTATCTTTAGCAATAGATATTAATTTATGTGGTAATATTTTGAAGCTCATCTGTGTGTCTCAACTGATGGAGATTTATAAAACATTCACTCAGTGGGTATTGGTTGCATACCTTCTATTTGGTAGATCCTATAGGGTCACGTGGTGAGTGAGACAGGCCAGTTTTCTTGAATGCTTCTGTTACTGATATAGACAGATTGGTCAAGCAAAGCGCTGTCGAATGACCATGGGGAAAATGTATCTTATCTAAGTAGATGGGGCTGAGGAGACGGTTCAGTAAAATAGTTCCCTTGCAAGCATGTGGACTTGAAGCCAGTCCCTGGTACCACTGTATAAGAGGCCAGGCATGGTGGTATAAGCTTCTAATTCCAGCAATGAAGAGATGAACATAGGCAGATGCTTGGGCCTCACTAGCCAGCCAGGCTAGCCTATTTGCTGAGCTCCAGGTCAGTGAGAGACCCTGTTTCTAAAACAGGTGGACAGTGTGACAAATGACACCAAGGGTTGTCCTCAGACCTACACATGCATACACATACATGTATCTACATATACATGTGCATGCATACACACACTTCTAATATTGTGATGTTCTCTGCTTCCTGATGGCTATTATAGGGCATATTTAATATTTATAGTGCAATCTCTAACTTGAGGTGACAGAAATATCTAAAGTGATACTTCAGTGTTTGCTTTCTACCTTTGGCTGCAAGAAAGATCTGGTATACAAAGCTTTCACATACAGATGCTATATATTTTTTCCGTCTTTGCCTACAGTTTCAACTCCAATGTCAAGACTCATCACATGCATTTTTATTCTTCGGCAAGTAAAGGGGGAGTGAATCACTCCAACTGGTGACTCCCCTTGACCCATCAGAGAAGCACAGGTAAACTGGTTCCTGCAAACTCGGAGAGACTGGTGGGCCCAAGAGCCACAGCTGTGATCGGTTCAGCTGCTCCACAAGCTGCTGGGGCCATAAGGTGGCAGGGCCAGTGCAAGGGGGATCCTGATATATGGCTTGAGGTTGTGTGGGCCTAGCTGGATGTAGTCACAGGCGCCTCCTACTCTCACTGGTACCCCTAGGAATTCCACATCTCCTATCAGCAAGACCTAAGAAGAATCTATGGGTGGTCCTGGTACCAGAAGAGGAATAATCATTAGGAAGCACACAGAGTGTCATCTGTGACAGAGAGACACTCTGTGGGAAGAGGAGGTTTGGGAAGACTTTCCTAGACCTTGCCTTGCCAGATGGAAGGGCACTTTCTACCCCAAGGCTCCCCAGCCTTCCTGTCTCACCTAGGGAGGGAAGCACTGTAGATCCATTGAGTAATGCCCATGCTGGATGTCCCAGGCCTAGTACAAGATGGAGTTCTGTTACAATTGAGAAATACCTCATCCTTGTAAACCTCACCAGCGTACAAGCAGGGGTCGAGCATAGCAACGGTGGACTACAGCTAATAAGACAGTTAGTCAGAGTGTCTCTAAAGAACACTCAGCGATGCCCAAAGGCAACAGTGGAGACAAAAGCAAGGACAGTAGAGGAATTTCAAAGCCTCTTGAACCCCCAGCTGCAGCCAATATTAACACAGCCAAATCCAAGCCAGATCGCTGCAAATCATCACATTAAAGTCCTCTGTTCCTCAACTCAGCACAGCATGTCTGTCTTTCAACAAATAACATATTGCCAGAGATGCTAAAGTCAAGACAGTGCGGAGCATCAGACACTGCACAGATGCTGTCACTACAAGATGCGGCGTTTAACATAGCCGTGATTAATTGTTAAGGACCTTAGTGCAGGGGCCGGAGAGATGGCTCAGCAGACAGAGCACATGCTACTGCTCCTGCAAAGGACTCCTATTTGGTTCTCAGCGCCCACATCTATAGCTCACGAAACTGCATCACACAATTTGTAACTCCAGCTCCAAGGGGATCTGACCCCCCTCTTCTGAGCTTGGAGGGTGCCCTCACTCATCTGTGTATATACCTACACAAATGCATACACATATATAGACGCATAATTAAAAACAAAATAAATATCATTTTGAAAAGACTCTAATGCAGAAAGCAGACACTGTGCAAAATTGACGCATCATGGCACCAAGTTGATGCAGATTCTGAGGCTCATAAGAAAATTCTAGAAATTGGAACCAGTGGGACAGGAGCAAGAATGAACTTTTGATGAGCCCTTAGTAGACTGGACTCACGCGGGGAACTAAGCAGTAACTCATGAGCAGAATAGAAGGATCTCTGGGAAATGAAATAGATGGTGGGGAGAAACCGTCTGAGAACTGCGAGGTAACTCAGAAGGCAACACACACGTGCGATTGGAAGACAGAAGAAAGGAGAATAGAACCCAGGAAATATTTTAAGCTGAAATGGCTGAGAACTTTGCAAAATGAATGACAGATACCAAGCCACAGAGGGTGTCAGCCCTTCAGCTAAGAATATCAGTCAAGAAAAAGGAAACCCAAACAGACTAAAACAGTGAGAATCTTTAAAAAAAAAATTTTTTTTTTATTTTTTACATATACATTTATATTATTACACATATATACAATAGATTACCTATAGCAAGAAGAACTGTGACACAATCAGGAATTATATAAATGTTACATTCTTAGTGTTTTGGCTATTTGTATTTGACAGCCTTGAAGAAAACATCTTTCCTACCTTAGTGCATCTAAAATTCTGAATGTAAATCAGTCTCCATTACATATTGTCATTATCAACTTAGAACGCCCATCTAGACCTACAAACATCTTAACCCCTAAACAATTAAGCTTCATTGTAAAACTAAGCTACCTGGTCTTCAACCCCATCAGAGACTCGAGAAGGAATAAACTTGATTACCTTAGTATCCCAGGAGTGCAGGCTAGTAGCTTTCCACACGAGAAGATGACAGAGACAGTTTGCTACCTGAATAGTCACTCAAAAACTCTCTAGGTCAGAGAATCTTGAAAGAAGGCAAGGTGGGGGACCAAAGAGGAACAAGATAACAGCTCCAGATGATTCCTCTTCAGAAGCCATGCAGGTAAGAAGACAGCAGAGTTAAGGGCGTAAAGTGGTAAAAGGAACAGGCATCAATCTAGAATTCTCTACCCAGGTTCTTCAACAATGAAGAAAACACAAAGACACTGTCCGATGAACAGAAATGAAGAAAATTCCATCACGCACGTATCTTCCTCACAGGATAGGAAGATAGGAAAATTAGAGCAGAAATTGGGTGTGCACAGAGAAGAGAAGGGTGTGACAAAAGGAATGGATGCAGGGAAAGTCTCCAGTGTGGTCTCCTTTCAGTCGCAGCTCCAGTCACAGCAGCAGTGTGTGCTGGGGCAAAGGACCAGTGGGTGAACGACAGCACAAAGTGAGCGAAGACAGGGAGAGCCAGGCTGACTCTGCTGTGTGGCTTCTACATCTAGGGAGGTGAGGTGGGGTGGCAGTCCTCTCAGCCCCAGGATGTTCCTTTTAAGACTTGCACTGACTGCCCGACACCTCAGCCAACACTCAATTCTACACACCCGGTGTTCTTCCCTATATAAAAACACCCATCGTCACATTTAATATTATTAATTATGCACAAAAAGAAATTGACAGTAACAGATTATAAAGTTGAGCACTGTAGTAAACTCTGTGTCAGTGTGATATCCGGTCCTGCCAGTGTGCAACTGTACTCTGTCATGACTTAGCGGTGTAAGTGTGAGGTGGTAATTTTTTGGTTCTGCTTGACTACATGTAACTAAAAGTCCAGAAATCAAAACCACAGATGAGGGGGATATTGTGAGGTGTTATTTTAAAGTGGAAATGTTGGGTTTACAATGTAGTTTGCTGATCCAAGATCTTGACCCTCTCTGATTGTGATGCAGTGAAAGTCACAGGAGGAAAACACATCATCAATGTTCTTCTTTTTCTTCCTTATTTGTGGTGCTGCAGGCCAGAAAGAAGAGTGAAAGCCTGTGTATAGCAGTAATCACCTTCAGAGCCCACAGGTGGTCTGCCTGCTTCAGGGTTAACTGCCTCACTCGCTCGCTCACTCACTCACTCACTCACTCACTCACTCACTCACTCACTCACTCAACTCACTCAACTCACTCACTAACTCTCTTCCTTTTCTTTTCTGACCCTTGCATCCTGGCTGGACATTCCAATTGTCTAAAAACTAATTTTGTGGAACCCAGAAAGTCCATTTTGCCTGGATTTAATAGTCCTTAACATTTTTTTGTATTACTTTCTGTGTCAGAATATATACATCTAAGTAAGTTGTTTTAGTTAACTGGAGACAATCACCACAAGATCTTAGAAGTCATTTACTGGAAAGTAGAACATATGAAATGGATTTCTGTGCCCACAGCAAGCCAATATTCCCTCTCCACCTTGGAGAGAAGAGAGGAAAGAGACATTTTATAGTCTGGGAAGAGTAAAGAAAGAGGAAGTGACTTGAGGGCTGGAGTAGTGAATGGTAAAATACAAGCTGTGTCAGTTTCATGTCAACTTGACATGAGATACACTCATTTCAGCAGAAGAAATTGCAATTGAGAAAATGCCCTACAAGACTGGGTAAGTGTAGGTAAGTCTGTAGTGCGTTTTCTTGATTAATGACTGATGCAGGAGGGCCATCCCACTTTAGGCGGTGCCACTCCTGGGCAGGTGGTCCTGGGATATATGAGTGAGCAAGTCATGGAGAACACTCCAGTAGGAGGAGCCCCTCCATGGCCTCTGTTTCAGCTCCTGCCTTGAGTTCCCGCCCTGGCTCCCTTCTGTGATGCAGTGTGACCTGAAAGGTATAAGCTGAAATAAGCCCTTTCCTCCCCAAGTTGCTTTTAGTCATGATGTTTTATCACAGCAGTAGAAATTAAAGTAAAGCAAAGGCTCTTTGAAAGTGTCCTCATTGCAAAGTGGCAATGTCACCATCTGGAGATGCTAGTGACAGAATAAAACAATGTGGGCAGCTTTGCCACCACTAATGCTGTGATGATGAGGCCCTGTGCTGTTTATGTATCACAGTACTCTTGGCTTCCTTGCACAACTGTATCTCCATTTTCCTCCAGTTTCCCTTGTCACCTCCGTTCATTACACCGCAGCGTTATCAAGTCACGACAGCAGCAATGCCCTTCCGAAGCCAATGACGTGAATGTACGTGAAACCGCAATAGCAGCAGCTGTTGACTTGACCGAAACCTGGAGTCACCTGGAAAAGCAGGGCCTCCATTGAAAAATTGCCTCCATCTGATCGCCAGGTATGTGGGTTTGGGGTTAATTGTTGATTGATAGGAGAGGGCTCAGTACACTGTGGGTGATGCCGTCTCTGGCCAGGTGGGCCTGCGGTGTACAAGAGAAGCAGCTGAATGTGAGCATGGGAGCAAACGCCAGTAAGCAGCACTCTTCCATGGTCTCTGCTTCAAGTCCTGCCTCCAGGTTCTGACTTTCCTTAATAATGGGTTGTAACTTCTAAGCCCAGTAAAGCCCCTCCTCCTCCACCTTGTTTTTGGTCAAAGTTTATCACAGCAATAGAAATCAAACTAGAACAAGTGGACATGGACACTCCGCCTCTTGGCTGTCCTTCAGGAACCCTGTGATGGGTGGAGACAGCATATGCTCTGGTGTCCTCTGATCCAGTGGGGACTGACACTTATGCTGTATACAGTAAGAGAGACTCATCCCCCCACACTTAGTAGGGGCTCAGGCGTGGGAGTGGCCGCTGGAGTAGAGTCATGAAAAACAAATCCTTTCCAAATGCACCCAGGATGAGAATGTGTGCATGGGGTTTGGTACTTTCCCATGGCTACCAGCAGAGAGAGTTTATACAGGAACAAGAAACCAGGTTGAAAAGAGCAAAATGCATGAAAGAGAAATATAAGCAACATGTGACCATGAGAGCAACAAGAGCTAAAAGGCAGCAGTGAGCAGATGCCGTGGTTTGAAACGTCGGCCCGGAAGGTGGTTAGCTCTCTGTGCTGCAGGTTCTTCATCTGTGAAATGGTAATCACAAAGAGCAGACCTCACAGGGCTCTTAACCTTTCTGACTGCCACAGGTCCCCCTGGCAGTTGACTGATGTGTGACCCTGTCTTTGTTTGAATTTTCCCAGAAGCAGACCCCAAGCACAAGTCACTTATTTGGGAGGGAGAGAAAATATGCATGGAGATGTGTGAAGGCAATAAAGTGGAAAATTGGAGCGCTATTCTGCAGGGATGCTGGGGCAAGATGCGAGGCTACTTCTCTGAGTTATCCCACGGAACGTAAGGAGCTGGGGAGTCTCATGGTGTTCAGACTCTGACTCCTGTCCCTGCCCTGTGGGTGTCTAGACAGTGCTGCTTTGCATAGCTGCTGATGGGGAACATTCTGGGAGGCTGGCTTCAGAAGCCAGCTGGGCCTATAGGAAAGTTGGAGGGATGTGTGGAGAGGCACTTCTAGCGTCTACCACAGGACCCCCCTCTCAAGATCGCATTTTGAAATGCATAAAATAAAATACATTGGATTACAAAGCAAGCCAATTATATTGAAATTCAGTTCTATCCACAGACCCCTTGGGGGGTCCCTAGATTAAGAAGGCCTGCTAGGATTTCTTTTCAACGTGAAATTATATGGTTTTATGACCTATGAGTGCGGATTGTGTTACTCTGCCAGGAGGTGGCTGAGTATAGCCCTGTCTGGCCTAAGTAGAAATGATTTCAAAGGGAAAAATATGCTCTCCCAACCTGACAATCCCCTGCAGCCTAGGGACCATAAACGGCGCTGGTGGACTCTCTCACTCTCTCTTTTTATTTTTCATGATGCTTGTTTTGATTTGTTTATGTATCTATGTTTATAATGTGTCCTTTGTTAGACTGCAAAGCACACCCAGGGACCAATTCGCCCCTTATCACCCTGGCAGGAGCTCTGTCCCCTCTGAGCTCTCTCCCTGGGGAGCTCTACCTGAAGATGGTATTTCTCAAGGACTATGAGTGTCCTGTGAAACTGCCAAGGGCCAGGATCCATGTTGTGGCTTCCTGGTAGCAACAGGTGGCTGTGTGTGGCATGCTGGAGCAGTGGCCCCACTGGGAGTTCCATGCCACTGCGACACGATCCCACCTCCTAATGTGACTTTGTGGCTCTGTTACTCACAGCTAAATTACAGTATTATGACTTCATTGTTGAGTCCCAATTCTCCTAATTATAGCCTAGAGATCTATTATTTGATTTGGTAACACCACGTGCTTCTTTTCTAAATCATGTAATCTCTTGTAGCTTATTAATGTCAGGTTTGCGCACACGCAGGGACTTGGTTGTTTGCCAGGCAGAATCAAATTTTTAAATTTTCCCTGTGTTATGTTACAGGGCTTTGCTTGTTACAATCTAATTATATTGGCACTGAAATACCGAAAACCAATTTATATTAGAAAGCACTTTAACTCTTTCTTTGGAGTGAATTTACATGATTAAGTGTCTACCACACCATTGGTCTTTTAGGTTTTTTGTTTGTTTGTTTGTTTTTTCTTTCTTACTGAGAAATTCCTTCTGGGGAAGAGAGAAACAGAACAGACTCTTTCTATGGAAAAGTCAGTGTTCATGCAAGTGCTGAGGCTGGGGCCTTTCGGTAACTTGTCTGAAGCACGGGCGATCGCAGGCCCTGAACAACCAGATTTTCTCCATGCTGTGAATGTCACTTACCCAAGGTGCCCAGAGGCCATTGGTTGATGTCCCTGGAGCTGACCTTAGTTCCACCCCGTCTGTGCCCCTTCTTCCATTCAAATAAGATGCTGTTTTCTAGGGCATCCATTGTCCTGGAAACCAAGAAGGAATTGCTGTACATAGATGGTGGGCTGGTGTCAGAGGGCCCGCATCCTCGCCCGTCACCAGGAGACTCCTCTGCCTGCTGCCGTGCTGTGTGGCAAGAAATATTCAAAATCATCCAGCATGATGCCTTCTTGATTTCCCCCCTGGCTTTGACATCTCTTTTGCCACCTGCTCCGTGTGTGTGTGTGTGTGTGTGTGTGTGTGTGTGTGTGTGTGTGTGTGTGTGTGTGTGTGTGTAAGCCAGAGGGCAACTTCAGGTATCCATTAATCAGGATGCTACCAATCTTGTCCTTTGAGACAGGCCTGGAACTCATTGAGTCAACTGTATCGGCTGTCCAGTAATCTCTCTCTAGTGATTCACCTGCCTCTGCCCAACCTTGCCCTGAGCTCGGCTGCGAAAAGCACGCACCATGCCTGTGTTCTATGGGTGGGCTCTAGAGGCCCATCAACCTCAGATTCTCCTGTGTGTGTGGCAAGCACTTTACTGACTGAGCCTAGTCTTGCCTCTGTCTTCCTCAGTCTTCAGGTAACAAGCCTTACTCTTGCTGCCTGGTACACCTGAAAGAAAGAGAGAGCCTTGGGTAGGAAGGAAACCCTGGAGGGATGCACTGTGGTAGAACAGGAGCAGCTGTGTTAAAATCGCAGTAGATTTGGGCAGAAAAAAATTCTAGCGCTTCTGTTTCCTGTTGCATAACTTGGGCAGACCATTTAATCATTTTGAGCCATAGACAACTTCATCTCTAAAGCGGGTATAGTTGTAGCTACGAGCAGGTTATTGTGTAGAGTTGATGGGATGGCGTGTTTGGAGCACTTTAGGGATTTCTGAGAGCAGGAAGCACTCCATGTCTGTCTCCTTGTCTCTTGAAAGTGTGTCCCTCTTGAGGCCACCCTCCAGGCCTGTGTGGCTTCAGAGAGCAAGACTCTTCCCAGCTGAAGACACTTGCCTCTCTGTCCCCTGGAGTATACTTGGCCCTGCCCAGCGTGGGCTCCTGGTTACCACAGCTGGAGCAAAACGTTTGTCTGAACTGTAAACTTCCTGTTGTCTATCTGTGCCTGTATCAGCCAGCTTCAAGACATGTACCCACGAGGCATGTTTGTGACTGCAGCGGGCAGGGATTCACCCATGGACATTTCCTGAGGAGAATTAATGTTAGTGATCAAAGCCATAATTGATCTTCGAGGCCTTTGTGTGTCTCATCTGTTTAATTTTATTTTTTATTATGCATACTTCTAGCACATTCTAAAATGTGTTGCAAACACTATAATGAACGCCTCCGTCCCCACCACAAGCTTTATCAGGTTTTCACATAGTGTCACGTTGCTTCCCTTTTGTTTTGGTAATGTCTGCCTCTGTGATCTCTTCTTTGATCCATTTCTGGTCCCACTTTTCCCTCTGGGGCCCCGTCTCTGTATCTGTTTTTTAATCAAATCCATGCAAGCTCTTCTGCTTTCGTATATAGTCTGTTATTCTGTGGTCTGTTTCTATAGTCCTTAGTTCATCTTACAGTAGTGCCCGACACGGAAGATGGAATCTGGAGGCTCCCGCATTTATCCATCGCAGCCTCATGGAGGCTCCCGCATTTATCCATCGCAGCCTCATGGAGGCTCCCGCATTTATCCATCGCAGCCTCATGGAGGCTCCCGCATTTATCCATCGCAGCCTCAGCGTCTCTGTCTATGAAGTGGGCTCCAATGCCTCTTCATCTTTCACTCTTCCTGTACCAAGCAGCACACAATGTGGGGCTTAGAACTTGTCACACGGAGGTTACTCAATAAACATTTGCTCTTTTTGGGTGGGATCCTGCCTCAATATGAACGAGAAGATGATCTTAGGCCTAGAAAAAAAATGGCCTGTCTCACACTTTGACTGCACAGAGGACCCTATTCATCCACACTGGACTCCTATCCCACAGACCCTGTGACATAAAAACAAAAAAAAAATGATGCTTTCAGTCAGTAACTTCCTATTGTACAGCAATAACAACAGCTAGTAGTGTGGCTATCCCAGGAGAACCTCACAAATCGGTGTTTCTGAAAAGCTAAGGTGTGTGGTGCACTTATCTTTCTGGATTCCTTACTCTCAAGAGTACTAAATCCTGTCCTTTCTGGTCCCTGCAACTAACACTGTGGCACAGTAGCTCTCTGAGAGGATCACAGACTAGGAAGTAGCTATCACTGGCTAGCTGTGCCTTGGAAGCGCTCTGGGGGGCTTTAGTTTGCAGATGGAGTTACTGAAGCAACTGGCCCTGTGTGAGGCACAGTGGCGCTGAGGATAAATTAAGTTCATGAAGAAGCCCTGACAGCTCTCAGTTCAGTCCTGGCTAAGTTTGCTGCCATCCAGTGTTCTCCACTTTGTTTCTGTGCCTGATCTATACTTATTATCCCCATTTGCAGATCTGAAAACTGAGGCAACGTGTCCCAAATTACACAGCTAGTAAGTGGAAGAGAGACTCAGATTCAGTCCAGACTTGTTTTCTTTATCACTGCCCACATTTGCATCTTTCTTGTGGAGGTGGGTTTTGGAAATTTCTCTGGGACGTCTTAGTAGAACATTCAAGAAATAGGGGGTTCAAATACCCAGGTTTTAAGTTTGGCTCTTGTCTGGGCATGGTTGGTTTGGGGGAGCACATTGAGCAACCGGACAATGCAGACATTTTAGAGGGATAAGGTGGCCCATTAAGCTGACATACCACCTGACAAATGACAAGGGACTTTTAAACAATTCCTACCTACTAAGAACCTGGTATTTACATAAGTGCAGATTATGAGGAGCTGTGGATAATTTTGCTACCTGCTCGCTGTTAATGTGTTTGTGAGCACTGGCGAGAAGCTCATTCATTCTAAGTGTCTATGGGCTAACTGCACTGTAAAGCAAGCTGACAGCACAGTGCACACCTATAAAAGCCTCTGCTAGCTCATGCAATCTGGGGAGGAGCACATGCAAATGCTCACTGGAATAATAAGGTTGCTGGGATGCACGTGACCCCTTATCTGAGCAAGTGTTATGTCCCTGTCCTCAGGTAACCCAGTAGAAATGCAGGCTGCTGTGACAAGGGTGACTCTAACCGCGTTTGCCACAGTGATTGTGCAAGGTCACATGCCGAGGCCCTGTAATTGGAAAGGCGTGAAGGCCGCAGCCTGACAAGGCTGGAATCCATTCGTTCCTCTGTGATCTGAATGTGATCTGAACGCCCTTGCTGCCTGGCTCTGTCTGGGTCCTGACTTCTCCAGCTGGGGGGGACCTCTTGTTGTCTTCTGACTTTGCTGGGAAAAACCTTTCCTCCTGCGAACTCCTGAGCCTTTTCCAGAGTAGCTTCAGCTTTGCGGTACCTAAAACGCTGTACCTTTCTCCTTGCCTCAAAAGTTCCTTCGGGTTGTGCTTTCCAGAAATGCATTGTGCAAGAAATGCAAGTTGTTGGAGGGTAGCACGCAAGCTGGAGTCCCAGGGCAGGGAGCATGCACTAAGGATGCACAAGAAGGGTTAAAGGCCCAGGCGTCTATTCTGCTGTCTCTTCAGTCTCTGTGTGTGTGTGTGTGTGTGTGTGTGTGTGTGTGTGTGTGTCTGTATCTCTGTCTCTCTGTTTCTCTCTCTGTCTCTCTCTCTCTCTCTGTGTCTCTGTGTCTCTCTGTCTCTGTCTGTCTATCTGTCTCTCTCTCTGTGTGTGTGTGTGTCTGTATCTCTGTCTCTCTGTTTCTCTCTCTTTCTGTGTCTGTTTCTCTCTCTTTCTGTGTCTCTGTGTCTCCCCCCCCCGTCACACACACACACACACACACACACACACACACACACACACACACACGTCAGGGGAGACTCCATCACTGAGGACTAAGGGAGCACGCATTTGCTCATGTTCCACCCTCATCACAGAGGTTCTGTACCCCTGGGGATTCTTTCAAGACCAACGGTGATGACTCTGCCCGTGGACAGACACTACCCAATCACGATTATTCAGGTCGGCATCCCTCCTGTGAAAACCCCAGCTCTGAAATGTTCTGAGGACAGAACTTTTTCAAGTACCAAAGCAGTGTCCAAAGTTTCATAGCTTCTGAGGTTTTCAAATATTCCAAAATCTGAAAAATTCCAAAATCAGAACCACTTCTGGCATATTTTAGAAGGTGATTCTCATCCTTAGTACACTTTCCCCTACATAATCCATGTGTGTCTGTGGTGAGGTTTAATTTATAAATTGGACACAATAAAGGATTAGTAATAGCTAGTGGTAAAGTGGCAGGCATGTGACATGACCAAATATCCATGTGGTCAGGTGTGAGGTGACATGAGCATTGCAGAATCGTAGTGGGATGCTCCTTGAGGGTCACTTGACCACAAGCATTGTATCTGGTACTGAGATGATACTAGGTCATCAATGGAAGAGTAATATACACAGTGTGGATGCTGGAAACAAAATAGACTCATGATCTGGGCAAGGCAGGAAGATAGAACAAGGTATCAGTCACTGTACGCTTCAGAATAGAAAATGGCTGAAAACTTACGATGTGCTTCTAGAATTTTCCATTAATATTTTCAGACTTTGGTTGGTAGTGGAATCAGCAGATTCTGGATATGGAAGGTCTGCTGTATGAATAGGATTTGTAGACTCCTATAAATGTGTTTTCTCTCCCAACATTCTGCCTTCATCTTGGAGTGCTCAGCTGCTTCTTTTGTAACTCTGAATCCTTCCATGAGTAAGTAGCCATGTTTAAGGAAGGAGTCGGGAATGACACAACTAAGGGTGGAAGTTGTTCTAAAATACATCAGAAACTAAGTTGAACTTATGCCTGGGGAGACATGGGTGGATATACAATCTGTGAGAGCAAATAGTGTGACATGTTATAGTTTTGGAGGTATATGGATGTTTACTATACAATTCTTTCAACTTAGGGGCATTAAAATTTTTCACTATAAAACGTTTAAGAAATATATCAATAAGGATCCTGCCCCACTTTTATAGGAGTCTTCTAAGGGAATAATGCGTCATAAGTAACATTTGGGGGTTCTGTCAGTACCAATTCCACCATCCCTCAAAGCACACAGCTGACATATACAAGTTCTCCGGCATGTCTGCACTCAGGCATGCATGCACACATATCTTTATTGTGCTGTCAAGGTCCTGAATTCTATACAAATTTATGCTTTATGTCTCCATGTGGCAAGATCTTAGGGTAACCATGAAAAGATGTTTCTGTGAGCTGAGACTCCTTCCTTTCCCTCCCTCCCCTCCTCTTCCCCTTCCTTTCTCTTTCCTTCCCTTCTCTCTCCTTTTGTCATCCCTTCCTTGTTTACTTTGCTGCCACAGGTACAAGACTGTACCAGTCATGGAGAACCATAAGGATACTGCAACCCTGTAGACATTGATCAAGCAGATGGCACATGGTTGTGTAAGCAAATTCAAATAGAAGAATCTGAAGGGTCCACACAAAAGACGGCCCCGTGATGGTGTCTCAGGAATGTGATGCTTTTGAAAGAGGGAGGAGCTCACTAAGCAGCCAGGGAAGACAATCTTGCTTTAGCTCCAGGACCCTGGAAGCAGAAGCTGCTATGAATATAGGTAAGGGTGCAGGGAGGGTGGGAGAGAAGGCTAAGGGGCAAGCAGAGACCCAAACATGATGAGTCTTAGGGAACCTGGACTTTAATACTCAAAGTAGTTAAGTGACTTGAAGGGTTTAGG
This sequence comes from Acomys russatus, assembly GCF_903995435.1. NCBI lineage: Eukaryota > Metazoa > Chordata > Mammalia > Rodentia > Muridae > Acomys > Acomys russatus. Next base: position 64,742,900 of record NC_067143.1, on the reverse strand, counting down.
TAAGGACTTAAATGTGAGGTGGAGCTGAATGTGAGGAGAAATGCCAGGAGACACAACGGCAGCAGAGAGCAGGACTGCGACAGCACAGGGTGGCCTGGGAACAAAGAGAGCTGCAGCAGGCACAAGGAGAAAGACATGTCCTAGGAAAGGCCAAGAGAGCAGTGAGGAAGACTTGACAACTGCAGACATGCAGGGACATGAGACATTGGGCAGCTTGGGACAACAGAAATGATGCCGTCCTCCAGGTGGGCTCATAAGCAGAGCATTGCTGGTAGCTGTCACAACTCATGACAGGAATTACGATGTCCTGGCAAGTCCTTAGCCCAGTGCTAGCGTGGCTGTGTGAATGTATCTCTCCTGAGGCTTCCAAGTGACCTGGACGCACGCGCTTCCTCTTCTGTGGCCACAGAACCTTCTAGAAACGTGTCCTGAGAACGGCTTCTGGGATGCGTTCTAAGCCATCTGGCATACAGGTTGCAGGAGAGCTGCCGGCACAGGCTCAGCTCCGGTTCCTGGTCCTTGCTTCACACACTCCCCGACTGCTGCCTTTTAGAAATGAACCATGGGCTGCCTCACTTTATTAGGAAATTAAAATTGTTTCCGAAGACCTCAAAGGAGGAAAATGAAATTGTTTTCAGCTTTGATTGCGGTCATAATAAAACAGCTATTTAGAGGGGGGATTGTGTTATTCTTGGATAAATGAGGAACAAAAATACTTTTTTACAGTTTGCCATAAAGACAGCCATAGAATTTTTCCCAAGACAGACAGAATCAATGATTCGGGGAAGATGAGGGTATCTATATTTGTTCTTCCTTGGCCATCACGCACAGTGGGCTATTTGATTTTTACAGAGCTAGAAAGGGGGCAAAACAGGCCAGTCTGCTTCCTAGCTACTCCATTTCCCTGCAGTGCCAGCTGGCCTCTGAGGGACTTCCAAGCTGGACAAGGATCTTCCTCCTAGTCATGTGACCCATGTTGGTTGCAGGTACCTCGTTTCTGCTTGTAAGTTGAAACAAGAGCTCAGAGCCTGCAGAAATTCATTTGATCTATAACACTAAAGCCTGGGTAGACCTCAACACCTCCAGGGTTGGCCTCATCTTGTAGTCCTCAAATGATCTGTTTCCAGAGGTGAGCACTGAGGTACAGTCTCTTGACCCGAGTCTAAAGCTGGTGCCTTGAGCACTCTTCACGCTGAGGGTACTGTTGAACATTTTCCCTCCTCTAAGTTTGCTTTTCCCTCTCTGTGGGCCCCAGTGCCACCAACTGGTGTCCAGTGGTGGGCCACAGATCTTAGGAAACACATCCCCAAATTCTTTGCCTCCTGGCGTTTTATTGGGAAAGGGGGATGAAATAACTTTGACGTAGGGGTTTTGGTTTCGCAAGGTGTGGTAGTTAGAGCACACGGAAAATAACACATTAATGAAACAGAGCTCACAAGTGAGCTTTTCAACGGCGCGTTTGTTAGCACACCCTAGGATGACGGGGAGATTTCTTAAAGGCCGCATGGAACTTAAAGAAGGAGAACACCACTGACTGAGCTGCCATCACAGTTGATTCAAGTAGATCTGAGGAAAGTTACCACTTTCAGACCCCTGTATTTGAAAGCCAGCAGTTGAGTCTGTTTGTGACTCCTTCCTAAGCATTGACATCACCCCTCCATGCAGTCTCTAAACCCTGGCTCTGGGACAAAAGCACTGAAGGAGACTGCGGCCATGTGCATGCAGCATGAGACTTTCTTCAGTCTTCATTTGTGGTGACTTACATTTGAAACGAGCTAGGGCTTCTGCACCCAGCCAGGCCTGCTCAGTCCTGGTTCTAAATGGGACCTGAGTTGCTTCCAGATTACATGTCTCTCCCTTTAGAGCCAAGTCTACACACTCAGAGTCCCCAGCCTGGGTACCGTAATGACACAAAGTATTTTTTTTTTAATAATAAATAAATCAGACATTAGGGGAAGAGGTTGCTAAAAATCTCAAAAATCTGCACCTAATTATTGCAAATCTCTTTATGTATTCTAGTGCTTTGGATGCACATTAAAGAACTCAGCCCATATTTATGATGCTAGCACTGTCCTGGCTTTTCACAAAAGCATCCCTACTCGGCACAGGGATAAGAGGGACCCAAGTTGGCTGATGCTACAACTACTAGTTTCCCTTTGCAGAAACTTCTAGTGCGTATAAGGAACTCGGTGCCCTTCACAAGGGTAAGCACAGGCCCTTGCTCATCCTGTTGTGTCCATGTGTCCTGAGAACTCGGAAGCCCTCAGAGAAGTAAGATTGTCCTTCCGATTCTCCCCAGAGTCAAGGGTGGGCAATGTGAGTCTCCTTCTTCAGGGCAAGGAGAGATGATGCCGCAGGAATGCGAGGGTTGTTTACACAGTCAGCAGGGACAAGCGGGCATGTGTCTTTCTCATAGCATAGTTACTTACACCTTGCCTGAGTCCAACAGCATGCCTTCCCCACCCTCAGCCGCCAGTGAGTAGGTAGTTCAGAAACACGCAAAGACAGAAAGAATCTGAGGCTAAGGTGGAAGAAGAAATGAAAATTCTGTGTGGCTTTTTCTGGGAGATGAACAGAGATCTATTCACCCAGATAGGGCCCTAACAACAGAGGAGGAAATGGTTCCACCCCAAGTCTAACATGGTGAACTGAAAAACTTACCGGTGGTACAGGGGTGTGGGTGGTTGGAAGGCAGCTATATCATCCAGATGTGTACCCCAGCTTGAGTGATCTTGGAGCCCCCTTCCCATCTTTTAGGCAGACTCTCTGGAGAATCTCCTCCTCCCCAGAAATCCTTCACTGCTTCTATAGCCCTGAGGAGGGCCCTGTGGGGCTCTTAACCTTCTGAGGAGTTTCCTGAGTCTTGTACGTTTTGGGAGCTTCATGAACATCCTAATTTCCTCAGTCGTATGAGGCCCCTCACCTCAGAAGCACACAATGCTTCAATTCAAATGAAATAATTACACATCAGAAGAGACAGAAAGGGTAAGCTACAAGCTTCGTCTGACTCAGTTGCCTATAGTGCTGAGCTTCTGGTCAGAGTTAGACACACCAGGGGGATGTTTGAAATGCAGGGTGCATCAGAGGGACTTGGGCACAATGCACACGACAGGCCGTGTTTGATAAGAAACAATAGAGCAACCGTGGGTGTTTAGTACAGAAGGAAACAGGATGCAGGGCAGAGGAGTCCTTAGTCAATACAGAAAGAGTGGCAGAAGGATTTGCTCCCCACAATCAGACAAACCAGAACTAGAAAGCCATACAGGACCCCAGCAATGAACAAATAGAAGGAGTGTGGATATTTTTTACGTACCCACTACTACCAGCCAGGGCCAGGGCTGGGCATTTTATATGGTTTGTGTCACAGGTATTCACTGTAATTTTGAAATTTTTACACAATGGATTCTGGAGAGTTTTTGGAATTGGGCTGAGTCCCCAGAGCTGTAGAAAGAGCTTGAATTATAACTCCTGTCACCTCTTCACCCTAACTCAATTACAGCACTCAGCAGGATTTGTGAAGTCTCGCGTGGGGTTGAAGGGGAATTCTTTCGCAGGTGAAGGGTCATGCTAACTGTTCCCGGAGGTCCTGTCCCATTCTGAGAAACTGTACACGCTCTTGGTGGCCCAAGGAAGTGTGGCTAGAGTGTCAAAAGCTGGGGGGAGGAAAGAGAAGACATGCTCTGTGGCTCTCATCTGCTCCACAGAGTGGAGTGAACAGCCCACAGGCCTCACACGGACTGATCGTCTCCAAATGTGCCCACCAGTAAAATGCTTTACAAAGAAACCTGACAGCTTAGCTGTTAATTTAAAACATCCTGCTCTAAGCTGTTGATAACTACAGCCTAATTGTTGCAAGTTGGTGGTTTATTTATTTATTTATTTTAGGGTATGCTGTCACTTTATTTTTTGTGGTTTATTCTTTTAAAAAGAAAAGAAAGTAAGATAATATTAAATGCAAATGTCTTTTTCCTGCAAATACTCAGTCATTGTGTTCCTTCCCCCTTGTATTTTCATACTACCACCAGATTCCCTCTGTCTGTGTCTGTTTGTCTGTCTCTGTCTGTCTCTGTCTCTGTGTGTGTGAGGGGGGTGTGTGACACACATGTTGGTTCACTTACATACGTGTGCATGTGGAGGGCACAGGTCAATGTCAGGTGTTTTTGTCACCCTCAACCTTATGTTTGAGACAGAGTTTGTCACTGATCCTGAAGTGCGCAGATTCAGTGAGATGAGCTGGGGGCCCTCCTAGCTCCGCATCCTGAGCACTAGCTTTGCAGGTGCTCCCACACCTACCTGAATTTTCATGTGGTTGTTGCAGATCCAGACTCAGGCCCGTGAGTTAGGTAGCCTTATCCCAACCATCAGGATTGTTACAAAATAAACATATTTTTCTACAAAAAGATCAACGCTATTTACAGAGTTTAAAGGAGCTGGGTCTGGAGGTACAAGCTTGTAATCACAGCTGTTCACAGGAGGACCACAAGTTCAGGGCCAGCCTGGGCAACTTGATAAGACCCTGCCATCAAGTAAAATGCAAAAAGAGAGCAGAGATATAGCTCACTGTTATTCTAGCGTGCATGAGACTCTAGGTCCGGTACCCTAGATAGTGTCTACGGCCATCCCCCAAAAGAAAACAACAACAACAAGCAAGCCCTCTCTTGTAAAGAATAACACTGAGGTTGAAGTTTTCTTAGCTCTGGGTCTTAAGATCTGAATTTAGGCCTCAGATGGAAAAGTGGCTATCTGGCTACTCAGGGGAATTCTTTAACTTCTTTTAAGTATGTTTCCTCACCAGTGAGATAGATAACACATAATAAGATATTGCAAATTTGTTGGCAGGGTGAAAAGATTAGGTCTTTAGGAAAGATCTCTTAAGCTGTAATAAATGAGATCAGTATTTACTAATCCGTTCTTGCTCTGGAGCTTGAGCATGAGCCGGCAGCTGGACTCTTACCCCCTCTTCACACTGACTCAGTTACAGCCCGTGCTCAGCAGAATTGGTACAGCGGCCATGCGGGGACCGAAGGGGATTCCCGTGAAGATGAAGGCTCGTGCTAGCTTCAGGAAGTTCCTTCCTTGTTCTGAGGAACTCTATCCTTAGTACTGGTGGCATGATTTGAGATATATTAGTTTATCATCTACACATGCATGCATGAGCGTGCACACACATGCACACATACACACACATAGTTTCATTTTTTAATTTGATAAGTGGTAATGGCATGTCTTTGTGGTAGATATAAAATCTGGAGATAGAAACATAGGCATGGATAAGTTATTGTTTAATTCCTATCTCCAAAGTCCCTCTGTCCAGGTGGAGTAGCAGGCACTTGGTGTGTGGTTAGGTAGTAAAGCGGCCATGGTAGCACGGCGGGTTATTCTGTTGGCTCTTTTTAAGTCATTATTAAGAAGTAATAAAGAACATTGCAAGAACTTTAGGTGTCAGTTATTCTGCAATGGGAAACTGCAGACTTTGGGCATGGCAGGAGGAGAATCCCTCATCGGACATGGGAACCAGAAAGAGGAGCTACTGGGTGGCAGGAGGCGGGGCGGAGTGAGGAACAGTGATGGCAGGTGTCAGCACTTGAAAGCTAGTGGAGCAGAACCCCCGGGTCTCCTTCCTCTGTGCAGAAGGGCCAGGAACAAACAGATGTGGTGAATGCCTTGTCTGCGCATTGTTCATCTTGATAAGCTGCAGTCCAGGAACTGAGAACTACCTGAGGGCCCAGGGAGAGCAGGCTCCTTCCCTGAAATCATGTGAGGGTGGGGACACAGGCTCCCCATTAACCCCGAGCTCTCTGGCATAGAAGAAGCACCTTTGCGCACATGCATGCACCACCTAGTTGCATGGGTAAAGGGAGTGTGAAGAGTCTATAAAGCAGCCAAACCCTGGCTAACCATTCTGTATTTAGGCTAGAGCAACAAATTTAGCAGGGAATTTGGGGACCCAGCAGGGGCTGGGAGGAGTAAGCATCTGAGATGGGGCCGTGTCGGGGCATTAGGGAAGCAGGAGTTGTCACCATATCTTTGAATACAGGATTGTGACACCAGCTGGGGCCAGAGCCTGAGTTTTCCATTGGAGTTGAGACAGGGGATTTCTCATTGACTTAGACAAGTGTTGATTGGTTTTGCTTTCTGCAAGTGAGCTAGCAGAGGTAGATAGGCACTAGGGACGCCCATCATCTGCTGTCCTCTGGTGTTTTATCTATCCTCTCCCAATACCTTCGCATATATAAAAATGCACAAGTTTGTAGGGTTTACAGAAGATTTAATTTCCCTGGATGGCATTTCCTTCTGTGTGGTCATAGGCACCATATATATTCTATTAATGTGTGACATTTCTACTATAGATGTTCTGCATGTGATATTAATGTATCAGAAAAGTTTCTTGGGTAGAAAGTATCAGATACGTAAACTCATACTTAAGAGCTTGAGTGGGTGGTACCTTCTGGAGAGGGAGAATGCTGAGCTGAGCTTAGCCCAGAACGCTACTGTGACCCAGCTCTGTCTGTCTCCTTATCTTGTCGTGGCTCAGCGTTACCTTAAGGTTGACCTTGCGCTTATAAGATGTTAGCCTGGTAATTATTGGGTCTTCATTAGTCCTTGGCACATGTCCGGAGAATTTCTTGATCAGCTAGCAAACCATCTTGGTTTCAGAAAGAACCGATGCCATTTAAGTGTCCATCTGTGAGCCATTCTGATGGCAAGGGCTAGAGCTGTGCTGGCCAGCTGAAGGCAGCTGCTGCAACCCACTCAGTCCCCAACCCTGTCTGCTCATCATTTTATTCCTTCAATTCTCTCTCTCTCTGTCTCTGTCTCTGTCTCTGTCTCTCTCTCTCTGTCTCTCTGTCTCTGTCTCTGTCTCTCTCTGTCTCTCTCTCTCTCTCTCTCTCTCTCTCTCTGTCTCTCTCTCTCTCTCTCTCTCTCTCTCTCTCTCCTCTCTCTCTCTCTCTCTCTCTCTCTCTCTCTCTCTCTCTCTCTCTCTCTCTTTGGTTTTTTGAGACAGAGTTTCTCTGTGTAGCCTTGAGTGGGCTGGACTCACTTTGTAGACCAGGCTGGCCTCGAACTCACAGTGATCCACCAGCCTCTGCCTCCCGAGTGCTGGGATTAAAGGCGTGTGCCACCACCACCTAGCTCACTTCTCATCTCAGTTTCTTAAGACATGATTCAGTGGGGTTCAATATGAAGCAGTACGTTTCCCCCTTGAACCCACCTGTAGACTGTCCAAGCTTCTTCACTGCCCCTGAGAACTGCTGCGGATAGGTGCTTTGCGAGTGTTGTCTGGATGCATCAATCCCAGCCTGGGAATGTGATGACCATACTCTAGCAATTAGCAATGTGTTCTCAAAATATTAAACATCTTTCTAGATTGTGTATCAGAAAATGTGAGTCAAATTACATGGGGATAGTATAACATTATTCATGAGGAAGATGGATATAAAGAAGTGTTGTTGAACAATTATCTGGGAGAACTTTGAACTTTCAAGGAAAAAAAAATAGCAATGTTATTCTGGTTGACTCATTAAGAAAAAAAATGTAATTTAATCATTTTTATTTTCTGTCCTTAAGAACACTTTATGCCTCTGCTTTAAGCCTGGTAATTTTTCAGAAGTTTCTCAGGTAATTCTGACATCAGAAACTGTTGAAGCCTGGGGATCTGTAGCAACCCTTCTCGATCTGGAACATCAGCGTTGTGGTTCACGGCCTTTTCATTGGCATCATCTCCTACCCAGGAACCTGTGGCCAAAGGCACTGGGTTCCCCACCTTGATTCTCCTTTTTATGCCACTTTAAACTATTGATTTGGGTACCACAAGGTCCTAAGAACATATGTAATCACTTCAGAACATACACAGTTGTTGGCATGAAGTGCTGTGCTTCTGTGCCCCCAGAGGGTTGTCAGACTGGAGTATCTGAGCTATAAATGACTTTAAAAGGCAGCCTCCAGCATTACAGCTGTGTTGCACTGGTTATTGTCATCATGGCATAATCATCTTCAAGCCCTCTGAAGGGTAGCCTTCCGCCCTGGAGTTTTGTGTGAGTTTGCCAGTGCGAGGATATATGTATGAGGTTGGAAGGTAGAAAGGGCATGGCCATTCTTCTCAGGACATGGGATGGCAGCAGCTTCCAGCAGCTTCCAGCAGCTTCCCCGGCGCGGTGGTGAAGGACTCCCTTCTCTAGTCCGCCAGACGCACTCTGTTTTCTCTGTGCCTTGGAACATGGTTTTTCAGAAAGATCATCATTTCTCCACTCTTCCCACTCTCATGGATACCCCAGATATGATTGTTTATTCTCATAATATTTTCTTAAGAAAACTTCAGTTGACCTGGGTCTTCATATGCTGAATAGTGGCAAACTTTTGAAGGCTCATACATAAATGTGTCACATCATAAAAAGAACATTTGAAGGAAGTGATTCATGGGGAATCCAACGACCTCTCCAACAGACAATGCTAATGACTGTCTCATTTTCTTTCGTCCTGACCTGAATATGTCACCTGAAGTGGAGCTGACTATCAGACCCAGAGGCCAACTCTGGTGACAGGCTCTGCTTGAATATATGTGTGATGGCTATTCTTGGTTACCAACTTGACTACATCTGGAACCAACAAAAACTCAAGTAGCCGAGTACAGTTGTGAGGGATTTTTCTTAAATCATATGAAGCAGGAATACTCATCTTCAGTCTGCGTCGTTTGAAGTGGAAAGACACGCTTTAATCTGGGCCACAGCTTCTAGTGGCAGCCTATATGAAGGACACGGAAGAAGGAAGCTCTTGCTCTTTGTTTGCTCCCTCTTCCTGTCAAGTTCACTCCTTCAGTGGCGTTAGCGCCTACTTTTCCAATGCGTCAGTATGTTTCCTTGTATGGATTTTGTGAAATGAGAGTTGCTAACTCTCTCTGGTCTGTCATAAACCCTGGAAAGAGAGCTGCCCCAGGATTCAGAGCACCTGACTCAGCATGAAATCATCCAAATGACCCTGACCAAGTCACTTTCCCTGTCCAGCTTCAAGTTCACAGTCTATTAATTCTGGAAAATAATTATTCCAGAGACGCTTTTCAGGCTTAATATTTTACATGTCCATATATCTACCCATGGAGCTGATTTCCTTGGTTTGAAATATCCCTGAAGGCCAGGCCTAAGACAAGGCCCTCAAGTAGAAAGTTAGGCCTAGAGGCTGGAGAAATGCTGTCTCCTGGGCCTATGGTAGCTAGTTTATTGGCCTTATCTTGTTCTAAAATGGTACCTAGAAGACCCTGGAGGCCATGGGGATAAGAGTCCACAGGAACTCAAAAATGTACACACCTCCCATCAAGGTCAGGGTTTTAGGGGTGGCCATCTTGCTTCTGACAGACTGACAAATAGAGGAACATGGGTCACACTTGCCTCTTTGCCCTTCTCTCACCCTTCTGGAACTTCTAACATCTCTCATAATTTGAAAATTAGGTTGAGAATAAGCCACAGTGCAAGTTGAGCATGGCTGTGAGCTAACTTCGCGTGCTTCCTTGGGGAGATTCCATCTCTGAAGCGGCCGCCTGTCTTGTCTGTCCTGAGGTCTGCGGCTGCAGCTACACACAAATCTTGATCTCATCAGGCTCCTCTGTTCCCTCAGCTGCTCCAGTTTTCCCTGCAAAGACACATGTCCTTCCCTGGAAGTTTTATTGTTCCCCCCACTGCCTCATTTTCTCATGCATTCCTTCCTCCGGAGCTGGGACAGAGCCAGGCCCTTCTTGTGGGAGATAGACCCCGGCACCCACAAGAAAGCCCCCTCTCTCCTCATTATGTCTCCCTGTTGTCATTAAAGAGAAAAAGAAAGACAATAAAAATCCCCCTTCCTCCTGGTGCCTTTTATAGATTTTCTCATTTTGAGAATTAAGAGCAATCAAAGGCAAATCCATAGCTGCTTCTCTTTAGACAAATTATCTTGAAGCTCTTTGCTACTCGGGTCCAACACGATGACTGTTGGCTGCCAGCACTGAGCCCCCAGGGTAGGTTCCAGTCATCACCACAGTATGGCTGGAGGGAGAGAAGAGCCTGAGGTAGGTAGTCTTCGAGGTTAAATGCTTTTGCTCAGCAGTCACCTACCTTAACCCCCACAGCCTGGGGATTCTGGGTAGGACCTTTACTGGGTTTCTGGGCAGGCCTGAATAACTCTTCCTGGGAAGACACCCAGGCCCAGAGGAGTTGAGCTAGTGAGGGCAACATTCTTGGAAACCATTGTATAGAGGATAGATAGACATTTCTAAACTGAGTAACTACAAGGCTGTGACAGGGCAGTTGTTAGATTCACTTTTACTTGGCATCTCCTGAATCTAGGGCCCAGTCATCACTAGGACTAGCAATGCCCAGAAGAGCAGGCCCATGAAGGAAATGTAGATGGGGTATTAGGTATCCACCTAGGCACTGCTAGTAAGGATGGGAAAGGTGTCACTTTAAACTATTGACTTGGGTACCATAAGGTCCTAAGGACATATGTAATCACTTCAGAACACACACAATTGTTGGCATGAAGTGTTGTGCTTCTGTGCCCCCAGAAGGTTGTCAGACTGGAGTATCTGAGCTATAAATGACTTTAAAAGGTGAGGTAGAAATCGTCACAATGAATACGTTGCTCCAAACCCACCACTTTTCAGGGCAGTTGTCAGAGTAACAGCTAATATGCTTGTAGGTCCTAGGACAGGCTGAGCAAAGCTTATGGTGACATTTGCTTGGTGGTTGTATTAATTGCTTTCCTAGTTACTCTGTCCAGCTACTGGATACATGAAGAGTCCAGGAAGCAGAGAACTGGGCCAAACTTTAGCCCAAGCTTTAACTTTCAAAGACCGCCTCTGGGAAATCCACCTCCTTCGTTCAGCAGGATGGCGCCTCTCCAAAGACTGCGACCCTCTGAGGACAAGTTCAACCATGGGCGACTTTACACTCAAATCAGGGCTGTGAGACCCCAACTTCCACTGGAGTAGGCGGTGATGAGGGTCAGATCTGGTTGCTCTTCTTCTCTGTTCTTTTCTCTTCCCCAGACTCAGTGTCTCCATCAATAAAAAGCGAGGGCTTGTCTCAACTTCCTGAAGGAACAGTTTCCATTGAAGCCTAGTGTCATTAGGTATCTCACAGAGAGTGTTTCTATGGCATACTGCTTAGAAACACTGCCACATATCAAAGTCACCCAGAGAATGGCTATGACAGTGTGCCTGGGAAACGCCCTAAACAGCACCCAGCGATGACACGTATTCAGCTTTGTTTAACCCTGTATATCTGGACTGTGTTTTGGCAGAGAAGTCTTTTCATCCCAGTATAAGCCCTATGGCTCAGTTCTGGGAAATGGGGCTGTGGGACCATCCCTAGATAGTCCCTAGGGATGTGACATCTGTGACTCCTTAGTTTTAGGACATTCCGTGCTCTTTTTCATCAGCAGGACAATGTGTCACCCACATAAGGCTTTATTACGATGTGCGTGAGAAAGGCCCAGGCTGGTGCCAGTGCATCTCTTCGCTCTTTTGCCCCCATCTCTGGTTACTTTCCCCGGTATCCTCCACAGAGTTCCGAGTGACTGACCCCACTTTCTCAGCTCGGGGGGTCTCACCTCTGGGCTGCCTTCCCTTTCTTTGCAGTCTGTGAAGGATAGCCACATGTATGTCTTTAACTTTCCAAAACATGCCTACACTGGAATCCTAAAAGAGCCCTGGAGGCGGAGGTGTGTGTGGGGTTCTCCATTCCAGGCCCTAAGGAAGTCTTTGACATGTGGGAAGCCCTCAACAAATATTTATTAAATGATTAGACACAAATTAAGTGACTTATTAATTGCTCTCTCAGAACGGGAGAAGAGTGACACTCTTACAGAAAAGGAAGAATCTCATGCTTTCTTGTTTTGCAGGGACCTTGCTGACAGGAAAGCATCTTAGTTGCTCAAGGCAGACCCAGCCGCTTCCAGGCAGAGACTTCTCCACAGTTAAGCATGCTCACCACAGATGTAAAGGAGACTGTCATCAACTGGAATTTGAGTTAGCTGATTTTAATATTCTCTGTCAATGCTAAGAATCAAATACTTAATTCTTATTTAATCAGTGTGCTGTATAACTTATAGTTTCCTACAAAATAAGGCCCTTTGCATTCAATATCTGGATTTAAGAACAACTGCATTTAAATAATAATTAATTTACTAGCAATCTATTATATTAATAACAATTATCTAAGGCCTTAATAAAAAGCAGCATTCATGTCCCAGTTAATTAACAATTAAACTACATTAGACAGCTCCTTACGGTGTTAGGTGCTATATTATTTTCTTTCATTTTTCTTTATATTTATTTCTTTTGATATGTGTGACTGCTTCACCTGCATGTACACAGGTGCACCAGGTGCATGTCTACCTGCCCTCAGAAGTCAGAAGAGGGCATTGGATCCCCTGCAACTGCAGTCACAGATGGCTATGAGCCACTGTGAGTCTGGAATCGACCCCAGGTCCCCCAGAAGGGCAAGAATATTCTAACCCACTGAGCCACCTCTCCAACCCTGAGGTCGTAGTTTCCGAGTTTCTGACATAGCGTTCATCTGAAACACTCAGAGTCAGATGACCGTTAAGGTGACTGTAACCTGGTTACACCCAGAAGCTCTGCGAGATGACACAGAGATACAAACAAACATGGAGCAGTTGGGCAAGATGGTGGGTCAGAGGTCAGCTTTGTCTCTGTGATTCCGTCGCCTTCATTAATTTCTGTCTCTAATTCCTTTCAATGTGCCTGTCTTAATTGTAAATTTCGAAGATTAAAAATGAGACTAGAGTCAACGGGTAATATGTTCTTGGGCTCTGAAAATATTAGCTTGATTTTTTTTCCCCAGATGGGGCTTGAGGATTTTGCTCACAGACAACTGGCCTGACTCATCTTTTCCAGATGCTTTGACGTGTCCTTTATAACAAGACAGAATTCTGAAGATCACACCAAATTCAAATAATCCCTCTGATATAGTTATCAGTGACCGCCAACGTCTCTGCAATTTAAAAGTTAAGAAGTTCAGCATTTTGTTGCCCTCATTTGGGAGGGTTATATTTCTTTTGTATAGAAGATGGAGGTTAAGATGGCAGTGGCCCAGGTCAGTGACCTTTTCTCTTTTTCCTGAGATGACCGCCAAAAGCTATTACCAGGAAAAGAGGAAAAACAGGTTTTGAGTTGGCTTTTTGCTGCTCTGGCAGTAAACACCGGGACAGTCTCAGGGTTGTTATGAGTGAGGAGGGTTTAATCTCCCCCGGGGTTGTCCTGATAAACATCCTTTCAGCTGTCCCCAGCCTAAGCCATCTTCTCCTTTGTCTGGCTGGGGCTTGGTTTTCAGCAGAGTGGCTGGCGCTGGACTCCCTGTGGATCCACCTCCTGCTTCTGACCTCTCCTGCCTCCACAGTCCCTGCTCACTCATGCTTGAGCTATCTGGACCCAGGATGGTCCCTGACTTGTCATGTAAGTCTAATTCGATGGAACAGAGACCTGCCACTGTGGAAAGATGGTGGCTTCAGGGAGGCAGAACAATTGAAGTTTGAGTCCCAGTCCCTCTGAGTATGCAAATGCACTTTGGTTAGACAAGCGATTTCATCTCCAGGTGTCCTCCTTTCTTATTCTGGTGAAATGGGGGCAAGTGCTCTAACCCAAGCGCTGTTTTCTACCTTGGGGCAAGTCTCACATGCCACATACCTGATAGCATAAGCCCAAGGTTCCACTCCTCCTCTAGCCAGTGCTGCTCACTGAAGAGTCAAAACATTTCTGAACACCGCTGATGAGGTAAACTGAGTCCCAACAGATGGCGAAGAGCCCAGAGCCCAGGTAAAGCAGGCTGGAGAGGAGACCATGCTTGTGTCAAGATCATCAGGGAGCCCCAGCATGACTTTAGGTTTGGGACCGGTTCACATCTGGAAGAAGGAGTCAACTCATAGCGGTGCTGTTGTTGCATCAATATTTGTCAAATGCCTTCTGCGTGCCTGGCTCTGCTTATCAGAGAGGGCAGGTGACACCCTCCTGCAATGTGTAACCCAAGCTAAGTAGTTATGTGATTGGCAACAAACCCAGAGAGTCCATGGCCCTGTGCGGATTAGGATCAGTGATAAGGACTGGAGGTAGTTGGCGTCAGCATGACTCAGAGGCATGAGGTGAAATGGCTGGGTAGTTTGAGTGTTCTATGAAGCTCCAGCTGACAGGAGCTAGGGGCATTGAAGTCTAGGCCTTGCTTTCTCTTTAAAGCATGCATCATAAGGGTGCATCTGCTTAGAGGTGACACTGTTTAAATTTTGTACAGAGCCATTGTATATCCTAGTAATGACAATCCAAGGACTTAGTGGTAGCCTGTGCCAGTTACTGGGATACAGATATTCCTTATTGGCCTGTATAATATTTTATTTGTTCCTGTTTTCAGTTTGAGTTAGTTGTCATATTTTAAAGTTGAGGCGATAGAACATGAAAAAGAGAGAGAGAGAAACAGAGACAGAGACACAGAGACAGAGATAGAGAAAGAGAGACAGACAGACAGAGATACAGAGAGAGAGAGAGAGAGAGAGAGAGAGAGAGAGAGAGAGAGAGAGAGAGAGAGAGAGAGAGAGAAGAGAGAGTATGGATGTAAACAGACGTCTTCCCTGATTGTCGCCATGTGATGTCCTGTGATACCCTGGAACTCTGCCACCAAGAGTCTACCAAAGTTGGACCTCCAGAATCATAAACCAAACCCAACCCTTTTCTTTATAATGTACCAATTTAGTATGGTAGTATTATAATAGCAAAAGAAGACAGATGAAGATGGGTCAGAAGGCAGGGTTATGCAGGCCTTTGTGGCCTCATGGCACTTTGCTATCCCTCTGGGTTCTCTTTAGCTTCTAGAGGGTCATGTAATGACCAGCCATATGGTCCAGAAGGCTCCCTCTGGCTGCCTCACTTAGACAGGAGGAGGAAGAAGAGAAGAAAGAAGAGGAAGAGTACATGAGTCTGCCCATCCCTACCTGCCTTGGAGCTGCTCAGCCATAGAATAGGAAAACCCACTCCTCTGTGTGTGTGTGTGTGTGTGTGTGTGTGTGTGTGTGTGTGTGTGTGTGTGTGTGTGTCTGTCCATCCCTACCCACCCTGGAGCTGCTCAGCCATAGGATAGGAAAACCCACTTCCCTACTCAGGTATGTGTGCGTGTGCGTGTGCGTGTGCGTGTGCGTGTGCGTGTGCGTGTGCTGTGGTGGTATCCACAGACTCAAGGTACTAAACCTGCACCATCCTGGAAATGGGCTTTGCTGCTCCCCACTTCCAAAGGTGATCCCAGACTCCCCTAAGAAAGAAAGATTTCATGCTCAGGTGCTGGCCTCCTCTCATATGTAAATGAATCTGACTGCTGTGTTCTTACTGTCTTTTGTCACTGTGGTCTTCATGTGAAGCAAAATTGCAGGCTTTCGTGTTTTATATTTCTCACTGACTCTTCAGAAATGGAAGCTTCCTTACTTCTGCTTTCATTCTAATTACCTTAGAAAACTGGTGCGTCCTTTTCTGCTTCTTAAGGGAAAAAAGATGACTGAGGACAATGGGTAGATGTTACAAAGGTAACTTCACCCCATTAAAAATAATAGGACTGTTCTGGGGGCAGTGTAGCTCAATGGCTAGTGCACTTGTCAAGCATGCACAAATCCCTGTCTTGGTCCCCTAGCACTGCATAAACCAGCAGTAGTGGTTCACACCCGTAATTCCAGAACTTGAGGGTGAAAGTAGGGGTATTAGAAGCTCAAGGCATCCTTAGCTACCCAGTGAGATCAAGGCCAGCCTTGGCTACAGGAGACCCTGCTAACAAAACAACACAACACAAACAACAGAAGAATGGTTCTGCTAGCCAGAGCTCATTACCAGTGAAAGAGACTGACTCCTACAATAGAGAATTCCCCACAGGTAAGAGGTCCAGGCAGAGGCTGGATAGCTCTATGGCAGGGCTGTTGAAAGATACTACAGGGAGAGATTAATTAGGTCTCCAAGAAGCAAGTCGTGAACAGTAACCTGTATAGGCTTTCCCTTAAGGGCGAAGTAACAGTTAATTTAAAACTTACCCCACTGTCTCATAATAAGATGCAGCCACTTAGCAAAGTAACAGAGGGGCTTGTGAAGACGGCTGACCTATGTGTTAGATCCCCCAGGCCCACAGAGAAGCCTGGAGCTGCGGTGTATGCCTATCATGCCAACACTGGGAAAGGGCACAGAGACAAGTGGATCTCTGCATCTCATTGGTCAAGTAGTCTAGCCAAATAGATGAACTCTTGATGCAATGGAAGACCCTGTCTCAAAAGAATAAGGTGTAGAGCAATGGAGGTAGGTACCTGATGACCTCTGACCTCTGCATCCATAAAGTACTCAGAGAGAGGAGCGGGCAGGGAAAGGGCCATGCGCACACACGTGTATTAAGACAAACAAGCAAAAACCACTAGAGTCCGAGTCATGGAAGAGAGAAATTTAGTGTGAAGCCAGTCATAGAGAAATGGCTTTGGTCTCTATTCTGAGTCCTGAATCTTTCTTTTCTCCTGAGCTAGACTTCTTGACCCATTTAAACTGGGTGGGAAAACACAGACCTGCCTGGTGGAGACCATAAGAATTGGAAGTCAGAGAGGCGAGCCAACAGGGCCGGTGTCCTTATTCCTCAACTCTGTCATACTTTTGCATGTAAAGAGTGCACTAGAGACTGAAGAACCTTTCTCACCTTGGAAACAGAATGAAAATCCACCCACTTCAATGACTAAGTGAGGAAAAGGATGAAGAACTGGTCCACCACTCCATGCATATTAGACTCTGAAATGGGGCATGTAGCTGGTGCCCTTGCCCAGAGCTAGTTGAAAACTGGAAAGGGTTAATCAGCATATGCTGTGGTTCTTTTCCTGCAGAAGGAAAGACTCATAACTGAAGGTTTCACTTTAAGACACAATAAAGGACACTGACATGCTGGGTAAGCATTGTTCCTGGCTGTGGATATTTCCAATTATTTTTTATGTTTTCTCCTTACATGAGAAACACATCAGAAGTAACTCAAACATGTAGATACCTATTTATGCTTCAGAACAAACAGTTTAAGGGCATTATATACAGATGTCTAAATATTTAGAAAGTGTCTGTTTATGGGATCAAAATGAAAAGTACCTGTTTTCATTTGAAAGATTTTATGTGAAATTTGCATGTAAAAAAGCCAGCCCCCATGGCAAAGGGTGTTAGAGATGACAAGTGTGCGCAGGGCCATGGGGTGTGGGAGGGAGTTCACAGGGTGGGGGCTGCCCTCAGCTGCCAAGGGTCCTGCACTGGCTCGAAGCAGGAGGAAACTGGGGAAGAGAGGCTGGGAGATGTTTTTCTTTAGGAAGGAGCATAAATAAATGCCTCAAAGACATTGGTGTGCTTTAATGACCTAAAATGGGCTTCTGAACTCACAGCTTTATCTTCCTATCAGACACTCTTCTTAGCCCCACAGGGACGTTTAAAGAGAAATGGGATTTTGGCTGCTTCAGAAGAGGGTTATAAACTGGGGGAATGATGAGATTCCCTGCACTCTCCCCAAGCTGTGTGGTGGCATCATGGACGTTCAGAAGGAAGAGCTAAGAGACTAACACGGTTTCTGTCACAAAGAGGCTTTGGCTCAACTCATGAAGAGCATAGTACATGAAGGTGCCGTGTGTGGGGTTGCAGGGGATGGTTTGTAATAGTACACAAAAGTGCCGTGTGTGGGGTTGCAGGGCGTGGTTGTTTGTAATAGGGTGGCTCTGCCAGAGGGATGTGAAGGATTTGGTGCACTGGAGTTTATGGCTAGATTTTCAGAGAGAGAGAGAGAGAGAGAGAGAGAGAAACAGAGAGACAGACAGACAGAGACACAGACAGAGGCAGAGACTGACTTTGTAGCCATGTGTGGTGCTCACATGTGTATGGGTCACATGAGCATATGCATGTTTACTTGTAGAGGCCAAAGGACACCTTTGGATATCATTCCTCAGATACTGTCCACTTATTTTATTTTTTTCAGACAGAATCTCTCACTGGCCTAGAACACCAGCAGGCCAGACTGGCTGAGTGTGGACCCCAGGGGTCCTCCTGTCTTCACCTTCCTTGTGCTAACATTACAAGCAAACACCAGCATGCTTGGCTTTATCTGTGTTTTGTTTTTTCACACGGTTCTAGGGGTTGAGCTTACTTAAGCAACTAAGTATTTCTTTAGCCCCCAGAGCTGTTTCTTGAGCAAAGGAGAACTGTAGCTTGCAATGTCTGTCCCTAACTTTCCCTCAGAGCCCCTGGATGGACCCATTCCACAGGCCTCCACTCCCTTTGGCCAGCTTTTCCTCCTCATGTATTTAGCCATGATAGCCACAGCCTGTATTTCTCTGGCACAGAGTTCTGTGAAAGCAGACCAGTAAGCTGATAGAGTCCAGGGTTTTAGGGGCCTCTTGCCTTCCCTGTCCCTCCTTAGAATTTAACTATGATGCAGGACTCTTCGTTACTGCATTAGAGGGCTATGGGGAAGCACTTAGTTCCATCAATGTGTTCTTAGGTCTCTACCTCACAGCACCATAGCAATGTGTGTGTGTGTGTGTGTGTGTGATATGTGTGGGGGGTGGTGTGTGTGGTGTGGGGGGATGGTGTGTGTGGGGGTGATGTGTGTGGTTGGTATGTGTGTGTGTGTGGTGTGTGTGTCTGGTGTGTGGTGTGTGTGTATGTGTGTGTCTGTGTGGTGCATGTGTGTGGTATGTGTTTGTATGTGTTTGGTGTGTGGTGTGTGTGTGTATGTGTGTGTGTATGGTGTGGTGTGTGGTTTGTGTGTGTGTGTTTGGTGTGTGGTGTGTGTGTGTGGTGTGGGGTGTGTGTGTGTGTGTTTGTGTGTGTGTGTGTTTCAGGTACATGTCCAAAGGCTCGAGGATTTGAACTCTAGAACTGTCCTAGTCTATTGTTGTGATCAATACCATGATCAAAAGCAACCTCAAGGAAGAAAAGGTTTATTTCATCTTCACTTCCAGGTGACAATACATCACTAGGGGAAGTCTGGGCAGAAATCCCAGCAGGTGCGGAAGCAGGAGCCGTTGAAGGGCAGCTGCTCATGGGCTTGCTCCTCATGGCTTGCTCAGCTTACTTTCTTATACAGTCCGAAGTCACCTGCCCAGGGTGGTGCCAGTCATCAAATGAAGGAACTGTCCTATATACATGACCACAGGCTGACGGGATGGAGGCTACTCCTCAAGCAAGGTTCCCTCTTCCCAGATGATTAAGTAGTGTCAAGTGGACAAAAGAATGAGTCATCATAGACACGCCTCTCTATGTATGGGGACAGGTCTATCCCCAGAGCATGGCGCTAGAAACAACTGGCCAAAATAGGGAAGATGGGATAGTAGTGAGGGAGTGTGATTTGGGGACAACGGATGATGCTCCTAGTAGGACATGGCCAGAGATGTGGCTAGCTGGGCTGTGCCTAGCCTCATCCTAGGGAAGGTGAGCTATGAGGTTGGGCACGTATCTTCTTCATTCTGAATTTAGTATTCTTTCAGTGGTATGTGCATGAGACAGGCCCTGTCTGCCTTCAGGAATGCAGTTTCAACTGTCAAGAAGCTAAGCCGAGTTGTGCTGCAGACTCTAAATCTTAATTGGGACTGTGGCCTCCATTGTCTAGTAAGCTATCAGCTAAAGGCCGAAGAACTTACTTCAGCATGTGGAGATGGGACTGGCAAGAATACGGTGCCCTTTCCCAAGCCACATTAAAAGAATGCTGGCTGGAGAAGTCAACATAGATTGAGATTAAACGTTCTGGTCTTGGACTGTGAAACACTTTACAAGAAGGCCCAGCTCCAAAACACGAGGTGGAGGTGACAGAAGGCTGCGAACACAGAAGTTTGGTGGGTAATGAAAGCCAACTTCTGGGCCAGACCAACAATGAGAGGAGAGTTGGGAGTGCAGTGGAGTATGGATCTCAATACATGGAAATGACTCACTTATGAGGCAGGCAGGCAAGGCAAATGACAGTAAGCCCCGTTGGATCTGGTTCCGAAGGTGCTTAAAGACTTCCTGCCTTGCTCCGGAGCTGGGGCAGGGCCAACCCTGCAGGTGGGAGCAGCCTTGGCTCAGCTGTGGCTCACTCAGGCTTCTTTCCTGTCTGCTGAAGAGTGGCCAGGCCACTTGTCTGTACACCACTGCTTACAAAGAGATTCCGTTCAACCAACATTCTCTTGTCCTTTTCCTTATACCCTGGAGATGGAAGAGACAGCCATTTCTAATAGGGGACAGGTCTCCTAAACAACCAACAGCTCCCCTAAGACACATGAACTCACAGTGGATTTGAATTAAAGACTTCGGGAACACAACCAAACCCAGGTTTCCCGCAATAGTAGCAAGTGTTGATGACCTTTGAGCAAATTTTCTAGGCTGGAGGAGCGTTCATTTCAACCAGCCTGCCCAGAAACATCTGCCATGTGTATGAGACCACAGTAGTTAGAGTTGGATGCAGTTAATATGCACTACTTTTGTCATAGTTAGGGCTTCTATGGCTGTAAAGAGACACCATGACCATGGCAACTCACAAAGGAAGCCATTCAGTTGGGGCTGGCTTATATGTTCAGAGGTATAGTCCATTAATGTCACGGCAGGAATCACAGAGACACACAGGCATACATGCAGAGTTCTACATCTGGACTGGAAGGAGACAAGAGGACAAAGAGTCAGCCACCAGTGCTGGCTTGAAACCTCAAAGTCCACTCCCCAGTGACACACTTCCTTTAACAAGGCCACACCTACCCCAACAAAGTCACACCTCCTAATAGTGTCACTCCCTATGAGCCTCTGGGGGCCATTTTCATTCAAACCACCATGACTTTTGTTTAAAAAAAAATTGTTTCTGAAGGTCAGGAACCGCAAGGACCATGCTTTGCTTGTCTTTGTAGCTCTTCCTTTGAATACAACTCCAGCTCAGAGCACTTGTGGAATGAATGAATGACATCTTCTCTATCAAGCTGCCTTAAAGGACAGCCTAGCGCTGAAACAACGATGTGAGGGACCACACCTTGACCAGGGCTGCTTATGTCTGTCTCTGATCCTCTATCTGTGGCTAAATTTAATAGGGAATACACATTTCTCTGCTTCCACAGACAACTCCACTTAAGGGTCAGCAGAGTATTGACTGGAGTCCAGCTATCCACGGTGGCACGAAAATGCTAAGCAGGGAGCTAGCTCGCTGTCTCAGGAGGTAGGTGGCTCAAACCCTAGTTGCTATAGTTAAGGAGCCACTTGAGGATGAGAGCCAAGGACTGTCAGCAATGAAGCTTATTGGGCTGCAAAGATGGGTCAGTGGTGAAGAGGACCAGGATCCAATTTCTAGCACCCACTTGGCAGCCATAACTCCATGATGCCTTCTGACTTTTGAAGGCACTAGGCACACATGGTTCACAGACATACATACACGAGACCACATAAAATAATAAATAAATCTTTAAAATGTTAATGGTACCATTTCAAGTAACCATCAATAAGAAACACGCATGTTTCTAACTATAATAACATGCCATCTCCTGCAAACCTGCCTCAATCTTAATGCCTTATGTGTTTTTTTTTTTTCCTGCTGGGTTCATCCTCAGACCAAAGTCATCAGCAGACACGAAGAGAGCAATGGTTCTTTCCACTGACTGCAGTTGCATTTTCCCTAGGTTGGTGGCAAACAAGGACAGAGAGATGAAAGCCATGTGGATACACTCAAGTCCTGTAAGCACAGCTGATGAAGTCAGCAGCATCGAGCAACTGCAGATGGAGGAGCTGGCGTACACTGCACAGTCTCAGCTTCAAATACAATCCACTGCCAGGTCACAGGACCACAGAGGATAGGGGCAAAGGGACAAAGAAGACCCCTGAACAATGAGCCTTCCTGGGCACTTTGGGTTCTAGAGTCTAGTCTACCAAACTTCTAGTGAGGAGGAATTTAGGATCCTATCAGAAGTTTACCGGATCCCTATCAGCTTACCTGGATCAATAGACCTTCAAGGGCAAGATTCTTGTTTCATTAAGGCATTTCAGAGTGTGACATGTTCCTCATGTCGGGGTGACCCCCAGTCATAAACTTATTTCGTTGCTACTTCACAGCTATAACTTTGCTACAGTTATGAAATCATAATGTAAATATCTGATATGCAGGGCATCTGGTATGTGTGACCCCTGTGGCAAATTCATCCAGAGCGCAGTGGGGTCACGACCCATAGGTTGAGAACCACTGTGAAGCTCAGGCCCTCCTTCCATGTCGCTTTTCATCCCCATTCTGTTCTCTTGACATACTTGAACCACAGAGGTTCCCCCAAATGCCGTGATCCCTAAACACCCCTTTAACCAAGGGGGACAGCGTGTGCCTGCTCAGGGTTGTGGGGCCGACTCTCCCAGCTGTTTGAAACATATTTACAAGACGCACACAGAGAACTGGATCATGAAGTAACCAAAGGGCTGGAGAATTTTGCAAAAAATGTTGTGTGTGCTTTCAGGCAAAGTACTCCAGTTTTCTGGGTCTCAGCTTTCCCTTTTTAGAAGCAAGCAGCTGGAGGAGTTATTTCTAAGGTCCTTGGCGGCTGACAAATGCGCCCCGCCTTCTCCTCATCTATTCTCTGAGGGCATTCTTTGCAGATCATTTTCCCAGGAACAAAATGCTCCCAGCGGGGGGGAATATGTCAGGTTTGTCTTCCCTGTGGTTATCTTAGGGGCAGGGTAGAACACACAAAAGTAGGCAAGATGGACAAGACCAGACAGAGCAACGGGTTTCACTGCTGCCTCAGAGGACAGAGAGGTCCACCTGAAGGGGTCTGCACTCATGGGAAACCAGAGATGGCTTGACTACTATCAGGTCCCAGGCCCTGGCTCTTCAGATTCCTGTGGGGTCCAGCATTGTGGGGGGGCGGCTGGGGGGTGAGATCTGATCACAGTTGAAGCACAAGATCAAATGGAGAAGTAGAGGTGGAACCCAGTCAGTTGAGTGCTTGCCTAGCATGCACCAGGCCTTGGGATCTGTCGTCAGCATTCCATACATGATGTGTGGTCAGTGTGTGCTTGTCATGTGTGTTCTGGAAGGATGAGAAGTTCAAGATCTTCCTCTGCTGCATACTGAGGTTGAGGACAGTCTAGGATACATGGGACCCTATCTCACAAGAACAGGGACTCTGCAGGGATCCACTGACTCCTAGTGTATCAGGGTCTGTCAGTCAGGGTAGCAAGGAGCTCAGAATGGAAAGGAAAGAAAGGCTGCCACTTGAGGCTTTTGCTTTGCAGTTCTTACCATGAGAAGTCCCTTTCAAATTTAATAAAGTGAAATTATTTTAATTTAACTTTGTGCTTATATGTGTACGCATGCACAGAGGTTGCGGCAAGGCGTATGTATCCTCCTCGATCACTCTATCTTATTCTCTTTGATGTAGTGTCTCTCACTCTGTCTCTAGACCTTGAGCTCTTGCTGTTTTGGCTAGGTTGGCATCCATCAGGCACCACAGATACTTACAGTTGTGTTCTGGACGCCATCTCTCTTGTTGAATGAACAATGGGACCCAAGCCCAGGCATGCATGCTTGTACAGTAAGTATTGTTAACCACTGAGCCATCTCTTCAGTCCCTTATAAAGTCATTTTGAAGACTCTTGTCCAGAAAGAGCTGATGTTACAGGCTCACACATCAACTGAAAACACCCAGTTGTAGACTTAATTACTCGATCCAGTGCAGAATGAATTACTCCCTATTTAAATACCACTTAAACTAGAGGTCAGATCTCTATTCTATCCCTCAACTGTAGTCCTATTCATGGACTCTTGATTGTAATAAATCTGCCAACCAGTTCTTAAAAGAGTTTCAAGACAGAAGCAGTTTCAGGCTCAACTCTTCAAATCAAAAGTTTGCACATCTTGGAAGAGAGAGGCAGAGGATACACAAAGGCCTTGGGAAGATGTTACTAACATCCCCCAGCTCATGCCTTTGGGCTCTGAGCCTCAGATCCACAAGGATAGGTTTGTTACTGAGGTCCAGGCTCTGGAACCCCTAATAAACTAGGCTTAGCTACCCATCTTCAACTGGCCGGTTACAAGTCACCGTGAAAGGGCAGAAAAGTGACACTCATCGGCGAAGGCTACACAGAAAAGAGGAACACACAAAGGGCTCCAGTGACAGCTAGGCTATCAGCGTCTATCAGGCAGAGTTTGGAAAACCCAGGCTTGGGGTGCCTCAGGAGGGATGAATCCATTGTGGGGTACACACTTAAGGCTCCATTCTACCTGGGTTTTTTTTTTTTCCAGTTCTGAAAGTGAAGTGATAGTAGCAGGAGAGAAACAGGCCCTCCCGACTTGTTCTGGTCCAGAATTCCCTTTCTCACTCAGCCTCTGGCTTGGGGTGGGGATGGGGGTCGGGGTGGGGGTAGGGGTGGGGGAGGTGGGGAGATGAGGTCTTCTCTTCAAAGTGTCCAGTTCATAGGCTTGACTTCACTCTGTTTTCAGCCTCTGTTGCTTTTTTTTTTTTAATCTTATTTTATTTCATGTGTATGAGTATTTTGCCTGCGTGTGTGTATGTGTACTACATGTGTACAGTGCCTGTGCAATCCAGAAGAGGGCATCAGATGTCCTGGAATTAGAGTCAACAATAATGTGAGCTGCCATGTGGGTGCTGGGAAATAAACCTGGGTCCTCTGGGAAAGTGGCAAGCACTTCAGTTTTAAAATATTCATTCTCTTATTTTATGCATAGAAGTGTTTATCTGCATGTCTGTCTGGACCACATGGCATACTTGGTGCTCGCAGAGGCCAGAAGAGAACTTTGGATCCTCTGGGACTAGGATCACGGAGGTCAGTGAGCTGAGATGTGGGCGTTGGCGATAGAACCTGGGTCCTCTGAAAGAGCAGGGATCACAGTGTTATTCTTAACCACTAACCTGCCTCTCCAACCCTCCCTGCTGTTACTGCTATTTGTCCACCAGCTTCTGCAGTCTCTATGACTCTTCATTGATCTATTTAAAATGCCTCCCCTAATCAGACCGGTATCTCCTCCGAGAATGGACCAAGGCCTGGGAGTGCCTGACTGTGCCTGGTACACAGTGGAGTCTGGAAGCACTTGCTGAACAGGAAGCTGAATGACTCCATCAACAAGAATGAATAAACAGGCAACTTCGTCTTGGTCTCCAGCTCCCTTCAGGCATCACAAGTGATTCTGCTTACCTGCCTCCTGGGAACATGTGGGTTGGTATGAGACCCCTCCCCCCTCCCCTTCACTGTGATAATTTATTACAGTTGGGATTAGCTGAAGCATCATAGAAACACATGCGCAGCAGGCAGCCAGCTAATGGAAGTGTCTTCCTTTCTCACATGAAATTTGGGAAGGAACGCCAAGCACTGTCTGTCACCCATTGCCCAGGATGGCTACTCTAGTGCCAGCCATCTTATCCACCCTGCAGGAAGAATGACAAGAGGTATATTACTTATCCTTAAGAATACTGCTTAACACTGTATACTCCATTGTAAGTAAACTGGCCATGCTAGGTGAGAAGAGGCTGTAAAATGAAGTCTTCACTTTCTGAACCACCTTAAGTATGGGACCTGAGTCACTGTGTATATACAATACCTGGAAGGAGCAATTCCTTCAGTAGGAACCACTGAGGGCCTTTGGCTTAGTTTTGGTAAGGAAATGCCGGGTCAAAGCAATAATTGAGGAAGAATAATGTGCTGACTGGACAGAAGAAGGGACCAGAGGTGGAGGAGTGGCAGTGGCTACAAGGAGACCAGCAGGGGGCAGCCGCATGAGTCCCGAGAGAGGGGAGGAGCATGGCAGAGGAGGCTGAAAGCAGGACTTGCCTCAGTTGTTCTGTGAGGGGATACAGCAGGCATACTGAGTCTGGCTGCTGGTGTTAGAGAAAGGTAAGACTGAAAGAGAACTCTTAAACACTACAGGAAGGAATGAAGACTAGTCCAGCCACTATGGACATTAGCACGGAGAGTCTTCATAAAACTAAACATGGACCCACGATGTGGCCAGCTACACATTCCTGGCTTTTTACCCAAAGGGTACAAGTCAAGCCCATCACAGAGACACTTGCTCATCAGTGTCTATTGCAGCCCCAGTCACAATAGTGAAGTCATAGATCCAACATCGGTGACCAAAAACAAAACAAAACAACAGAGAAACAGTTAAGAAAATATGCCCTGTGAGCACAATGGAATTATTTTCATCTGTAAAGAGTGAAGTTTTGTCATTTACAGGAAAATGGGTGTACACAACTGGAGATAGCCTTAAAGTTAAAAAAAAAATATTTATGTGTGTATGTGTTTGTGTATATATGCCATGTTTGAGCAGTTGACCACTGAGGCCTGAAGAGGGCGTTAGAGGCTCCTGGACCCCAAGGTTGCCGGTATTACAGGCTACCCAATGCGGGTGCTGGGAACTGAACTCAGGTGTTCTAGAAGAGCAGGAAGTGCTCTTATGTGCTGAGCTACTTCTCCCTGCTCTGGAGATAATCTATTAAGTGAATTAAGTCAGTCTAAGAAAGAGAAGTATGTGATTCCTCTCATTTGTATAGGTCCTAGATGTCAGGGGTACATATAATGTCATTAATGTCTTGATGACATGAAAGTAAGGACAAAGTGGACTGGAAAGCAGAGGGGACTCATGGGAGGGGGAGAAAGAAGGGTGTGTGAGGTCTGGTGGACAACGTGCTCAGAGCACATTATGTACTTACATGAAAACGGACTTATGTAGCCCCATATAATAGAAAAATTCACTTAAAAGTCTTAGTATAAGAAGGCGTCTAGCATTAGCCCTGTTTCTGACTGGGAAAAGAGGTCTGTCCATGGCTGTTCTGGGGAGTCCAGGAAGACATCGTCATCTGGCCTGTGGAGAGGAATACTGACGGTGATGACTGTCAACTGGGTTCTTTGAAGAGTTGGGTGTCTCTGGGAAAGTCCAGGGCATCTTTGGGAGGGAAACTCTAAGGCTCTCTAGAGCCCCCAGAGTGGGTCACTAGAAGTGGGCAGCAGGTGCCGCTGGAAAGGGTGAAGTGGAACGAGAGGCTGCCAGGTTGTCAGGACGTGTGGCCGCAGCCCTGTCCGTGGGGCGCTCATTGCCTTTGGTGCCGCCAACCAAGGTTCTGAAGAGTTTCCAGACAGAAGCAGTTTCATATTCCCTCTAATTAAAGGCACTAGCTCTGCAAGTACCCGGAGTCCTGCTGCTACTGCTGGAGTTTATGTGTGTGTGTGAGGTGGGGGGGGGGGGGGTGCTCTCAAATCCCCAGCCAAGCCTCCAGCTCAGAGGGAGGTGCTAAAGGAGCCTGAGGAGGGGTTGCCACGTGCCAGCTGGATGTGCCAAGTGGAGGAGCCCCAGGCCTGGGGTTCTGCCATGTGTTTATTTGGTTTGGCTGATGTAAAACACACACACACACACACACACACACACACACACACACAGCCTCAGGGCCTGTGTTGCAGAGCCCACATTCAGTCCTCCACGGAAATCAGAAACAGCACAGTGCAGAGAGTGCAGCTAGAACAGCAAGAGGCGGCTGTGGAGCAGTGGGTTAACCATTCACTCATAGTCATTTGTTCATTTATCTATTTCCTCACTCATTGAGCAGGTGAACATCAGGCCCCACACAAGGCAGAGGCCAGAAATGAATACAACAGGACTCAGGAGGGATTCACAGGCACTGAGGGAGAGGAGCAAGGACAGAGGCCGTTTCAGTATAGAGAGAGCCATGCCTGATACAGCCTGCCTATGATCTGCTCATTTACTGTCTTAAAGCCATTTGGAGGCCTTGCTCATCTCCACCCAGGCTTTGGTAGGCTTGACAATTGCACATTCAAAACTCTAGCATGCTCCAATTTCAGGGGGGCTCCAGGCTGCTCTGGGGTCACTCCTGCCTGATCTCTGATTTCAGGGTGCTCTGGAATTGCCCCTGCCTGAGCTCTAATTTCTGTCTCTCTTCTTTGGAGAGGGTGTCCCTCTGTTTCCTGTTCCTGTCCACCCTCAAGGGTCCAGGCTAATGACTCCTGGCAGCTCTCCTCTGGGAGCTCTCTGCGTTTTCTAAAGCCTTGATTTTTGGTGTCATTCACCTAGTACCCCTGCTCTTTAGCTGTCTCCCTTCCCCTCTCCCATGTTCTATAATAACTCAAGCAGAGGCTAGTTCCAGACACATCTCTCTCCTGGCAGCTAATTGATGGATGGCATGGAAACGCTCAAATGCCTTTAAGAATGGGTGAGTGTCTGTATGAAAGCCACTCACTCATTCTTAAAGGAGAGTGAGGTCTGAGTTTCATACAAACTCTGGTGCCCCATTTCTGACCACGTCCCCTTGATGGGGAGGCCTGGTGGCACTCAGAAGAAGGATAACAGGTCACCAAGAAGAGACTCGATACCCTATGAGCATATACAGGGGGAGGAGGTCCCCCTCAGTCACAGTCATAGGGGAGGGGAGTAAGAGAAAAATGGGAGGGAGGGAGGAATGGGGGGATACAAGGGATGAGATAACCATTGAGATGTAATATGAATGAATTAATAAAAAAAAGAATGAGTGAGTATCATGCACAGTCTCCATAGGTGGCCTCGGTATTCCACAGTTAAACTACACTGGGAATCTGGAGTAAGACTGTGTCACACCTCAAATCCTGACCTCAGTCACGTTCAAGTGGCCACTTCTCCTCTCTATGCCTCAGCTTATTCTATAGCAGAATCCAGGGGTCCCTCAGGAGAATGGCCTGCATAGGAAGGCTTTATTTCCTGAGTGCTTATCTTCCCTTCTTTGATGTTCCTGGAGCCTTTCTACATGGCATTTGGAAGGAGGCAAGGCCCTGCTCTAAGAACTGAGAATGCGACAAAAAAGCAAGAGGATCGCTGACGTCAGACTCTTGAGAGGTGCCCCTCATGGACATAGCCAAGCTCAAGTTCCTAGTTAACTGCCTTTGTTCATTCGAATGTCCCTGGCTGTCCCTAGTTTAGATATGTCCCCTAAACACTGTTAAATACTAATAGGATAGACTAGGGGACAAGATAGCATGGGGTGAAATTCTGTTGGAATTCCTACCTCTCGGATGTCTTAGTGTACTTGTTTTCTCTCCCTTGCATGGAGCTCTCTGGGTTTTGACAGAATGTCCTGCTATAGGTGTGAGATGTGACTTACTCTGTTGTCTCACAGAGGAACAACACAGATCTCTGCTCTGGGTCCCCCTTATTACAGGGCACTACTCTAGTGTACCCGTACCATTCCCTTTATGGGGAGAAATATGAGGAGTCACATCAGTGTAATGTATGAGCCTAGCAACCTCATCTTGTCCTTGTAGATAACACTATGGGCACAAGGGTACCACAATTCCCAGAGAAAATAACCTCCTGACTGCATTGGGGGCCTCTGGTGGCCTCTGCTCCTAAAAATAGGCTTCAATCATTGAATTATCCCGAGACTGAAATGTGACCCAGGGGTGACTGTGAGATTGGGGACAGAACTTGGTTCCCACATATGAACTTGTAAGGATGTTCATGGTATAAGGCCCAAATAGGGGTGGGAATAACAGAAGCAGAGCTCGTAGGCTGGGAACCAGAAGTGGTGGTCTCTACCACCCACCCTGCCCAACCTCATATAGCCAAATCCTGAAAAACCCCACATTCTGATATGGCTCCTCAGGTCATAAGCAATGCATGCTGAGCGGTACAGAAGGGTAGAAACAGGCCATTCATAAGTTAGAGTTCTAAACAGACAGATGGTGTGTGGGTCTCTGTATCAATCAGCCAGTGTACTCCATTGGGCCACTGAAACAAAACAAAAGAAATGTGCTGCCCAAGCTTCTGCCTGATTCAGTGTCTGGTGAAGGCTTTTGCTAGCCTGCCAGTGGTTACTTTCTTGCTATGTCCTCACAGAAAGAGAGGTAGTGAAGTTAAGTTTGGGCCCAAGAACACCAACCTTATCATCGTACGTTTGGCTACCCTCCCAACCAAACTAAATGTCACGTTAGCGGTTAGGGCTTCTACACAAAAATTTTGGACGATGTAGTTTGCTCACAGTCCCTTGTCCTCTTGGCGTGTGTGTGTGTGTGTGTGTGTGTGTGTGTGTGTGTGTGTGTGATGTAGGTGTTTCTGCCTACCTGTATGTAGGCTTGTGTGAACGTGTGAAGGCCTGAGCTTGATATTGGTTGTCTTCTTCTAACGTTCTTCCCTTTGTGTCTTTGGAGACAGGGTGTCTCATTGAATCTGGAGCCCTCTGACTTGCTGAGGCTGGCTGGCCAAAACATTTCGCCTCGTCCCCTTCCCGACCCGGTGCTAATGTGTCTACTGACACACACCATCTCGTCAGGCCTTTATGTACACAGTGAGGATCTGAATTCAGATCAGCAAAAAGCAAGTGTAGGGCTGAAGACACAGTCAGGCACTGCAAGAATGTCCACAGCCCTAGTCTTCTTTTTTTAGCCCAACTCGCGTTAGAGGTGAGCCTGGGCTGATGAAACCTGTACGTGCAGGGGACTTGCTTCCTGTGGTGTAGTCCCAAGTGCCAAGACACACTCCTAAGTCCCCTCCCTTTGATAACTACTCTAAGAAGTGATTTGTCCTTGCAGATGATACAGAAAGCCCCAGCACTGTAGCTTGGCCACTGCGATTCAAAGAGGCTCAGCTTCTCTCAAGTCAGATAGATCCATAGCCTTACATCACATACACACGCGCGCGTGCGCGCACACCTGCCTCATCTTTCACTTATCTCAGCCTCAGCACCTGCTGGGAGATTCCTCAAGGCCTTGGTTTGTTCTTCTGGAGCATCAGACCTTTAACTCCTGTCTTGGGCTTTGCTCTCTGAGCACACAGAATGAAGCCACCCACCACCACCACCACCACCACCACCACCACCACCCTGCCACTTATTAGCAATGACTTTGTAGCAGGCTGCTTTGCCTTGCTCTGCCTCAGGCATTTCTTTGTAAAGTGAGGATAAATGATGCATCCCCTACACAGACTTAACTGTGAAGACTACCAGGAGCTAATGTGTGTCAGTTTACTGCCCTATAACCATTAGCTTTTACTATGGCTCCTCTTTTTCAAGGGCACTATATTAATCTACTGAGGCTGCCGGAGCAATACACCAGTAACGGAGTGCCTCAAACAACAGACATTAAGTTCTTATAGTGGAAACCAGAAGTCTGCTATGCAGGTGAGGACAGAGTGGGTGTCTGCTACAGCCTCTGTGGTGTGTGTGTGGCTGTCTTCTCACCAAAGGTACACACAGCCCTTTCTCTGCACCCATTACTCATCTTCAGTGTTTTTCCCCCTGAGTTTTCAAGACAGAGTTTCTCCCTGTAGCCCTGGCTGTCCCTCAAATCTCTCTTTCTGTAGACCAGGCTGGCATCAAACTCACAGAGATCCACCTGCCTC
Source organism: Acomys russatus (assembly GCF_903995435.1). Lineage (NCBI taxonomy): Eukaryota > Metazoa > Chordata > Mammalia > Rodentia > Muridae > Acomys > Acomys russatus. Next base: position 64,711,557 of record NC_067143.1, on the reverse strand, counting down.
TGCCTCCCAAACGCTAGGATTAAAGGCGTGTGTCACTATCACCTGACTCAGTGTATCTTTTTGTATCCAAAATTTTTCTTCTTCTAAAGATATCTGTCAGAGTGGGTTAGGGTCTGCTTCAAGGTCAACTTGGACTTACTCTTTAAAGATCCTCTATCCAAATATAGCTATCTTCTTTGGGATTGAGGCTCGAGACCTCAACAGATGAGTTCGGGAGAAACACACGATTCAGTCCACGACAAAAGACTCTCCAGTGTGACATTCCTGTAAGGTAAGCGCCATGCTTGCACTCTAGGTAATGCCTCAGTCCTGGGAAAACCAGGAAGTCCAGGTGCTCCAGCTCTCTCAAAGTCTTGCCTACATCACAGTATGGAAGGACAAGAAAGCTTTACATGTTCAATCTGCAATGGTTCCACGTACATTTCTTTTTAACTTCAAGAGGGGACAAAAGTAATATGCACCCAATAGACATTGCATTTCCGTTTTTATACTTTGATGTTCTACCATGTTAGGGATATAAAGCTCCATGATCAAGGGGGGGAAATAAGCCATACAGAAATGTGTCATGTTGCTGAGCAGCAATGGTTGGTAAGCAGTGGGTTTATCTATAGTGACATGGTTAATTTTTACTGTCACCAAGTCACGATCAAGGGTCACCTGAGAAGAGGGAGTCTCAATTGAGGAATTGCCCACATCAGATCAGCCTTGCCTATGGGGAGTTGTTTTGATTGTCGGTTAAGGTGTGAGGGCCCAGCCCATGTGGTGGCACCATTCCCTGGCAAGTGGTCCGGCTTGTATAAGAAATCTGGTTGATCATTGGCCAGTGCAGAGAGGAGCCAGGAGGGAGCTTTTCTCTGTGGTTTCTGCTCTATTCCTGTTTGGGTTTCTGTCCTGACTTCCCCTCAGTGATGAACTATGGCCTGGAAGCATAAGATAAAATACACTCTTTCCTTCCCTAAGTTGCTTTGGATTAAGGTGTTTAACAGCAACAGAAAAGTGCCAAGAGCGTACGTGCAGACCCCACTGTAGGCAAAAGAACACTTGTGTGCACTTCTAATGTGTTGCTTTCTCCTAATGTCTCACATCTATTAGCTTGCCAGAGCCTCACTTCAGCCTTGTGAAGTATACCGTACAAGAAATAACATTCCGTTTAAAAAAAAATGGGAAAGGGACTCAGAAGGGTTCATCCTTGGTAAGCGTCCCTGCTTTTCTCTTTCTTAGTACTTTCTTACTAGTGCCTCCTAGACTAATTTGAGTGAATAACGATATGGATCAGGATCCACTTACCAAGGGCAGAGCTAAGAGGCAATTAACCACCATGTAGCCTCGAGTGAGCCCTGAACTCTCTCTATACTAATGGGAATTAAAGAGGTTAAGCAGACAAACCTATAGCATGTAGGTGGAGGTGATTAGCTGGTCCACATGCTGGACCTTAGAGCAATTGGCTGTATCTGACAACAAGAGAGGGCAGGATTGCAACAGGGAGAGATGCTGCTCACTGTCTGATGATCTGTTCTGAAAGGCAAGGAGGAAGCCATTGATTAGTGGGCTTTGTTTGATCTGCTCGAGGATCAAAGGGACAAACAACATGAGCAAAGATGAAAGATGACGTGGAAGCCTGTCCCCCAGCCTGCTGGGGTGCCATGCTGCTCAAGGCTCATGAATTAAGGGGGAAGACACTCCTGGCAACTGTAGGAAGAAAGGCAAGCCCATCTTTTTTTTCCAACCTGAACTCTGATATGTCCCTGACCTAGTGCCTGTAAAAAGAGGCTCCATTTATCCTTCAAGTCCTCTCAGGGTTCAGGAAACTCAAGGGTGTAAAGGGACCCAGGGATAAAGCTCTAACTCGTTTGCTTGAGAAATACAAACATGATCACCAGCCAGCATGTGATAATGGTATGATTGGGCTGAGCTTGAGGAACTGATCCACGTCGTTGTGAAATGTTTAAACTCCTCTGTGAGAGGACACAGAAGACACCTCAGCCCAGGCATCAGGGAATATGTTGGAAGGAGGAGGGGGAAGAGGAGGGGGAGGGGGAAGAGGAGAGGAGAAGGAGGAGGAAGGAAGAGGAGGAGGAGGGAGGAGGAGTAGATGCTTTCTGGTTCCACTTTGAGAGGAGACAACTGTATCCATGAAGCCAAGGAAGAGGCAAGACACATCAGACAATATTAACTGAATTTCTGACCTGGGCCAGGACCTGTGTCATCTCACAGGGGCCCAGTGACACCTGGTAAGATAACCATGGGGCAATTCTGTCTCATTATGTGATGAGGACAATGGTGCTCACAGAGTTATCAATAAAGTCACATAATTGGATATGGCAGAGCCAGGATGTGAATTCTCCTCTGCCCACTTGAAAGCCTGGATCCTTACCAATTCTCATATCTGTATTCTAGAGATCTCCCTGTAATGCCTAGGGTAGACAGAAAGGGCTGGAAGCTGAGACAGATTGGTCAATTAACACCCATTGCATTGGTTTTAGGGAGCTACTGTGATCTCCCAATCCACCAGTTTATTTTTTATTTTTTTTATATAAACTTGAGAAATCCATTGCTGAGAGAAACACCATCTTGGTCCAGGGGCATTACTTCTCCTACTGCTGTAACAAAACAGCTGGCAGAAATGGAACAGCAGAAAGATTTATCCTGCTTACAGTGTTAGAGGTATTTTGATTCATCCTGGCAGAGACCACTCTGCCTGTGGAGGCTGAAACATGTGGCAGTGCTTAATCCCAAGGTGTGGACAAGGAGCTGAGAAAGCCAGGCTAGAAACAGAAAAACAGTGTGGATATAACTTCCAAAAGCCAGCCCCCAGTGACGTATGACTATCCCTGGCTCGGGGGGCCCTTCACAATAGGACCCCATGCTCCAGCATTCAAACATGACCCTATCAGGGCATATTTCAGACCCGGAGCATAACAACGGGGTTCTTCCTCTTCTCCTCCTCCCCATGGTAGCGTTGGAGCTCTGTCTATGGAGCGATGCATAGCATCAAGCTATGGGGTGGGGTAGATGGGCTGAGAGCTGGGGAAAGGAGGAAGTGGCTGCGATATAACGCTACACCGAGAGCCAGCGTGCTCACCAGCCTCGGTTACTGGTTTCCACACACCCTCATACAGCTCTTGCAGCTTCTAAATAGGAAAGTGTTCAACCTGTGGCACACGCGCTACTTGTGTCCAACAAGGACTATGAATTTGACCAACGCAAAATCGTAAACTTACTTAAAACATTGTGGGATTCTCTTCAGAATTCTTTGTGGGGAGGGATAACTCAATGCATAGGCCTTGAGCAGAAACTTTGTAGATGACAATGTCGTGTCACAATGTCAAAAGATTAGAGACACACCTGGCAGAGTCTATACTTTGGAAACCTTCCAGACTCTGTGGTAAACTCAGCGGCTCTGAGTTAAGCCTTATGGCTGGATGTCCCAAGGTGCTACAGCTAATGTCCCAGTTCCTCTGGGTGAAGATCACAGGGGAGCTCCCGTTATGATTGGCTGAAGCAGTAAAGGGCAGAAGTGCGCATAAGCATGTCTCTGCCTTCCCTGAGCCAATCACTCGCGTCTCTCGCTGAGAATGTCTCAGCCCAGGAGGGCGGGACATAGATCCACCCCAGAGACATACTTTTCTGTCAGTTAACTTTCTGTTATCAGGCTAAGACAGCAAAACTGAGGCAACTTATGGGAGGAAGGATTTATTTGGGTTTCTGCCTCTGGAGAATCAGAGTCCACGATGGTGGGGAGCAAGCAGCAGGTATGGCAGCAGGAACAGAAATCTGAGTGCTCACATCTTGAATCTGGAAACTTCAACTGGGAAATGAGGAGAGACGTTTATCTCAAAGCCCACCCACAGTGACATCTTCTTCCATCAAGGCTTCAGCACTCGAATCTTCCCTAACAGCACTAACATGGGGACCACGCATACAAGCGCCTGAACCATCGGAGACATTTTTCATCCAGACTGCACCCCGTAAAATACATATTCATCTATCTACTCTGTAACATCCTCCTGGGCTGTCAAAGTCTCCCGGCTCTGTTAGTTTTTGAACTATTTTCCCTTGTCCCGCTGTGTTTGTCTGTAACTCGTGTCTTGCTAGAAGCTTGTAGCAGAGCTGTGACACCAACAGTCAGAAGCACATGCATTCACATTGTCTGTCAGAAGCACCCGCATTCACATTGTCAGAAGCACACGCATTCACATTGTCAGAAGCACACGCATTCACATTGTCAGAAGCACACGCATTCACATTGTCAGAAGCACACGCATTCACATTGTCAGAAGCACACGCATTCACATTGTCAGAAGCACACGCATGCACATTGTCAGAAGCACACGCATGCACATTGTCAGAAGCACACGCATGCACATTGGGCATATACAAAAAGTAAGGTAGTTTATGCCATTGTAGATGGTGACCGCTGCTATGAAGAAATGTCAGCAACAAGAGACTCATGGTGACAGGTGGGAGACTGTGGTGTTTTAGATAACGGCCGGGGAAGACCTCTCAGGCAAAGTAGAGTTTGGAAAAGAACCAAATTAGATTAAAGAATAATCCACAAGTATCCAGAAAAGGAGGCTGGCAGTTACCTGAGCCTGGGGCATACCCTTTGTGTTTAGGGAACAACAGGAGAGGCAGTGGCACAGGGTGGGAGAATAAATTAAGGAGTAACAGGCAAGAGATGGCATCACAGAAGAAGGAGATGCCAGGCCACATAGAATAGAGACCAGCAAGCACGAAACTTGGTATTTTTTCTTCTCTTGATAAGACAGGAAGATACGAAAAGATTCTGAGCAAAGAAATGCCATGACTAAGTTATGTTTTTGGTAAGCTTGCCCTCATCACTGCATGGAGCAGAATGTGGAGATCCAGAGCCAAACCTGCTTACCCGGTTGGAAACTGTTGGAGATGGGCCAAGGGAGGGTGTGGCTCTTACTGAGCAGTAGCCATGGAGTTGAGGAGAGACAAGGAGATTTGGGATATACCATTAATACATTTACTAATCATTGAGGTAAAAAAAAGAAGCCACTGGAATGTCTGATGACAGCACGTTGATGAAAGATGCTGCTATAACAAGCCAAGTTGACTGGGGCCAATTTTTGCATCTGAAAAAATGGAGGTTCAAGAGGATTATGGGGGCCCTCATCTGTACTCTGATGTGGTCATTACAGAAGCCTCAGCTGATCCTGTAGAAATCCAAGGTTGGGACCTTCTTTTATAACTGTCTAATGGGGCCAAAAGAGCCAGTCCTTTGCACACTCACATTAGCCTGCCACTATTGACATCTGTCCCAGGGCAGAGACATTACCACAGTGGAGGGTTCCCTTCTAAACAGGCTCTTCTCTGACCCATCAGCCGCTATGGTTCCCAGCAGCCCAAGCTCTGATGGGGCACTCAAAGGCACATGCCACTCTTCCTCTGAAAATACTGACCTTAGTCTCTCGAGGAATGGGCCTCAAAGAGGGGACCCTGAGCTGGTACTCTTTTATATGTAGGCTTCAGCCACAAAGCACAGAATAACAATGCTACAATTCATAGACCCAAAGAAGATATGCAGCAAGTAGAGCCCAAGGGCAGATACTTGAATCTCACTGAGAAGGGAAAATAAAATAGGCATCGGGGTAGATGAAAGGAGGGAACAGGGTGGGAAAGGGGATGAGATGGTGAACAGGAGGGGTCGGGTGTGGGAAGGATGGCAGGAGGGAGCACTAGAATCAGTGGGGGACAGCTGTCTGTGGGACAAGCAAGAAATCTAGGGCATTAGAAACTCCCAGGGATCTATGAGGGTGATACTAGCTAAGACTCCCAGCAACAGGAACATGAACCAGCCAGCTCCTGTAACCAGGCAACACTTCCAGTGCAGGGCCGGGGCCACCAACCCAGCCACAAAACCTTTGGCCCACAGTATTTCCTGCCTATGAAAGGTACAGGAATAAAGAGTGAGCAGAAAGCGAGGGAGTGACCAACCAATGACTGGCCCAACTTGAGTCTCATGCCATGAGAGAGAGTCCACCCCAGCACTATCAATAATATTCTGCTACACTTGCACACAGGAGGCTGGCATAACTGTCATCAGAGAGGCTTCACCCAGAAAACAGATGCAGAGACCCATAGTCAAATATGAGGTGAAGCTCAGTGATCTCACCTATGAGGGGGCAGGGGGAAAGGATTGAAGGAACCAGAGAGGCCAAGGATGCCACAAGAAAAGCTACAGAATCAACTAACCTGGGCCCATAGGGGCCACTGGAGACTGAACTACCAACCAGAGAGCCATGCAGGAGACTGGACTTAGGCCACCCACACATATGTAACAGATGCACAGCTTGGTATTCATGTAGGAGGTCTAACTGCAGGATCAGGGGCTCTCTGGCTCAGTTGCTGCCTTTGGATGCCTTTTCCCTAACTGGATGACCTTGTCTAGCATCAACAGAAGAAAGTGGTACCCAGTCCTACTACAACTTGATATTGCCAAGGTGATTTGATATCTATGGTGGGACATCCCTTCTCTGAGGAGAAAGAGAAGTGGAGTGGGGCAAGGGGAGAGGAGAGGGAGGGACTTGGAGGAGAAGAGGAGAGGAAGTTCTAATCTGGATATAAAGTAAATGAATGAATGAATGAAAACAAAAACTAAAAAGGTATTTTGCTTGCTTCTCAGTCATGCCATTTTGATCATGAACAGGGAGGTGCTTGAACAAGACCCACACTAAAGTATAAAAGGTTTTTTTTTTTTTTTTTTTTTTTTTTTAGTTAAATTCATCGGTTAAATCTTAAAATGAATGCGATTCTAAAATTAATCGCTTCTTAAAGTGTTCTCAACTTCCCAAATTATAATCAATTCCTCTGATTTATAGCTAGGCCATTATGCATTAAAAAATAAAAATCCCTATTGATTCAGAACTTGTAACTATTTTCTGAGGTAAAGATGATATTTCTATTGGTTGAAATTTCTGGAAACCTGATAACCCTCAATGAACAGGAGTCTAACGTGCTGATAGTTTTATAGCTGCTGTCGGCAGAAGAGGCCCCTTCCAAGAGCTGACATAAATCCTCTTTGATGCAGTTTTGGCATCACATCAGGTGTGGATTATAGGCAATTCCTGCACGTAGAAACTCTTGTTGAATCGCAGTTCTTCCCTTCAGAGAGGAGAGTGCTGGGTGGCATAAGCAGCTACAGGATTGCATGCTTAGTCCATAAAGGAAGCTCAGCAAGCTCTCCAACAGCAACGCAGTGGCTGGTATAGGTGACACATCCTACATGCTACACACATTCAATAAAGGGTCAAATCTTTCCCCTTTCCCTGCTACCCAGAAATCACAGGCAACCTGACTAGAAGCACATATTGTGGACTCCTTATTAACTATATGGCAAGAAACAGACCTCCGTCTCCAAAACTTCCTGTATCTTACATCTCTTCAGAACCCTGTTCGTGCTACCTGTCTGTGTCATCAAGAATTCTCTGCATAAATCTCTTGCTAAAAGAACCATTCTCTTTAGCACCCCGGTGGACTCCTAATCTAAGACCTTACAATTAGCAAACAATCAGGTATGTGTGCCCAGACATTCGTGTGTTTGTGGCCCCAAGTGTGTAGCAGGCATAGCAGGTAAATGTGACGGCTATAGGGGAAATGTATGTATGGATAGCGTGTCTGCATGAGGGTCCCTGTGAGAGGGACGTGGTCAGGATCACATCTATCTGATCACCAGGTAATCCAGGTATGTGCATTTGGGTTTGTGATCACATGTATATATGAGAGAATGGATGCGTGTGAGCTTGCCAACTATACTTCCCAGCCATGTGAGGCAATTAGCTCTGGCTCAATGGCAGGGATAGCAGCCCAAGGTCCAGGTTCTTGCCCGCAGCACTTTAGTGATATTGCTCCAAACATTTTCTTCAAGCCTCTCTAGTTTTTTGCTCCTTTCCCACGAGGGCTCAGGGCCCAGAGGGGCCTTCGGTGGCTTCCTGCTCTTGGAGCTACTGCTCTGATGTCTGCCCTGGAAGCTTTGGCTGTGGCAGTCTTGTCATGTTGGACTCTCTGCTGTCACTTCCAAAGTGACAACTAATGATCAGAACTGGGGCTGTCCACAAACCCAACTTCTGTGCAAAGCCTTTGATCTACCAGGACTCTCAGAATAGAGCAGGACTTGGCAAGGGTACCTTTGATGGTGCCTGGCCAATGAGGAGTCTGGAGTTGGTCCCTGACCATTCCCTGCAGGCTTAGATGCTGATCGTGCCCCACAAGGGTCAGCCTCAGAAGCAGAAAAGTTGGGAAGAGAGCCAGCAATGCTATACCTTGCTTCCTGGCCTTCTTGGAAAATCACCATCTGGATGTTTGGCCTGGTGAAACTCACATTCAGAAATGCAAAATGTTGGTTCTGAGAAAAATTTCTCCAGCAATCACCTGCTTATGAGTTCAGCTGGTATCATGGAACGGTGACAGAGACAACAGAGCAAAGTCATTACATATACAACTGTAGAATGAATGGATGCCTGCTGTCCCACCTGTGGCTCTACTTGCATCGATATCTCCAAATGACCCGGTGACATTTACAATTTCAGGTTTAGTGAAACACATTCTGTGTCCCCTAATAGAAACGCTCTTTGTCTGGAGATTAAGACCTTGAACCCAGAAGAAATCAAGATTGTGGAGATGAAAACCAAGGATTCCATAGTTGGGTCACACTTGGTTCTCAGACTCCTATTTTATAACTACTGGGAATTACAGTAGACTCAACAGTGGTCTTCAAAAATATCAACCTCTTATTTCTAGAACCAGTAAATGTTATCTTAGATAAGAGAGAAAAAAGTGCCTTTGTAGATGTGACTAGTTAGAGACTTCAGAATGGTGGGAGAAGCCTGGATTACTCAGGTGGGCCTACACACCACCACAGACAACTTTATAGAGGAGGACAGAGGGGAAAGAGAGACAGATGGAAGAAGAGAGGGCCATGCGATGATGATGGCAGAGATTTGCATGATACAACCACAGCCAATGAGTGTTAACAGCTGCTGCCAGAGGGTGGAAAATTCAAGGAGTGAAATTTCCACTGGAGACTCTGGAGGATGCACAGCACTGCAACATTTTGATTTCATAAGAATAATGATTCTGCTGCCGAGTAAGTTTCAGGATAGCCAGGACTGCACAAAGAAACCCTGTCACAAAACAAACATGAAAAAAAAAAAAAAAAAAAAAAAAAAAAAACCAACAAAAAAACAAAACAACAACAAAATAAAGAAATAATGACTTCACATATTTTTCCATAACTATAACAGAACATGGTTACATCTTTTTAAGTTAGCAAATTTATAGTGATTTTATGCAGCATCTACAAGAACACAGGCCAAAATATTGCTGGTTTGTACCAATGGCACTCACTGGAAAACATCTTTAATCTCACGATTTTTTCCTAAACTGGTCCTATCTGATTTCTTAATGTCTCACTTCATCATTCCAGTAAATCTACATTCTCATATCCATCAGTAAATAGATAATATGGAAAATTTAGGAACTGGTGTCCCTGAGTCAAGTCAAATTCAGGACGGTGAGAGCAGGGGTGTTTCCATTATAGTACCTTTTCTCCAAGGCTCATAAAGCACCATATGAGGCTATAGGTAGACTAAAGACAAAGAAGACATGGAACCTCGACTCATCTCTTCTTTGTTCATTTTCTTTGTAGAATGTTTGTGTCAATTGGATTCCTAATTTTTAGCTATAGAAAACTGGCTGACAGAAGTGTCTTTATTACTGTTGTAATTATTTTTTAAGCTATGTGAATATGTGTATGGTTATGTACACCTGAGTGTACTGCCCACGGATTCCAGAATAAGGTATTAGGTTCCACGAAGTTACAATGTCGGTACTGGCTACCAAACTCTAGTCTTCAAGAACAGTGTATGCTCTTAACCACTGAGCCATCCCTCCAGCCCTGGAAGCTTCTTCCCTTGCAGTTTACCCTTTATATATGTTTTGTTCTCTAACCTTAATGAATTAAGAAGCAAACACCCGAGGCTCACCCAGGGTGGTTCTCCCATGCCTAAGTAAAGGGATCCCTACAGTGTAGGTCCTTTCAACAAAGGCGAATGGGGGAATTACTCTACCATCTCACAGAGCCTGGTAGTCCCTCTCCGGCACAAAGAGCAAGCACTCCCCAGAAGCAGGGAAAGAAATGCTATTGAGGACTTTCCCCATCTGTTTTTTTTTTTTATTTGTTTTTGTTTCTAAATTTTAAAGCCCAAAATGGGCCAGTATTGTAAATAAAACATGTGATCTCGTTTGAAAAATTTATTATAAGGAATTTTGTTTATAATTTCATGCTCTCCAGTAATAATTAATTGGAGGTCTTCTGTGGTCCCCAAAGACCAACCATCGTTCAGACTGTGGAGAAGGATGATTCAACCCAGCCTCTCCCCATCTCTCATCCATGGCCAAACGAGCCATAGGCATTTCTGCTTTTGCTTTAGCCTACTTTGAGGAAGTTACACTGATACTAGGTGGATAATAGGAGTTGCCTGTTTAAATGCCCAGGGCATATTTATCAAGCCTGTGGGTGACACTAAGGTTAGAGCACTCCTTGGGAATCCCTTAGGTCTACAGACTCTACCAAAGCTGTCTTCAGCCTTTAAAGTCACACCCCATTGTACCCCTTGAGTGCCAAGAATAGAAGGTTGATCAGTTGTTTGGCACAACACGAAAAACAGATATATGTACACATCTGTATTTGTGTAAAATGCTAAAAAAGAGTTACAGTAATGCGGATGGTTAAATGTGAAATTAATTGAGTATGTATGGATACATTGGACAAGTACTTTTTTTACACAAAATATCTCAATCTTTTTGACAACTGAGTCAGTATAGGCCAGGTTGTGCTGTGTGAGAAATAATCCCTAAATCTCAGTTATTTATCCCACAAGGATAATTGGTTCTCTTGATTGATTTACCTCTCCAGGATGGTTGAGTCTCTTGCTTGGAATGACTCAGAGATATGAGGTAGCTGGTATTGGGAATATGTCTTTTGTGACAGGAGGCAAGAATGTTTTAAGGGATTGCTTATCTATATATAAAAGACACATATTACTCTGACCAAAGATTATGAGATAGAATTCATCTCACAACCCTTCCATTTCAAAAAAATCCAAAAAGTTCAACTTTACTATGTCACTCAAAGGTGAGGATGGAAGAAGAGGAAAGAGAAGCACCTGGGTATGTTTTGTGAACAGAACTTGTACCCACAGAGCCACCTACTGCATGAGTGCTTTCAAGGCATAGAAACCCACAAAATCAACTACACAGGGATCATAAGGGCTCCCAAAGGCTGAAGGGATAATAACAGACCACGGAGAGTCTGAGCTAGGTCCTCTGCATATGTGTAGGGTCTGAGCTAGGTCCTCTGCATATGTGTAGGGTCTGAGCTAGGTCCTCTGCATATGTGTAGGGTCTGAGCTAGGTCCTCTGCATATGTGAAGGGTCTGAGCTAGGTCCTCTGCATATGTGAAGGGTCTGGGCTAGGTCCTCTGCATATGTGTAGGGTCTGAGCTAGGTCCTCTGCATATGTGTAGGGTCTGAGCTAAGTCCTCTGCATATGTGTTATGCTTGCACAGCTTGATGTTATTGTGGGGCCCCTAAGAGTGGAGTGGGGTGATCTCTGACTCTTTTTGCGTGTGCTTGGGGCCCTTCCCCCCCCCTACTTGGTTGCCTCGTCCATCCGTGATATAATGATTTGTGCTTAGTTGTTTTGTAGTGAATGTATTATGCAATGTTTAGTTGATATCCCTGAGAGGTCTGCTATAGTTTTTAAGGGAAAAGGAGCAGGATTGGATCTAGGAGAGAGGGGAAGTGGGGACAGACTTGGAGGAGTGGAGGTAGGGAAAGCTGCAGTGAGGATATAATGTATGTAAAGAATTAAAAATAAATACAAACAAAAACCCCACTGTGTTAGAGACATCCAGACCACAGAGGAGAAACATCACAGGAGAGAGAGGGAACAAGGTGCATAATTTGCCCCAGTCATGCACCTAATACCATCACCGAAAGCAAGAAGCTAGGTTTAGACTTGGGCAATTTGATGTCTTCCTGATATCACCCCCAACACGTGTATTTACATGTGTGCATGCATAGACAAACATATATGCATGTAAACACAGACACACAAGCACACACACACACACACACACACACACACACACACACACACACACACACACACACACACTCTGAGTTGCCAGTTAAACTGGACTAGGACCAGGGGCTGTTGGGTTAATGTACCCTGTGCACACATCCAGGAGGGAAAATTCAATGAAAATTTGAACCAAAGTCTTTAGGGAGGATTTGAGGGAGGATAATGCTCAGTTTAAGACTAAAAGTCAGGATGAAAGCCAAGGAGGAAAAAGGAGGTTGGGGAAGAACCTTTAAAGTCAAGGGCCAGGATCAGGACAGAGGAGTGTGCTGAGAGCAGCAATGGGACTAGTGTGGTGCTAGACACTGAACCAAAAAATGATCTGTACTTCTGCATGGGTGAGCATGGCTGCTTCACAGTCTAAGGGAGCATCTGGGCATGGTATATTATGCCAAGGTATGCCAAACTCTTTCTGTTCACCCTGGGACAGGGTGAGCCTTATGAGCCTAGAGAAGGTGGAAAAGGACGTGAGCACGGAGCATGGAATGTGAGTTGAAAGTCCACCTTGATAGGGAACCACCTCCACGGGCCTTATTTTTTTCCTCCTTTGTGCTAGTGAGTCAATCCCAGGAGCTTTTAATGTCAGTTACTGCATTTCCAGCTCTGAGATTTCCATTAGATTTTACATCTTCTAGTTCTTCCTGAAAGTCCCCATCTTTTTTTTATTGTGTCAAGAATATTTAGTCTTCTTGTGATATTTTTGATGATTCAAAAATCTGGGTCATTTCTGTGAGATGTTATCTACTGAATATCTATTCTCCTGTGTGTTTTGATTTTCTTTTTTACCTTTTTACAATAAAATTTTTCATTCTTGAGAATTTCATACAGGTGTACAATGAAAACTGATCACATCTATCTCATATTTACCTCCTCTAAGTCTCCCCATATACCTTCCAACATATCCCCCTCCTGGCTTCGTGTATTTTTCTTTTTATAATTTTGAAAAGCTACTGAGTGCAGTCAGTGCTGCCTGTGTGTGAATCGGTTTGAGACTATCAGCTGGAGCATCAGAATCCTACTAGTGACAATAACCCCCCAGAATCCTACTAGTGACAATAACCCCCCAGAATCCTACTAGTGACAATAACCCCCCAGAATCCTACTAGTGACGATAGCCCCCCCAGAATCCTACTAGTGACGATAGCCCCCAGAATCCTACTAGTGACGATAGCCCCCCAGAATCCTACTAGTGACGATAGCCCCCCAGAATCCTACTAGCCACGATAGCCCCCAGAACCCCATTGGTGATGATAGCCCCCCAAAGGATGACTCTTCCTCTCTTAGCAGCTATCAACTCCTCAGTAAATGTGGGGCCCAGAGATCACCACTCAAGGGAGGATTCTGATTGGTGGGGCTCACCCTCAGCTGAGAGTGACCCTGGAGGGGACCTGCATGCTCTGCAGTAAAGAGAGATGAGGCAAAATATCTTCTGTCATTGATTGCATTGCCAGGTAGCATTGTAACACCTACCCAATCTATGGTGTTGACAACTTTTCCTTTGTTCCATTCAGTCCTTCTTTGGCTTTTAAAAAAATCTTTATAAAAATAAAGATATTATCTAGTAGACAAGTGGGGCATATTAAATGGCATGAGCAACCTGAGGTGCAATGTCTAATGTCTGGCACATCATACAAATTCAGTTGCTCTTGAGAATTTGCATGGCTTAATGAAAAGGGCTGAGATATCAAGAGGCAGAAATTAAGGACAGAGCTGACTTCTTTAATTAGATTTGTCTGAATGGTGTTATGATGGTGAGGGGCCTCAGTCCTTCTGCCAAATCCTCAGTCCCAGTCACAGCCAGTGCTCAGGGGATTTAGATGCTGTCCAGCATCTGGGACCATGCTGGGACCTGAAAAGCAAGCACATTGTTCCACAGAGTTGCAGAGGATGCTCTACAGAGGGCAGACCATGTGCCAGGCAGCCCTGCAGCTCTTTTCACGTGCGCAGGTTCAGGCTTTACTGCGTGGCCTTGGGGATCCTTAAGAACATCCTTGCATTCAGAGACAGACGATGAACTGAGTCTTGGTGGAACTCGCATAGGTCACAAAGCGTCTCGTCAGCAATCCAAAGGGCTTTTGTTTTTAAGTTTGAGGGAGAGGAGAAAGAAGTACACGAATGGTCCCTCTCCTCACTCAGGCCATCGGACCTCCAGATCCTGAGTGGGGACAATCACAATATATATTTAAATTTTATAATGAGTACACAGGTCAGACACACCCCTGTGGTGGTTAACTCCGTTTGTCATCTTGTCTGTATCTGAGGATTTATACTAGAACATAAGCTGACCTGCATTCCTGTGAGGGTTTTTCTTGGTGAGAGGATTTAAAGCAGGAAGACCCGCTTTAAGTGCCTTTCAGAGGCAGCCAAGATGAAAGAATCATGGAAGAAGGGCGCCCCGCCTGCTTGCCCCCACTCTCACTGGCGGGTTCATCCATCCTGCTGTTGCAGCATTCCCTTCATTGAGACTAAAAGCAACTTCTTTGCTCTTCCACTGTAAACTAAAAAAAGCATTTTCTCCAGGCTTTCAGGGCAAAACAAGGGCTACTGAGACATCAGACTCGTGGGCTGAGAAGCCACAGGTTCTTAGCCTTCCCAGTGTGAGACGGCCATTGATGGAGGCCCTAACACCGACCACAGCCTATAATCACCCTCTAATTATATGTATTAATATTTTCATATAGTCTATTGGTTCTATTCTTTTGACAACCCTGATTAACACATACCCGTCTTTTTGTATTTTGATCCTGACTTAGGCATTGCTAGTCAAATGTGGCACTCTTTCTTTTGTAGACTATTTGGAGCCTTGGAACATACCTTATTACAACCACTACAAAAAAAAATCTGAGAGGAAGTTAGCCATATATACCTGGAAGAATTTAAATTTTCTGATTACTAGCCTGTTTCTTTTTTTAAAAAAATACATGCATTATATTGGCATTTTGCCTCTAAAAATCAATAATGGTGGTAATCTAACACGAGGTGCTTTGTGGCTCCCAAAGACACCAGGGACAGTTTGCATCTGCTTTGATCAAAAGCCTACAGGGAAGGTCAGAAAGCCGTCACCTGAAGGGTAAAAACATCTATCTACTGTGGGTCCTGGGAGGACATTCTAAAATGTTGAGGAGGATATAGGCCCCGAAGGAAGGCAACTTTCACCCATTGTGATTAGTCAGCCTTAACCTCCACGCCCTAGACTAAACTTAACTTTTCCAGAGGATGGAGTTTTAGAAATATCTGTGCATTTGTGTGTCTATAAACATGCCAAACATGTCGGGCTTTGTGTATATCATGCCTGTGGTTCCTGCCCAGTGTGTTGTGTGCAGGTGCCACAGCGCAGAGCAGTATGCCTTCCATGCTAATAGAAACATACAGAACACAAGCTGGTACGTATACACCTATGTGTATGAATGTATGTGGGTTTTATCCACAGTGCTGGCCTCTAAAGCTGTCATCCTATGGCAGATGCTGCTTATATGGCTTCTTGGCTGATTCCCCAGCCCTCATTAGCACACACACTTTCTCTCCATCGTCTGATCACTCATCACTACCGGTAGCTGGAAGCTTGCCAGGTAGAAGCTGAAACTCCTCACAGTTTCCTGAGGATCCACATGTCTGTATCAGCCCTAAGTTCATCCCAGGACCAGGGACATTCCCAAGGGTCAACAGGAGGGAATTCAGTTCACTCATGTGGATATCTGTCCTAAGCCCTTTACTGGCAGCCCCATCTTGGTCCTCCAGTGGGATACACTAAAGGCAGGCTCTGCCATCAACTTCAGCCCATAATGCGTGGAACTTGTATTGAGGCACAGGCTTATGGCTTGATGAGGATGTTGAAATGGTCCACAGAATATAGTTACTGACAACCATGTTGGCTAAGCTAATTAAATTTTGAGTCCTTTATTAATGGCCAGACCTCGAGTGGGTTCATGCTGCTGGAAAGTCTGTTGGTGCACAGGCTCAGGGTTACAGCCTTTTTAAAGACAAAACCACAGTCACATCAGTGTCAGGGCAGGGCTTATGGTAGTGAGGGACCTAGAGTTGCCCCACTAACATCTTCTCCTTGTAAGGCTCAGAGGTGTCTTCTACACACCGCATATTCAGTTTGGGCCATGGTCAAGGTCATGGACAGTTTCAGAAGTGTTGCCAAGGAGGAGGTGGCTGGTGAGAGTGGAAGGCTGAGAAGTGACCAGGCTGGCACAAAATAACATTGGGACAGGATGGTATTTGTTTGGTCATTTCAATGTGACCCTAGGTAGAGGAGCAAGTTCTTCTTCATAATTCTTCATACTATCCTAATAACTAACTGTATACAGGTATGATAATTAATATTTATTTTTAACTTGATTAGATTTAGAATAACCTAGGAGACACTCCTCTGAGCATGTGTGTGAAGTTGTTTCCAGAAATATTTAGCTAAAGAGGAAAAAGCACAGTGAAGGCCAGCATCCCATGGCTGGAGTCTCCGGCTGAATAATAAGGAGCAAAAGAGAAGGCGAGGTAAGGTAAGCACTGACATTTGTGTCTCTCTGCTTTCTGACTGAGAACACAGTGTGACCAGGCACCTCTTGTCACCATCTCCATCCCTGCTCCACTATGATGGACTGTGTTCCTCTGAACCTTGAGCCCAAAGAAACACTTCTTGAGTTGCTTTTTGTCAGGTATTTGCTCACAACAAGAGTAACTGATGCCTGGGTAACGAAGGCTCAGATAGAAGTTGGGTACCAATTAGGAACAGGGCTGCTTTCTCTGTGGCTTACATGCTCTGCCTGAGCTTGATATAATTTCAAGTAAAATACGAGCTGCCATTCATTCAGTTCAGCACTTCCTAGGCACCTCTGTGTGTCAAGTCTATGTCTTTCCTTCAAAGAATGCCATAGCATTTGGAGTGACAGAATGATCAGTGAGCTAGGCCTGTCATGCCCAAGTACCACCAACTGGTCAGCGTAAGCAGCAGAAAGGTCGCTCTTCATAGTTCAAGATTAAGGTGACATCGAAGACCATCAGCAGCTGCTCTTCCCCAGGACCCAGGAGCAATTCCTAGCACCTGCACGGAAGCTTACAACTTTCTATAACTCTAAGTTCAGTGGGTCTGCTGCACCCTTCTAGACTCTGTGAGGCACTGCATGTATGTGAGGCACTGCACGTATGTGAGGCAGTGTACGTATGTGAGGCACTGCATGTATGTGAGGCAGTGTACGTATGTGAGGCACTGCACGTATGTGAGGCAGTGTACGTATGTGAGGCACTGCACGTATGTGAGGCACTGCACGTATGTGAGGCACTGTACGTATGTGAGGCACTGCACGTATGTGAGGCACTGCACGTATGTGAGGCACTGCACGTATGTGAGGCACTGCACGTATGTGAGGCACTGCACGTATGTGAGGCACTGCACGTATGTGAGGCACTGCACGTATGTGAGGCACTGTACGTATGTGAGGCACTGCACATATGTGGTGCACAGGCATACACACAGGCAAACATCCATACAAATAAAATAAGATATCAGGGTGACAGTGGATTGGCTTCTGACAGGATCCATGAGGTAAACATGGATTCCAAGCTTTCCTCTGGTCCACCTCCTCCCTGCAGCTGCACACTGTCTTCTCTTAGAGCAAATGTTCTCCTTGTGTAAGGATTGCCAGCCATGTTGGATTAAGAATGGCCATAATGTATTCACTTTAACTTCATTACTTCTTTGAGGCACAAATCTGATCAGAATTGGGGGGGGTGCTGAAATTTTAACATAGAAAATTTGGGAGCGGGAACACAATTCTATGCACAAAATAGACCCAACTCACTTTTTTTTTTTTTGTTAAATACTAGCTCCCTGTGAAGACTTGTAGTTTCTTGGGTAGGGCTTGATGCTCCCTCCTATGAGGTACCCTAAAAGACTGCCTTTCTGGCTTTGTATTGGTTACTATGTTCAATCTACTGTCTCCCTTACTAGTCTGAGGACTCAAGGTTTGGGCACACAATACTCTGCTAGTGCCTGGGGTGATCTTTGACACTTAGGAGTGACGTGAGCCTTTGCCATGTGGGTGGGAAAAGGTCAGGAATCTCTAGGGATGCTCTAGAAGCTTCTATGGTGTTGATGATCACAGCACAAGAGAAGCATTGGGTTTAGGTAAGCTTTGCACCAGCTTCTGCCCATAGCGTTAATTCTGACTGGGAAGGCTGTCTATGGAAAGGAAGCATTCCCAGGCTAACAATCTCCCCTCCCACTGAGCTTCGTTTGTTTGGACTTCTCTGGCATTGACGGAGGGACTCTGTCCGATGGATCTACGGTTCTTGGGGTGACTACATTGTCTCTTGGCTCAGCTCCATTCTGCTTGTGGTTATATTACTTTTCTTGAACTGGTGCAAAGGCAACCCAATAAGGTTTACAAGGCTCAAACAAACAATGAACAAACAGAATTGAGGGTTGAAATAATCACTGATACTCCGTGGCCAGCCTATAGGTGTCAAAACTGTTATCCAGTAGTACCCCTCCCTTCTACATGGGCAGGGCAAAGCATTCCATAATATAGCTGGGTTGCCTATTGAACTGCACTGCCCCATACCCTGTTTTTCTGAGATTGTCTTCAATCGATGTCTTTCCCTAAGAAATCCCTCTGGCCTGAAGCTTGCTCTTCCAGACCCTTGCCAGCCCTACTGAGCAGGACTGGTCCTTTTGGGGCACTTTCTCTCTGGTTAGAAATAAAGAATAATCTTGATTGTCAATTTAAATGGATTGAGAAACATCTGGAAAGTTGGTTAAAAAATAAACTCACTTCTGGGTGTGCCTGTGAGGGTGTTTCCGGGCATAACTAGCATTTAGGTGAGCACTCTGAGTTGGAAGATCTGCCCTGGGTTAGGCGGTACCATCCAGCAGGCAGGTGACTTCCGTGGATGACGAGGGGAAGAGATGAGGCCAGCCGGTGAGCATCAGGCCGACTTCTCAGGCATTAATGTCTACCAAGGTCACCAAGAGCATCAAGTGCTACTTTGTCAGCCACTGAAAATGGGCTGAGCCATTGGCTTTCCAGGATGCTTCTGGACCCTTAGCCTTGAAACGGGGCTGGACCCTCGGGCCCTCTTGTTCCAAAGATACCACTGTCTTGGGCTTAGCTGCCTGTTTCTCTGGCTCCCTGCCCCCAACAAGCAACCATAATGGGATCGCCTGGCTTCAACGGGTGTGAGCCACTTCAACAAACTTTACAACTATATGCTCAGAATAGACTCGCAACTGCCCCTTTCTAGGTAGTACACTTGCGCTACGGCTGCAAAGGCTTCTTCTTGTCCTGGTTTAGGGTTCTGGGCTTGAAGGAGCCTGAGCGGACAGGAAGGAGAGCACTAGCCGGTAGCTGAGTGCTGCAGCATCACAGTACCCTGGCACTTCTGAGCTCTGCCTAGGGACTTCACTCTAGCAAACAGAAGCTGACCTGGACAAAAACCATTAGCGATCGGGACATATCCATACCCCGACACGCTCCTGGCATAAAGGACCTCGCTAAATACCTTTGCAAAGCCTATATTGTGCAGGATTCTTGTTCCGCCTACCCGGCCATCCCCACACTATCAAATCTTTCTTGAGACCTTTGTTGTCAAACCAAATATAGGACTACATTGTCTGGCCTTCCACCCATTCTGGCTGAATAAAGGGGCCTGGTCCCCAGACTAGGGGCGCAGGGCTCCAACAGCCTCCTCAATGCTATCTCGCCACTGCAGCCCACGCTGGGAACCTTCAGCTCCTCCACCCCCCTGTTCTGCTCCGGGGCCTGTGGCTGCACCATTGATACCCGTGCATTCTTTCCCAGAGGTTCCCACGAGCATGTCCCTAACCATTTCCTGGGCCTTATCACCAGGAGGGGAAGAAAGGGAGCGCCTTTGAAAAGTGGAAACAAAACATCAGGCCTCATTGTTGCTGACTTCCCGGTCACAGTCGGGCCTCTCCATCACTCAACAAGCGGAGACTACAAACGCAGCCTAATACGGACACTCGGATCGGCAATCTGGCCACTTATTGTTCTGTGTCTGCTGTCTGTGTTGTGTGTTCGTGGCTTTTAAATCTTCTCTTTCACCGCCCGCTCCACCGCCTCCGCTCAGAGCGAAAAGCCCCTCCAGGCTGGTTAACTTCAAGGGGCCACTGAGTCAATTTGTAAACTTCGGGGTGCCTTCTTTTTGCCAGAAAGTAGCGAGTGGGGGGGGGGGCGCCCTCTTTCTTTTCTGTGCCTTTCCTTCTCATCCCTTCTGTCCCCTCCATACTCCTATTCTCTGCCCCCACCCCGCCCCATCCACTCTCTCTGTATCCGGAAACCTGCCTGACAGGGCTGCTTCTGTCTGGCTTCTTGTCATTAGATGAGGAAGGCATATTCATTTACTTTCAAATTTTGCTGCTGCTCCTTAGACAGTTCTGGAAATTCCAAGGAAGTGGAAGAGAGAATGAATTCCACAAAGTTGTCCTCTGACCTCTATATGCACACACTGTGTGTGTGTGTGTGTGTGTGTGTGTGTGTACTGGTGTGTGTGTGCTCATGTATTCAGTTGTGTGGAAAATAGAGAACAGAGGTCAGTCTTGGGGACCAACCCTCAGGACGCCATCCACCTTGGTTTTTGTTTTTCTTTTTCCTTTTTTTTTTTTTTTTTTTTTTTTTGTTTCCACTTTAAGTTAGGGTTTCCCTCCCAGACTTGGAAATGACACATCAGGTTAGGTGGCAGGCCCCGAGAGGCCAAGCACCTGAACTACAAACAGGCGTGTGCTCCCCTCTGGCTTTCCTCTGTGGGTTGTGGGAATTGAACTCAGGTTGTTGTGCCTGCACGGCATCTCTTCAGCTCTGAAAAAATCAGTATTTCATATGTGTCCAGTTACCTCGCAGTGACTGAATTCAATAGAACCGGTGACTGTCGTAGCATCCAGTGACTCACGTGTTCAGAAGAAAGGGTGGAGCCCGCCAGGTCCAGACAGCAGCTTGGATTCTCGGGAGAATCAGCAGCTCTGGAACCAGGATGAGTGGGTGTAAAGTGAAGTATTGTGGGGTGAGTGGGCACTTGTCAGGCCTCCCTACACTACACTAACATCCATGGTGGTAAGTTGAGATAGTTCTTGAAAGTTCTTGAAAGAGCCCTGTGCAGTGCCTGGTACATGGAAGGTGGTCTGTAGTGAGGTGGTTTGTGCCACCGAGGACAACTTGGCTGAGTTGGCTCTCTCCATCTGCTTTGCTTGCATGGCAGGTGCTTTACCTACAGACCCACCTTCCCAGGGGCTTCAAAGAGGTTTTAACACACAGCTGGACACAGCATTTCCAGGTTGACTGCCACCAAGTCACGGCGTGCCACTGGGCAAACCACTCGATTCCCTTCGTACTCCACAGCATCAAAGGTTTGGCAGTTTCTCCAGAATAGCCAGACCTGAGTGTGTCTCGACAGCGACAGCAAACAAAGTCCCACATCCTTCCTCATTTACCCCAGGAAGTCAACCAGAAGCAGCCGCTGCCAGCTGACCCTTTAGGTATGCCGTGAGAGAGGAGAGGCGTGCGGGATGGGGTGAGAGAAAGAGAGAGGATATGGAGGGAATCAAAAGGACAGGACAGGATGGAAAGGAGATTGAGATCTGTTTACAGGCCTGTGTCCCATGACTTCCAAGGGAACACAGGACTCCAGTCAAAGAGAAGAAGCTGTCTCCCAGCTCCAATGACTTAGTAAAGTCCTCTGTGTGTCAGGGACTCAGGGGGGCCCTTGCCAGACTCCAGGCTTATTTCCGGCGTTCAGTCCTGATGCTTGAATGGCAATCCGCACAGTGACCCCACTCTCAGACTGTTGACCTGGCTTGTGTTTGGCCTAGCTGCAAAGGAAGCCAGGGAGTGGAGGGGGGGCCATGGGGGGATTCAGGGGAGGATTGCTTGCCTCTGTCTACTCAGGCAGTACTCTGCTGTCTCCTGGTGGGAGGACTGACTTGAGTAAGGACTGGGAGATCCCAGCAGAGGTGAGTGGAGAGAGATGGTGTCAGGGGTGACAGATGGAGCAGGGAACCTGGTCCGACTAAGTCAACCTTCGGTTTTAAAATCTGACATTTGATGTCTATTCATATGAAAACTATATTCTCCTAGTCTGTGTGCACACCAGCCTCTCACTGGGAAATGCAAACCGTTGTTATGACCCGGCAGAGTGGTTAAGGTGACTGGGTCACTGTCTGACGTCTGCGTCCCCTATCAATGATAACATTGACATAGGACAATCAAGTGGTGTCTGGAAGGACGAGCAAAGTAGTGCCCCTGCTTGAGAAAGGATCCTAAGGAGCTCATATCCAGGGGCCATCCGACCCAGGGACACCCTGGGGCCACCCCACCCAGGGACACCCCAGGAAAAGCCCAGACTCTAGGTCAGTATTCTTGCCTCTTTTTTGGCCTGGTTTTGTCAGTGAGGTTTTTTTTTTTTTTTTTTTTTTCCCCCCTGGCCTAGTGTAGTGATCTTATCACAGCAGATTAAAAATGAGAATGAGCTCATAAAATGCACATTACGGCCTCTCATGGGATCATAAAACCAGACAAATGCTCTGCTCCAGAGAACCCTGGATGGAGTTTACACTCCTCTCCCTCCCCATAATGGAATTGTCAACATCAGATAATTGGAGTTTAAAAAAAAATCCTGCCAGTCACTTGTAAGGTTCAACTTAATGCATTGATTCTCTGACCGTGTCACACCGGAAGCAGCTTGGCCTTTTTTGACCTCAGGTAGCTGATCCATGGTTTCCATGAGGCTTGGAGCAAAGGCATCAAAAGAAATCTTTTGAAATACAATCTGTTTCTAGATGGTTCCATACGCCTTCCCGAGGATACCTAACTGCCTCTTAGCATTTGTGTTAGTAACCAGGCTTGACATGGGCCTATGCCCAGCATGGGCAAGCATTGTTACCTTTCTTACTGATGTGACAATATGCCTGGCAAGAGAAACTTCAGGAAGGAAGGGTTTGTTTGGTCTCACGGCATGAGGGTACAGCCTACCTACTGTGGTGAGGAAGGCATGGCAGCAGGGGCCTGACACAGCTGGTCGTTTGTTCAGTCAGGAATCAGAGGAAGATGAATCCTGGTGCTCAGCTGGCTTGTTGGTTGAATGGTGACAGCCGCACTTAGGGTGGGTATTTCTGTTCCTTTAACTCTTTCCAGAGACACTGGTATAGGCACACCCGAAGGAGGTGTTCCTATAGAGAGCCTAGCTCCAGTTCTTGAGATGGTGGAGATTAAGCACTCTAGCTGTCTTTCTGGGAGTTAGAGTCATGGGAAGAGAGAGAGAGGCGGGGGGCAGGGGAGGGGGAGAGGTATTAAGTTGCACACACAGGTCAACACTGCCTTGCCTCCCTATTCACAGACAAGGACAATGGAAGGTGCTGGTCTTCATCAATGAATGCGTCTCACTCTTGACAAGGGCTGATTCTGAACAAGCATCTGCCTTACATCCCAAGTTCTACCCCCACTATGCTTGAGTTCTTAAATCATTACGCACCCTCAAAGAATGAAGACCTTGTTCTCAGAAGACTGGGTTCTCGGTTGTGGGGATTCTGCCTGGGCTCAACCCAGTCCAGCCACCAGGGCCTCCTCTCAGACTGTCCTAGCCCTGGAAGCTTACTTTCTAGGAGACCAGCCTTCTGCCTACTGTGTGACTAAACCTTCCATCCCTTGCTTCCCTATATCCATGCAGTTCTGGCTGCTGTGGCCTATAGGGCCCTGACCTCTCTCCCACTGGAGCACAGACAGTCAGAGGAAAGGCCCTCCACTGTCGTCCGCCACTGTCCTTGAATTGAGTGTGTCCTAGGGTAATGTGGATATCAGCCTGGAGTTCTACACTTCTAGGAGAAGACACGTTCTTCCTGAACACTGTATTGATGCTCGTCCCCTCTTCACACAAGTGGCTCTGAAGATGGCCGGCTCTCTTCTCACTAAAGTCTGTCTCATCCTAGGCCTTAAACTTGGGCAGCACTCACATAACCAATCCTTTCATCCTGCCCACTTGCCTGTAGCTAGACCCTCCCGTTCGAGGCTTTAGTGCTACAGTATTACACACTGACCACTGACTTGTCCCCAGCTTCACGCTACTGTCGGGACTTGCCTACCCTTTTATCCCCTGAGTGAACGCTGTAGAGAACACGGGCCACTTTTGACCAATGTCTGGCACAAAGCACGTGATCGGCAAGAATGCATGGAGCTCTGCAACGAGAAAACATATTTACTTGTGTCTGCACAGCCCGACTTGTACTCAGGCGAGGTGTCTCTGCCGTGTGTCGTGGTGGCTGTTTCCTCACACACAGCGCAGGGTGGCTCACTGATTCTGTGGCCTCCTGGGATGGGCTTACAACACAACTGAGACAGAATAAATGTCTGCTGGCTCTGTTTTGACTGGTGACAAGAGTTGCGAGATGATTAATACATTTAAAGTGGGGATCAATTTGTCTTTTCACATCCTCTTACCCTGATTGTAATGAGTAGATCTTTTAACATAATGAAAACTGCATATTTCACTCAAATTCACAGTTTTGCATTCCGGAGGAGATGACACGCTGCTTTTTATTTAACGTTAAAATGAGGTGTACACTCTCATCTTGAGAGGCTAGAGGAGATGATGAGCCACTGCTCTGCCTCAAAAAGGCCAGGAGTATGGCATCGTGTCCTTTGGAATGGGCTCTGGGAAATTGATACCCAGGATTACAGAATGGCAGAGCGCCTTCTCAGCCTACTTGCCTTCCTGTCTCTGTCTCAAAACATGGCTGGCCTAAAGTCAACCCAGACAGGAGGCTTCCTAGCTTGGAATTGGATAGTCTCCGGAGATAGCAAGCTTGCCAGTGTCTTTCTGATTTTCCAGGACCCAAGCAGCACTAAATTGATTATTTCAATGGTCCAAAATCAATCTCTGTCCGGTTGTCAGTTTTGTGGACCTGCCTTTGCATCTTCTACTCCCATTTCTCCTCCATATTCTTCCTTTTTAAACTTTTGATTAACCTTGCCTGAATATGTCCACCACCGTAGCAAGAACCCTCATCTGCACAGGACCTCAGTGCTGCCTTGGGGTCATCACACTCGAAGGCAGACCTAAGTGAGTGGACTCCTGCCCGTTCTCTGGTGATGATGCTTTCTTCCCTCAGATGGACCTGATGCTATGGATAGTGTCCTGTCTGCTCTGCACACCTTCCTGGCCCCAGAACTTGCCTGGGACCTCAGTACTTCCTGATTTAACTGATGCAGGTGTGAAGAGGGGCGGGCATTTTGTCAACTGTCCAAAGGGATGCCCAATGGCAGAGTCTACGCTTTGCAGAGAGGTTCAGTGGGGGATGGGAACGGTGGGGCTCCCAAACCAAGCAGACAGGAGTTGGAGGGCTGGGTTCACTACCAGTGTCCAGCTGCTTCCTACCCACTGCTCTCTCTCCCAGGCATTGCCTGTAAGGTCACCACAGTGCCTCCCGCCCTCTTGCTTGTGTACCCCAACACCATGCATCCTGCTTTCAACAAAAGAAACAGTGACGGTGGATAAGCCAGATGTAGCAGAGCAGTGGGAACCCAAACCAAGAGGAATTCACTCTCCATAAATTATGCTTTAATAGATGTCAATTATTAATTCCTAAATAAATATTTGTTAATATTCAAAAGAGTTTGCCTACTAAGAAAAACTCAGGCTACACAGAATAATTAGTGCTTCTCACTGTGTGTGATGGCTGAGGCCCATGTTTTTTTTTTTTTTTTTCCCTCTCCTGTTCAGAATCCTTTTTTTCCCCTAAAGTGTGAATTCTTGAGTGTGTGGGGTTTCCTGGGGAGTGTTAGCTTTCTCTGGGGGTAGTTGGGATTGAGGTGTTTGCACAGAAAGGGAGCAAGAGGCTGGCTGCTCCCTTGGAAGGGTCTGTGCTGGTCCCTAGGTTTTCTTTCTTTTTTGTATAGTAGGTTTACAAAAAAACAGTTCCCTGTCTAGAAAAGAAATTGTAGGGCTACTTTTTAAGAACTAGGAAAAGTGCTGTCTGGTGGGAAAGACGCAAAATAATGTATTAGTTTTGGGTTCTCTGGAGAGCTGAGATGGGCAGGCATGGATGGGTATCATCAAAAGAGAGTGGGGCTCAAGGGGTGGGCAGACTGGTGCTAAGGGTAACATGAACTGTTCCTGATCCTGGATGAGTGAAATCAGGCCACAGGAGAGTTCAACAAAATGCCAGGAGGAACTGGAGAATCTGGAAACTACATTAAGTCAGGGCCAAGGCGATGGAGAGATGTGTGCAGGAAATAGAATTTGAGATAGCTTGGTGGAAGAATGGGGTTTTAATGGATAAAGATGTCTTGACACTTACCTTTGAATGGGCATTCATTCATTTGTTTATCATATAAGAGATATTTATTTAAAATATCTCGTAGGTGCTGGGACTTTGTCTGGATGCTGGTGATATTAAAAATAAACACACTAAGCCATCACCACCACCACCAACAATAGTAAATGGATGTATAAACTCTTTTCTACTGAGCCTGCATCAGAGCATCAGATCCAATGAGAAATCAGTTGGTTAATTCTTACAACAGTTGTGCTATTGTGGAATCTGTAAGTGCCTCTTCCCTGGGAAACTGATATTGTAGCAAGTATAAGGTCTAAAGTCAGGGAACGCCATTGCTGCCTTTTCTTCCCCAGTGTCTCTCTTTGTGCTTCTAGAAAGAATAACTTGTGCCTCACAGACAGGGTGCTTGGTGTTTCTGGACAGCATGCTCTGAGTGTGTGCACGTTCATTGAAGGGATTCAGGATTGTTGCATGCAGACCCTGAGGGAGGAGGAGTTGGGTAATCTCTGTTGTTCCTGGCTTTCTCTGATGACTCTTATCCCATGTAGGGAAACTGGGGCAGGTCTCACGTGTATCCTCAAGCATTTCTATGAGCATGACAACAGCCACTGGCCAGTAGTGTTTGTTGTGTGAATAACAGAAAAGCACACACACACAAGTAGACTCACCCAGCCACTCCAGAGGTACATGCTGCTGTCTGTCTTCTGGGCTTTTTGTCTCACATTCAAACTGCTATCCAAAAAGCCAAGAGTGGGGAAAGCTGACTTAGTGGTCTGAAAAGAACAAAACAAAACAAAAGGCTGAGTTTTGACTTTGTTGTGTCATAGGGTTTCATAATTTCCTATACTTGTGTTTGTGTCACAGCTTCGTAATGGCTTGTGTGTTTACTTTCCTTTTGGAAGGCCTTTTACCATATCTCTATGCCATGTGTCAGTGGACAAGCATCATGGTGACACACGAGACCAATGTGGTGACGGCAAGGACATCATATCTTGATTCTGAGGGCAAAGAGCAAAGAGCAAAGGCCGTCCCACCTCCAGCAAGGACCTTGAAGAGCCTTTTCCATGCGTATTAGCAGAGGTGACAACTGCTTCCGCCTGTCTCCAGGCAGGAAGAAGGAAGTGAGAGGACTGCAGGGGCTGCTGTCCCTTCCTCCCCAGACGCAGAGAACCTAAGCATTGCTGAGATGCTGGCCATCACAATGTTAGTCTATATGTATGTGTGTGTCTGTGTGTGTTTATCTGTCTATCCATCTGCATTCCTTTCTACATGGGAGACAGAGCCCTTGAAGGACAGTATGCTTACAGCCCATGAAGGTCATAGCATGGCTCTGGAACCAGAGAGAGAATCAGCTGGGACTCAAGGTAGTTTCTGGATCCTTTGGGGACAGCTTGGTGATAGCAAAGCTTTGAGTCAGCCGAGCCTCCTCAGGGTCTAAAAATGAGAGGGGGGGGGAGAGAGAGAGAGAGGGAGAGAGAGAGGGAGAGAGAGAGAGAGAGGGAGAGAGAGAGGGAGAGAGAGAGGGAGAGAGAGAGAGAGAGAGAGAGAGAGAGAGAGAGAGAGAGAGAGAGAGAGAGAGGGAGAGAGAATGCTGCCTACACTTGAACCAGACCATGAGGACACTGTATGTTTCTCGTTTTATGTTGTAGCTAGAAGCAAGGTGAGCGTAAAAGGTCCTTAAACTTCCTCCAGGGCCACTGTGTGATGTAAACAGACAGGATGTGGCTGACCGCCTTGCAGGCAAGTGACTTGGCGGGGGTGGGGTGGTAATCAGGTAAGGATGGCATTTATTCTCAGGCTTCCCAAGGGGGCCCTGGCAATATAAACTGACTCTTAGTCAACCGTAGCCCTCCTTAGCCCTAGTCCCTACCTAAGGAAACTTGGTTTCCTCCTTCTAACAGACAGAGCTTGGGGTGTAATTTGGGGCCTTGAGTCTGAGGAATCAAGAGCTTATTTCTTCACTGTCCCTCTCTTGGGCTGGACTTCAAGGAAACATCAAATGCTGAGTAGTGGTTTTCTGATTCGGAAAGCGTGAGCTATTTAAAGCTCTGTTAAGCACAACCAAGTTAGGAGAAACATCTTGTATCAACAGAGTGGATAAAACAATAATTTTGCACAATAGATATTATTTGAAACAAGAAGGCTGGAGGGACGGCTCAGCAATTCAGAACACTCTCTGCTCTTTCAGAAGATCCAAGTCAGTTCCCAACACACACACCAGGCAGCTGACAACGCCTGTCTCTCCAGCTGTAAGGGGGACCCGGAACCCTTTCCTGGATTCTTGGAGCACCCAAACATGTATGGCACAAACACACATAAATACAAATAAAACAAATCCTTAAAAGACACAAAAGGTGCCCACCTGGCTTACTTTATTTACACATTCATGTCCGAATTACAGAGGGAAATGGGCAGAGAAGAGAAGGGGAGGGGTGAGAGGAGAGCAGAGCCTTGCAGACGGATGGAGGAAGCCAGGGTGCCTGCCACAGATCTCCTGTGACTCATCCCAAAGCACCCAACTGCTCAGAACCTCAGTTCCTGTATGTCCCTTGGCACATACTTGGTGCTCCATTAGTAATGCCTGGGAAATGGAAGGAGACCCACATGGGGTTCGTGGCAATAAGATGAACCAGTGAAATCCAGCCCCCAAGGTTATGAACACTTTAACAAAGGGGAGGCTAGGAAGCTGAGCCCGTATGTAGATGGCATTTGTAATGCCATAAAAATAGCCTAACAAGATTATATTGAAATATCCTACTATTTAACTTAATAATTTAAATGTTTGCCTAATGAGGTGGACTTGATTGGATTAGAACATTCACAATTAATTTTGATAGATCATTTTATACGTTGGAGGTGCATTCTTCTGAACCAGGAGGTGGAACGGAAGTGCAAAGTGTTTATGTTCAAACAAGCATGTGATTTCGCAGAGAACATTAATCCCAGATCATGCACACTAAGTCAATTTCGGAAATGGCTGCTAGAGATATTATTAGAAATTGCTCTTCAAATATAAAAAGCTTGTAATAGAGTTCTGTCCATTTTTCCTTCAGCTGATGGAAGTTGTTTTATAAATACGCCTGTGATGGGATGTTTCTTCATCCTGGCCTTTGGTACTAATTGTAACTTCTAAACAGTGTAAGTAGTGGCTGTCAGGAACACTGGAAGGCCAGTTACAAGCACATTTACCTGAACAGCTTCACTTTTAGGGGGGGAATTCTTTCCTCAACTATCTCTAACTATACTTCCATTTTTTTTTCTTCCCTAAAAGCACTTGACTTAGAAAGCGGTAGACCCACCCTACCGCTTTTATGTTTTGTTTTGTTTTTTTTTTGTAAAGAAATAATTTTATTGTACAATAAGAAACTGTCCCCACTACCTCTACCTTTATCTCCTCAAAAGTCAAAGAGCCAGCAGTGGTTGCATCTTCTGGTGGAGTCACGAGTAGCCAAGACAAACGGCCTCTGTAATGGCAGGTTAAACTGTGACCATGAAATCCACCCCTGAGTTCAGGGCCAGTATGGCTCCCCAGCACCATTGCTGTCAGATTAGAATCACATCTATGTTTTCTATCAAAATTTTGGGGTGCAAAGTGTCTGTCTGTCCTCTCATTACTGTGAAAAAACACTGGAACAAAGCCACTGACCCGTGGAAGAATTTATTGTGGCTCATGATCATGTCATGGTCAGAGAGGTGTGGTAGTTTATGACAGCTGGAGGTAGTGGTGCTGCGCCCCCCCCCCCGCCCCTGCCTCCCCAGGCTGCTTGTTCATATCTCAGCAATTCCAGAAGAAACAAAACTCCACAGGGAAAGGGGCTAGACTATCACTCTCAAAGCCACAGCTTACCCTGCAACAATACTTCTAGACCCCACTTCCTAACGATTACACAGACTACTAACTACTGCCACCATCTGGGGACCATGTGTTCAAACCCAGAGCCTGGTGAGAGCATTTCTTATTCAACTCATGACAATGGGCAGGGGGCTTCTTCAAGAACTCTTAGTCTCAGTGTTCTCCTCTGGAAAAAATATGAGATTATCTGTCCTTTAGAGGAGTGGGAGCTAGCTGCCCTAGAAGTGGCAATATTTGGTGAAAGGGTGTGCTGCCGTTGAGCGCTGGTTTGTAGCCAGCTGTTTAGGGTTCAAATCCAAGCTCTACTGGTCTTAGTAGGTAACCCTGAGGAGGCCACTGGCCCTCTCAGACATTCAAGGCATAAGCTGGTGGGATTTATCACCTAACGAACCTTAAATGCCATCCTCCTAGTGTCTTCTGGCAGCCCACATCTGCCTATCCCCCTTACTAGTCTCCATCTCCACAGAAAAGCATTCGCCACTTAAGTTTCCCCAACCTCAGCACAATTGTGACACTTGGCACACTGGCACCCAAGGCTTCCTAGTCTTTGGCAGGTGGTCACAAAGCCACCTGTCACGACAAAAGTGTCTGAATCTGCCCACCTCCCCCTCTTCCTACTCTTTCTCTTCCCTCTCTTCCTCCTTTTCTTTCTCCTCTTCAACCTCTTTCTTCTCTTGTCTTTTTATTCTCCTCCTCTTTCTCCTCCTCCTCTTCTCTCCCTCTTCCTCTTTCTCCTCCTCTTCTTTCTCCTCACTCTCCTCCCTGAGATCCAGGCTTTGGAAGGAGCCCCCATTAAACTCATCCTTTGTTGGGATTCAGAGACCTAGATAAATCCCAATGCTTCTGCATGACATTTAAGGGCTTTAGTAATGTGACTTCTGCCTGCCCTTTTAGCCTTCCATCCCTCTGTCACCAAGTGTTCCCATCCTCTGTCACCAAGCGTGCCCATTCTCCTGTCACCAAGCATGCCCATCCTCCTGTCACCAAGCATGCTCATCCTCCTGTCACCAAGCATGCCCATCCTCCTGTCACCAAGCATGCCCATCCTTCTGTCACCAAGCATGCCCATCCTCCTGTCACCAAGCGTGCCCATCTTCCTGTCACCAAGCGTGCCCTTTAGACACTCCACATCACTGCTCTTTGTTCTTTAGCTGTGGACACTTTCTCCAGCCCCAGGCCCTTTGTATGCACCGTATGCTGTCTTGTTCCAGGATGTGTTTTCAGCTTGATAAGGCCTCTTTTTCAAGACCTAGGCCAAACGCCTCCTCCTCCTCCCTCATGGCTGTGGCCTCATTTCTACAACTCACTCCGGCCCTCTGTAGGCTTGTATTGTACCCTTAGCACAGATAGTGCTCTGATGTACATGTCACAGGTTTCTTCAGAATACTCTTGTCTCTTCATTTCTGTGTTCCCAGGACCCTCAGAAACTAGGCTTTCTATCAAGCTCTTAAAATTCTTCCAAGAATCCTACAGGAGTACACAGTATTATTTATTGCTTTACTTGGTGCATGAAGAAACCAAGGTTCAGAGACTCAATGCGACTGTCCCAAAGTGGCACAGGCTGTGGATACAGCACAGGGTATGAACCTGGAAAACCTCACTTGCAAATCTCCTTTTTTTCTTCGAAGTGGACAAGGCTACTTTTTACTTCGTTTGTTTGTATTATGTATGTATATGGTGGTGTGCAAGTATGTGTGTATGTGCATCCATATGTTTGCTGGTGCATACATGCTATGGCACGCGTGGAGGTCAGAGGTCAACCCCTGGTGTTCATATTTAGCTTCTACTTCGTCTGAGGAAGACTTCCTGTGTCACTCATAGCTGGCTACGCCATATTAGCTGGCCCTGGAACTGCTGAGGTTTCTCCTTGTCGCTGTAGTTTAAGGCTTTTAAACTTTCTTACATAACCATTTTGCTCCCATGTAAATAGCATGAACAGAGGCCCCACATCTGACACCTACAATGCAGGCTCATGTTAAGAAGCCCTGAGGTGAGTTCTGGGAATCCAAACTTCGTGCTTCTGTGGTGTGTGTCACCTACTGAGCCATCTCTGCAGACTGGAAAGGTCTCTCTGTAGAAAGACAGTTAAGGCTCTGAGAGGAACATTCTCTTCCCAGAGTTCCCTGCCTAGCTCTCTGCAGAACCAGACTAGAGCATAGGGCTTGATGCTGGAGCCAGGCCTCTGTAAGCTGCTGTCCCATCAATGACCTCCTGCCTGACCATTCAGGAGTCTCCGCATAGTAAGCAACACAATGCCAAAGAAGTCGTGTGGCTCTCAGAGCCCCTTTGAGACCCTTTACCAGCGAGGTGATGAGCGAATGACAAGGGGCAACTCTGCTCCCAAGAGATTCCAGTCACGAGAACTCGACTAATTAAGGCTGGAACGATGTCATCTCCTGAAATAGCATTTTAATGACTGATGGCTCGAGTATAAATTGTTATCTCCTGATCCCTCGTTAGGGAGCTTAATTAGATCCATCATAAACCATATTGATCAACGACACTTCGCAGGTCCACAGGACATTCACTGTCCCTTGAAACATTGCTGTCTTCTCCGTGGCAGGGCTGAGCAGGATGTGTCCCTGCAGATATCCAGGGCACCATCCCACTTCCTCTTTCTCCCTCCCTTCTTTTCTGTCGTGCCAGCCATGGCCTAGGAACTGTACAGACTGCTTTTGCCTTAGCCAGCTTTCTTTTTGCCGGTACTTAACATTTTCTTACTCTGCAAATAGTAAAATGGATCTCGGAAGCCCAGCTGTCACTCCCTTGGTGCAGCCTTGGCCAGTAGGGTTGTCCGTCAGATGACAGCTGGGGATGGGACAAACAGAAGAGCAGAAAGATAATGCAGACGGGATGACCCTCCTAACCTAGGCGGGGTGCCACGTGGGGCCATACAAACAGTTGAAGAGTCAGAGTTGCAGAAATACTACTACCCCAGGGAACAAAACTGTTAGCACCACAGCTAGAACTACAGCCTGGCTCTGAGGAGCTCCAATCTAGACAGACGTGGGTTCAAACGCCCACCATTCTATATACATTATATAATTTTAAGCCACCACATAGACTTTTCTGGAACCATTCTGCACCTGTAACATGGTGGTAACAATTAGGCCTTTCTCTCTGAGTTATTGTTGAGGTTTGAATGAAATGCCAATAAGCTAAACACTTTTGGACCCTCCAAATAGTTCAGCAAATGTCTTTTTTTTTTTTTTTTTTTTTTTTTTTTTACTAAACATCCCACTGTTTCCATTTAGAAGGAGACTGTGCCCTCTACATAAGACAGGTAGGGACAATAACCTATGCCATGAAGTAATTTGTAGGCAGCAGCACATCATAGAAGGCAATGGCTCACATGCCATCTAGTCATCACCTTCTATGTACCCCAGTGTTGGCTGGAAGATTGCAGTGACTACTTCATGGGTAAATCGTATCTAAACTTTGATCATTATTCTAACAATTATTAAAATAATGCATTGGCATAAAATAGCCCTATCAGGAGGAAATGACAAGGAAGCTTCACCGGAGCCGGAGTCCTGCACCGACCTCAGGGAAAAGATGATGTTCCTGTGGTGGCCCCGTGAAACGCCCCGGGCTTTCCAGATGAGATGGGACTGTGTTGATTCAGTGGACTCTACAGGGCACATGTGCATTTGTGGTGCTCACATGTGTCTGCAGTGTGTGTGTGTGTGTGTGTGTGTGTGTGTGTGTGTGTGTACTTCTCTCTGGTATAGAAGCCACTTCTCAGGAGAGGATGACTCCTCACCTGTGTGCACTTGAGGGCTTTTCTCTTGCAGAAAATGTAGCTTAAAAGCTGGCGACAGGGGCTCTTCCTGAACACCGATCACATCACATCATTTTTTTTTTTCTTTCAGAGAAAAATGCTGAGAATTAACCTGCAAGTGTCCCACCTCTCCTTTGCTTCCTCTCTCTGCCTTCTCTTCCTCTGTGTGTGTCTCCGTTTTTTTTTTTTTTTTTTGCCTCTGAGGTTCTATTTATAGCTCAATGCTTTCATGTTTTCACACTTAGCATATAAACGTCCTGTCTTACAGGAGAGAGCATGCACGGATGGGTCTGTAATTAGATTACCACTCCGTCCCAGCCGCTCCACTCAGGCTGGACACTGCTCCCTGCTCCACTCCCATCCACAGGCGTTAGCAAGCTTCAGCATCCTGCCCCCCCACCCCTTCTTCCCCTTCCCGTTTGTCAACCCTAATGATAGTCCTCCAAGGTGACTGTCCCCCATAGCCCCTCATCTAGTCCTCTTCTGCTGCCTCAGAAGCGGCTTTACTGTCTTGGGCATCACCGCTCAGAGCAGCCCAGATCCCCATTCGGATCCCTCGCTTGGCGAAGCCGTCAGAATGGCAGCACACAGTGACAGAGCTCAGTCTCCCAAATGGGGGCGAGGTTCCCACTCCTTAAAATCAGAAGCTGCAATCACAAAGGTTTAAATTAAATGAAAACTACAGGAGATAGGAAACCAGGCTTCATTTGCAAGCACTCTGGATGCCTGTTAGCGAATATTGCTGAGAACAATTAGGGCTGTATGAGTGAGGGGTTTTTTCTCACTTGCTTGTCAGGTCAGAAGACAATCTGTTTATTTTCCTGATACAATTTTATTCAATAAACTGAAAGGATGGGAGCTGGGAAAGGGGGTATGAACAGGATGTATGCCATCAATTTGTCAAATAAATAATCGTGCTTGGAAACAACAGATTTTATTAATTAGACAGGGTGGTGTATTATTACCATTAAAGTGTTATATTGCATTAATTTTTATATTTTACTCGGCTACTAATTACTGTAAAAGATTTCGGGAATGAAGCAAAATAAAATCATGCAGCATTATACATAATGTAAAGATAGCGTGAATTAATTTGCGCACAGAGCGAGAGAGGAAGAGGCACTGGGGCTTGTCTGTGTTTCCTTGCCTGGCCTGCTCCAGCCCTGGCTGCAGTAGCACCCCTGCGTCTGTGGCAGAGGGGTGCGGGTGGAGGAGGCCTTGAAAACCAGGGTTCGAGGCCAGGGACTGGCCTCCTGTTCTGCAGCCTTTAACAAATTTTCACCCAGAGACCTTCGTGTTCAGTCTTTGCTTGCTTTGGGGCAACTGTAAGAACTTGCCATCCAAAAAAGAAAGAAAAAGAAAAGAAAGGAAAGAAGGAAGAGAGAGAGAGAAAGAAAGAAGGAAAGAAAGAAAGAAATAGAGGGAGGGCTCTTTCAATGTCTGAACAGTGGAAGGGAGGCCCACAAGGTTTAGCAGGTGCTAAACGGAAGCTCATTCAGAGGGCTGGACCCAGTGTGGGCAGGCTAATGCCGAGGTCCTCCTAGGGCCAAGAGGCCAGGTCCTGAGACAACGGGGAGAGAATTTGCTGTGGCGGCATCTCAGCCACTGCCCTGCTGGGATACAGTGCATCAAAGAGGTGCAAAGCTGGCTTCAGCCAAAGGTCAGCCCAGAACAGGTGTCTCCAACAGGAAACCCCACACCTCACTTCTGCGCAGCCAGGCATGAGCTACGTGGATGCGGCCAAGTCCGTTAATCATTCCGAACAGGAGTTTATTCTTTAGCTTAGAAAAGAAATGTTAGTGTTTACAAGCTTCCCCTACCACCACCACCACCACCAAACAACTAAAACAGGTTGTCTGCCCAGGCAGGGCAATACACGCCTGGCACAAGCTCTGATGGAGGAGGAAGGCTGGGTTGGGTCCTCCTTGGGATCTCTCCATGTCTACAACACTGCAGAGATGCCAGGAGTCCACGGAGACCCCACCCAGCAAGGTCCTGGCTGACCTGGGGAGTGAGGCCCACGCTACCGCCACTCCCCCACAACCCCGGGGTGGGGTGGGGGAGCGGTGAGCTCCCTGGCGCAGCCCAAGCCCAGCCACGTTTTTCTGCAGGCTAGGTCTCCACAACAGGGCCCAGGAGAACCCACATTTCTCACGACCTACTGCCACCTACTGTCCACAGCTGGGAACTGCAAGCTTCCCGAAAATGTCCTTGGGGGCGGGGGGGAGGGGGCGGAGAGACAGAGTAACAACCCTGGGGTGCACTCAGTCCACG
Source organism: Acomys russatus (assembly GCF_903995435.1). Taxonomy (NCBI): domain Eukaryota; kingdom Metazoa; phylum Chordata; class Mammalia; order Rodentia; family Muridae; genus Acomys; species Acomys russatus. The sequence goes on along the minus strand of NC_067143.1, from coordinate 64,675,199 downwards.
TGCTTGAAGCTTCCGTTTCCAGAGTGTTCCGGGGTTACATTGTGTGGGAACAATTCAAACAGATATCTCGAACATGTCTGGCTTATTTGGGGTGACTCTTGAGAGGTCTGAAAACCCTTTCCCTCGGGTTAAAGGACCTTCTAGTGGCTACTCAGAAGGGATCAGATGTAAAATTTATGGTGAACGTTAGTATTTCCTGTCTCCTGAGTGTTAGACCTTCATCTGTGCTGGACGTCTGACCTACCTGAGCAGGGCCTGCCTCCAGCCTTTTTCTCCCTGACCTTCCCGAATGTGTTTCCTTCTTCTATTATTATTTGGGCCCTAGTCCCACCTGCACCCTGACTGGCCAGGAGTTATTGAACCCTTTTATATACAATATTCCTCATCTTTAAATCCATAACAATCATGTTTTCCACACAGTAGGTGCATTATAAGTGCATAGTGAGGAGACTATACAGCCTCGGATTACCTTGTGTCACGCGATTTGCGTTTAATTTTGAGCTCCCTAAGTGCTAGAATAACTTCTGAATCAGCCATGAACTCACAGCTACTTGCAGAGAAGGAGGCAGCACCTAATGTCCATCTGTCCATCCGTTCATCTCTCTGCCCATCTGTTCAATACATGTGCTGCGCACTATGCTTTGGGCTTACAAGAGTAACTGAAGGCAGACCTTTCACTCACAGACCTCATAGGGTTTTAGAGAAGACAGAAGGAAAAAGTCAGGCACGGCGCCACACACCTACAGTCTCAGCACTGGGAAGACAGGGGCAGGAGGATTGCAGCGAGTTGAAGGCCAGCCTAATCTCACATAAGGAATTCGAGGCCACAGAGGGAAAGCAAGGGCTACATAGCAAGATTCTGTCTCAGAAACAAACAGAACAAACGGATGTACAGACAGAGTGACTTGAAAGAGGGAGTGCCCGGGGTCTCTGACAGAGCTGTGAGTGGGTGGGAGAGCGACTGCCGGTGGGGGCAGCAGAGAGCTCTGAGAGAGAGTGATCTGTGGGGCAAGTACCTGAGGGCAACCTTGAAGGACGAGAGAAGGCAAATGGTTGTGTGGTTTCTTGGGGTGTAGGGAGGAGACCGCCTGTGAACGCTGACAGACATGTTCTATATCTTAGACTTTGTACCAGAGGGTACCAAGTGCACACACACGCAAGTCAAAGCTCATCGGTCTGCATTCTCAAAGCGGGGTGGGCTGTATAACATGCAAAGTTCAGTCAATGAAGATGAGTAGAAAGCTAAAAGATGAAAGAAAGACCAAAGGGACCAGACAGTGGTGTGCTCTGATAACACCAGCACTCTGGAGGCTGAGGCAGGAGGGCAGGAGTTCAAGACCATGTTGGGCTACATGGCAAGACCTTGTTTCAAAGACTAACAGTCACTGGAAGAGGGAGACACTTTTTCTTCAGTGGTATAGTCACTTGTAAGTGCCCGTGCTCCTGCAAGCAACCCTAATTAAGCTCATTAGTTTATACACACACACACAGTGACATGAAGATGGGTAGGGGTGAGTTGGGAAGTGTGATAGAATGAGGGGACAAGATAAGATGTACACATATAAAAATGTCATAGTGAAACTCATTTAGTTTTCATTAAAAAGAAAACTAACCAAATAGAATTACTAAACAAGCAAAAAAGAAGTTGAAAAGACTAAAATGAGATGAGACAAGGCATGGGAAGAGAGACAAGACAAAAAAAAAAAAAAAAAGAAGAAGAAGAAGAAGAAGAAGAAGAAGAAGAAGAAGGAAAAGAAAGAAAGAGAAAAACGATAAAAGGGAATTAAGAAGTGAAGAAGAAAAAGTGTCCAGAGTCGATGTATAGCCCAGGAGACAGGGAAGATCTTATCCCTCCTAGAGAGCCTGGGAAATCCCAGGTGGGCTGAGTGCAGTGAGGAAGGGACATTAGCAAGAGATGAGGTTGGGATGTGGCCTTTGGACTTTACTCCAAGTGCCTTTGATTCGCTGTAGAGTTCTGAGCTCTCACGCAGCCATGTCACCACTGTCATCTTGGCCAACCCTTGTTCTGTCCTCAGCATCTGCACATGGAACGAGGCAGTTGCTTGGAGCAGAGGTGTCAGGACTTTGAGTAGCAGGTGACAAGTGGAGGAAAGGAGGGATGGGGAAGCAAGGCCCCCCTCCCCACACACCACCCACTTCTGTTTTCCTGCCTTAGAGATATTTTTTCCTTTGTCTCATAGAACACCTCACCGTTTGTAGTTACACATTTACACTGCACACCCGTTCTCTCAGTGTCTAGCTTTCTGAAGAGAACCAGGACAGGTTCTGCTCCTTAAACCTCTGTATGTCTGGACCTGGCACACAGGAAACACTCCATATTATCCATATGAATGGGTGGATGATAAACGAATGTTATGACTCACTTTTCTTAAATCAGCACCCACTCTCTCCAATTACCCACCACGGGTTCACCTTAGCCTTCCTCTCTTGGGCCTCTCAGCACCCTCATCCTAAGCTAAGACCCCCTTCCACTCTTTTGGTTTTGATGCTTTCCTCAGTAACATTTGCACACAAGTACTCATTGCAACACGCATTGTATTTGGTAGGTGCTAGAAAGGATCTTTGGATTGGTGGAATCAGGAAGAGCTATCATTCCATTGTCCAGCTGAAGAGGGGCACTGACCCATCTGTGTCACAGCTCTGGGGTAGAAGGGACTCAGTTCAGGAGCTATGTGGGTCTAATTACAGGACAGGTGGCAATAGCTGCTCTACTGGCTGGTCCTCTCCCACTTCCTGCCTGGACCACTGAAGGTCCTAAAGCCATGCAAGGGTATTTTTCAGAGAGAAGCTTAGGAAGAAAGGCAGAAAGGCAGGGGCACTCTCTGTGACATGACTGTCCCTAGAAGCATCTACTCCACGTCTACCTCAGGCAGCCATAAAGGAAATGGAGGATGTCACAGATACTCATGGGATTCCCAAGTTGATCCTTTAGGTGATGATCTGCCAGGGCTTGCTGCTGGCCTTGCCACTGCCCAGCACTCTGACCCTGAGCAGTTGACATAAGGGTTCCATGTCAACACACACATGAGTGAGAGAGCGAGCAGGGGCTCAGCTATAGTCTTTACTTCTTGCCCTTCCTGGCGGTCTCTATCTCTCCCCTCTTTTTCTCTTTCTTTTCAATTTCTTCATTTTCCTTTCCTGTTCCTTGTTTGTTTGTTTGTTTGTTTCTGACACACTTATTCTTTCTAAATTCTCTTCTTCCCTGATTGTGACATACCAGCAAATGTTTATGGAAGCAATAAATAAATAAATAGGAGGAAATGGAGTGGGTAGAACTGAATGTTTGGAAAAGAATGTGAATCAGTAGGATCAGAACAAAGTCAGCTACTCTCTGGCTTTTAATGTTTTGTGGGTGTTTTGTTTGCTTGTTCGTTTTAAATCCACTTTCCAAGCCATGCTGTAACAAGGGGCCCCTTCCATCTGCCTGCTGTGTTACCTTGTGTAATCTGAACAGCCCCTCCAGGCTTCCATTTCTACATGAGAGAGAGAGAGAGGAGAGAGAGAGAGAGAGAGAGAGAGAGAGAGAGAGAGAGGAGCACTGAATTTGCTCTGTTTTATCTCCAGTCCTGTGAGGCCACACATGTCAGTTCTGTCCAGTTCTGTGAAACATGATGCTGTCTGTCTGTGGTCTCTGGATGATACAGGGGGTCTATGTATGGAGAGAGGACTCTTGTCCATTTCCCGGAGTCTACCTCACTGTGGTACACGGTGACACTTTGGGATGTCAGGTGAAGGGGTCAAGTCCCTGAACTTCCCTTTCCTCATCTGTGCAGCGTGTGGTGATTGCCAGTGATTAGCAGACAGTAAGTATTCATGAAAAAAAAAAAAAAGAAACCTGAGAAAACCCACTGCAAGGCTGGCTGGTCTGTTTCCTATGAACTGGCACGTTGGGCGCATGCTCTGGTTAGCAGATCCAGGTGGTGGGCACTAGAAGTTGGCCGGAGGGTGGTGCTGAGAAGATGATCTGGGAAGGGATCTTAGACAGGGCTGAGCCCAGGACTTATCTTCCTGGAGCTGACCTTGAACTTGGTCTGGCCAACTGACCCACTGCCTCAGACAGAGCAGAAGCATGGCAGAAGCAAGGAGGGGGGAGGGGAAGGAGAGGGAGAGGGAGAGAGACACAGAGAGACAGAGAGACAGAGAGAGACAGAGAGATACACAGAGAGAGACAGAGAGAAACAGAGAGATAGAGAGACAGAGAGACAGAAACAGAGAGAGACAGACAGACAGACAGACAGACAGAGACAGAGAGACACAGAGAGAGAGAGAAAGGACTCTTGGAGAACTGGCCTATCATCTCTACAAGTGGCAGAGAAGGAGGGTGAATGGTGGCCATGGAGTGGGCCTGAGAGAGAGCTGCCCAGTCAAGGGCCGAATCAAAGCACAGCTCTCATCTCAAAGGAAATAAGAGCCAGAGATGGTGGACTATAGCCTGGGAACATGGATTTGGGTTGCCCTGAAGTATATGTTCTGCCCGGCAGCAGTTATATGGAGTATTATAGTCACAGGACAGAGGAAAGGCATTAGTCAAGGCCTTTTAGTCAAAGCTGCCTGCGTGGGGCAGCAGGTAGGCAGCTGCGGCAAAGCGGGAAGCCTCTGAGAAGGGCTTCATGTACTGTCTAGCACATCTTAGCTTTGGGCTGGTGTGAGCTAGAGTCTTCTGAGAACACAGGGCAAGGTTTCACCTGTTAGTCAGGAGAAAGCTGGGCGGAATACAGAGCTAGACTTTACCCTGCTACTAAGGAAACTATAGACAGCCCATTAACAACTTGGCTGTGGACTCGCAACATTCCAACTCTCCAAATTCACAAATATGTTTTCATTTGTTCATCCTTCAGCACAGGGGCTTTCCCGCCCTGGGAGTATTGGATCACACCAGAGTCTCTGGAGTGGGCCTTATTGGGAACGGGTGGTGGCCATCAGAGTGCTTTTCGACAGGTGATTAAAACAATTAGGTATTATTTTCTATTTATTTTTGTGTTACTGCATATGTGTGCACTTACTTTCCACTCCTCTCATTATTAGTTCTGCGAACTACCCCCTTGCTAGATGCAAAGATGTCTTAAAAAAAAAAAAGCTTTAATTGGTTGTCTTTCAATTCTTTTAATCACCATGTGTTGGATAGTTTGCTAAGCATTCTTTTTTATTTTATATTTGCCGCTGTTTGTCTTTTAATCACTTTTAGCTAATGTATGAATCAATAGGTTTCACCACAATATTGGCATTATGTAGTCATGTGATCTGGTCACATTCACTCTTGTCTTGCCCCGCCCCCTTTACCCCCCTCCCCTCCATGGTTTCCTTCCTCCCCCGTGACTCCTCCCACTTCTGCTTTGATGTCATCTCACTGTGTGTGTGTTAAATCTCAATTTCACATGTGAGAGAAAACATAATATGTTGTCTTTCTCCCCCTCCCCACATTGCTTTCTTGTCTCCACCTCTGGTGATCATTTTCACACTGTCAGATTGTTCTACCAATTTCTGGAAGGTATGTAAAGTGATATCCATAAATAGAGGGGCAGGAAAGTTCAGAGGTTTGCAAGGCAGCAGAGCTAGAATATAAAAATAAACAGACAGACAGACAGACAGACCTTCTGGTCCAGTGGGCCCTTCGCCAGCAGGGCATGCTGGAAGCACGCAAATAGAAATTTGAGGGATGTAAAGCCCAGTCTGCTGCCAGCCAACCCCAGGCCCTGTGCTCATGGGATGGAAAAGTCTTCTTATAAAGGGGCTTTGAGTAGGCATGGAGCCCACAACCTGCTTCCTGAAGCCAAGCCTCTTCCCCATTCCCACACTCATGCCATGTTGGAGCAGGACTCTCACAGCGTGGGCCACAGGACTCTGTGAAGCTTTCCAGGTGACCTCAGTGGGTTTACGTTGGGTAGGAGAGAGGTGAGTTTTAGATTGTTCCCCATTCCTGGAGGCAAGTGACAGAGGATTCTCTGGGCCTCTAGACACATGAAGACTGATAGGGGCAGCTGCAGTCAGTCCTCCTGAGATTCATGCATGCATGGCTTCTTCCTTCAAGACTCTCCTGATTGTCTCCTGTGCTGAGGTAACCTCGCCTCTTAGTGCTTCTGGTCAGAAACAATGACAGTCATGACACTTCACGCAGCCCATGATGGAGCTTTGCAGACTTCCGGCATCTTCACAACACGACTGGGAGAAAGGCAGAGTCAGGTCGTTATGGCTCTTGTCTGACAGAAGTTTAGAGAGAGTCACGCAGCACAAAATTGTGGCGCTGAGACCAGGAGCTAACCTCTGATGCCTAAGAGGGGCAATTCCAACAGGCGGTATTGATAGGTGGCCAATTTGCTGCTAATTAACCTCCTTGATGACATGTGCCCGCCGGGGTTGCTCTCTCATCTACTCACACTAGTTAGTTTTTTCTTCGCAGAGAAGGTGTAAGCAACTTCCCCTCACAGGAAGGAAGCCCTCTTATAATTCTACTTCTCACACACTAATAGCCTCTCCTCTAAGCCAACCACGGTGAGAGAAACGATTACAGGAGGTCCTGGGGCCACCGGCACGGACAAAATAAACATACTCTTCCCTCTGGGAGGTATTGGCCAATAGAAGAGTAATACTTCGTGATGGCTTTTGAATTTTTGCTGTATCTTCAGTTCTGGGCTCTTCCATCTCAGCTGGGAGGGCACACCAAGATAGATGGCCAGGATCTTTTTAGAAATCATGACAGCTGTGGCTCTCGCAAGTTTCTTCTCAGAGGTTGGCTGGTGGAACACGGTAGTACAAGAACAGGGTACTTGAGGCCCCCACCAATGACTGGCGTGGCCTTAGGACGGCTCTTCACCTCTGAACACAGCCTCCACATCTGTAAATCAGGAGCAATAAGAGCCAGCTCCCAGCTGTCACATGGCTCTACAGATGCTGTGAATGTGAGGCTCAGGCGCGTGCCTGAGCCAGCATGAGGACTCAATGAACAGTGAGCCCTGGGTGTTGTTAGCAGCAGGCAAAGAGACAGAGAGAGAGAGAGAGAGAGAGAGAGAGAGAGAGAGAGAGAGAGAGAGAGAGAGAGAGAGAGAGAGAGGAAGCATCTTTCCGCTCGTGCCTGCAAGTTCTTGGTGCTCCATCCTAAATCGATGCACCACCAAGAGCCGATCCACTCCCACGAACGGCCACAGATTCCATGTCTGTGACCAGGAGACTGCCAAGGTTCCTCTTATCAGAATAGAGAAAAAGGTTCAGGACACAGAAGCCACCCATGAGCTTCTGAACCCTGGCAAGCTCCGGTGCCCACTCCAGCAGCCGTGGGAGAGGGTGGGCAACTGTGGCGTAAACACAGGTTTCCTCTCACTTGGCCTAGCTGACTATGTGTTTTGTTAAACAAGTTTAGGTTTGGAAAAGACTATTTTTGGTACACTGCTACATAATTAGATGAATTTTCATGAGTTTATTTTTGAAATAAACTTTGAAATTGTCCGTGTTTTACTGTTTTTATGTTTTTAATCATCTGCAGATACTGGTTTTTTTTTTTTTTTTTTTTTTTTTTTTTGAGACTTCACATGAAAAAAAAAACCTTGTTACATATCAGTTTAATTTAGATTCAAATAAAATAATTTTTTGAATTTGCAGCAACAACAAGTCTGTGAAAGTGGTTGTAACTGGTGTTGAGTTGTTTGAGGATCAAGATAATTACAGTATAAAAGATAAGAGAGAATATAATATCCTGGCATGCAGTGCCTATTCAGCTAATCCCCAGCCCTTGACAGATGTTCAAACACAGTATTTTTTAAAAGCTGACTTAAAAAAAAAAAAGCAGGGTGATTCACTTATTAGATATAAACATGATAAGAAATTCGAAGTCTGACATCCATGATGCAGGTCCTCGCTGAGAAACTCAAGAGACAAGGAAGACGCTCGTGCTCATTAATGGATGCCCAAGGCGGGACTGAGATGGCAGACACGCCAGGCCTTGTTGCCAGGAGCATGGGTTCCATCTGTACCAGGCCCTGAGGAGCAGAGCCCCGGGGCAGCTTTGACGGTGCTCCTTCTCTGGTGCCGTCTGTCTGTGTGCCTCAGCTTCTGGCAACTGCTTGAAGCTGAGGCAGCCCGAAGCCAGTGTGGAAATGGTGTTCGGCTGGCTTTGAACAGTGGTCACTTAATAGTGTTAGGTGGCTGCCCCTGGCAGGTAGAGGGGGTCGCGAGCAGCATGCCGTCCATCTCAGTGTTTGCTTCTGCTGCCCCTGACCCCCGTCTCCCCTGCACTCCTTTATCAACCACTCTTTCTTTGCGTGAATATCATTGAGTGAGTGAGGCACCAGCCTCCGAGGCTTAGAGAAGAGGAGACTGCAAATATCACAGGCGGTCCTGTCTGCTGACCACAACACGACTGAGCTTGGTGTATACGTCACACCCTGGCCCAAGGTTCCATAAGAACTTTATGAGATGTGTTCCCTATTGTGCCTGTCTCACAGAAGAGGAATGATGTCCAAGCATCATAGTATTGGATGAATTTTATCCTATTTGCATCTGACTGCAGTCCGGGGCTGGGTGTATTTAAAAAAAAAAAAAAAGGAGCTGGGGACCTGAAGGCTTTGTGGAAAGGTCCTGTGGTGGTGGTGGTTGGGTCTCCCTTGACAGCAGAATGTCGTGTGCTGGTTCAGAAACTCCTTGGAGGCAGATAGAACCATAAAGGAAAAAGAACAGAAGACATTCGGTTAACTCAAGGCTACACTAAGGAGAGTGTCTGTGCAAATCTCTCTCTTGGCCTTACTATTTAAATTAAATAGAGTAGGAGAGATCCTCACCCCTCAGGGGCACACAGACTGGATTCCAGGATGGGTGTTTTCTGCTCTTTGCCAGATCCTCTCTCTGGGGCCCAGTAAAGGGCCCCAGACCTTCTGCCAGATGCCTGAGCCCTGCCTGCCCCTGGAAGGTGAGGCTGGGTACAGCAGCAGCAGTGCATTGAGTAAGAGACTGCTGGCCAAGTGGGCCAGGCTGTGGAGTGTTCCCTTTACCAGGGTGTAAAAGACAGACCAAATGTTCTGCGAGGTTCTGGCAGTAAAGCCTATCAGCCCAGTTCCCTCAATTTCAGTTTAGTTTTTGTCTCAAGAATTAACTTCATCTTACTTCAAAGCAATTGTGGAAAAGGGGCTAGCCCAGTCTATACAGTGCTTGTCTACCAGCATGAAGCACAAAGTCAGACACCCTTCAACCCCACTCCCAACCCCTAGCTGAGCCAGAGCAAATCAGTGAAGCCCAGGGCTATCTCTGTAAGTCAATAAGGAGCGGATGGTGCCTCAGGCAAGCCTTCCCTAAGTGGATCTGTGTGGGCCATTCCTCTAAGTGGCCTGTGGACCCAGACAGCCTTGACCACTGGCTACACAGTTAAACATTTCCACTTACCTTTGATTTCTCAGCAAATCTCAGAGGTACACTTTGGCCACCATGGGCATTTTGAGGTCTGAAGCTCTTGTCCAGTCATGGAGTTAGTTAGACATTGGAGAAACAAAGACTTCAGCAAGGTAGGTCCACAGACCTGGTTCCAATATTTCAGACTTAATCTTTTCATAGAAGGCTACCAGACGATCTTCAGGGCCCCTCTTAGGGTCTCTCTCCACGCCTCTCACTTCTTTCTTTATAAAACCTATTTTGCTACTAATCCTCAAGCCCGGGAAGTCCGAAAGGAAAGAGAGCCCGCGCGGGCCCTGCGCTAATGGCTTCAACGCTAACGTCGATCTTCATCTATTAGGCAGTAGTGATGTGCAGACAGGCAGTGCTCTAACCCTTTGTATGTGTTACCTGACTCACGGACCTCTGAGTGTCATCAGCTACGCCCATGATCACCACTTCTGCCCTGCAAATATTCAGCTCCTATGACCACGTCGATGATCAGCGCTTCTCAACATGTGGCTCCACGTCGATCAGGCTTCTCAACATGTGGCTCCACGTCGATCAGCGCTTCTCAACATGTGGGTCCACGTCGATCAGCGCTTCTCAACATGTGGGTCCACGTCGATCAGCGCTTCTCAACATGTGGGTCCACGTCGATCAGCGCTTCTCAACATGTGGGTCCACGTCGATCAGCGCTTCTCAACATGTGGGTCCACGTCGATCAGCGCTTCTCAACATGTGGGTCCACGTCGATCAGCGCTTCTCAACATGTGGGTCCACGTCGATCAGCGCTTCTCAACATGTGGGTCCACGTCGATCAGCGCTTCTCAACATGTGGGTCCACGTCGATCAGCGCTTCTCAACATGTGGGTCCACGTCGATCAGCGCTTCTCAACATGTGGGTCCACGTCGATCAGCGCTTCTCAACATGTGGGTCCACGTCGATCAGCGCTTCTCAACATGTGGGTCCACGTCGATCAGCGCTTCTCAACATGTGCGTCCACGTCGATCAGCGCTTCTCAACATGTGCGTCCACGTCGATCAGCGCTTCTCAACATGTGCGTTGTGACCCCGTTTGGGGGGGGTGGATGTTGAACACGTACATTATAATTCATAACAATAGCAAAATTATGGTTACAAAGGAGCAATGAAAATAGTCCTATGGTTGGGGGTCCCCACAACTTGAGAAGCTGTATTAAAGGGTCGCAGCATTAGGGAGGATGAGAGCCACTGACACAGAGGAAGACTAAAGGTTAGAACAAGTCTACTGGGTTTGGAGCCCATGATGGTTCCCTTGATATGGTCCAGGGATTAAAAGCTTGCCCCCCCCCCCAAAAAAAACCAACCACAATTCTACCAGAATTTGAGCAGATACTGAGGCCAATGTTTTCTTCTCTGCATCCAGGTTATTGGAGGCATCAGAAGACATATGGCTTTCTTTCTACTTTATTTCTTAAAATATCCTGTGTTCTATAGACCATGGTGCAGAGGCTGAGGGAGAACTGGGAAATCAGTCCTGGGTTCCAGAAACCACTAAAAGAATGCAAGTGCATCTCCAGGTGATCTCTTCACCATCCTGAGGTGCCAGTGTGATGATTCCCACTGTACAGATCTACACAACCCATAGTCAGCTCCAACTGAGAGCATCCTGGCTACACCATAGCTTCCTGTAATTGGTACTTTTCCAAGGATGAAGGAGAAAATCATTGGGCTCTCCTTAGCTCAGTCACTATTTTTCCTCCAATTTTATTCACTTCATTCATTTGCTTAACAAACTTCTTGTCTATAGAGGGAGAAACCTCATTAAAAGAAAACTCCAAGGACATCCAAAATCGTCTTATTGATTGAAATTTTGACAATAATAAATAAGGAACTGTGTGACCCTTGTCTCCAGTCAATGGGATCCTGGGATACAGGCAGATGACATGTCCAGGGCACAGAGCCTAACCATCGCAGGGTGAGAGGAGGACCTTCAGTATTTGTAGGGTACCCTGTGGGCTCTCTAACCCCATCCACAGAGTGTCTTCATTTTCTTGTTACCCTTCAAGTTCTGTTGGTTTTGTTCAGATGTTTTTAATGAGTTTGTCCTGCGGCAGCCAGGGCATGGCTAACAAGTCTTCTGGGCCCTTGAAAACCCATTAGAATGTTATTTCTTACAAAATGAAAAACTAACCTCGTGCCAGATGCAAATAGAGCTCAAGCCATCAGAAAAAAAAAAAAAAAGTTTGATTCTGAAGGAAAATTCCACTGAGACATGAAAGTTCTCCAGCTTGGGAAAACAGTCTTTGATGTTGCGTCCGATGCGCAAGCCTAAAATGAGTTTTAAGAGCTCGGGTGCTGCAGAAGTTGGATGGAGGTCAAATCACTCTGTGACTTACTCACTGATCTGGTGGGAGGGGCCTCCATGCACCTTGCCAGTGATCTCGCCGGGAATGCTGGGAAGTGTGTATGTGTGCTCCCTCACAGAATGCTGAAGGACTGTGGTGGTTTGAGTGAGAATGACCTGCAGTTGGCTCAGGTGTTTGAAGACTTGGTTCCTGGTTGCTGGTGCTGTCTGAGGGCCTGGTGCAGCTGCAGTGTTGAAGGAGGAAATAGTCACTGAGGGAGGAATTTGAGAGTCTATGGCCTTACTTCACTTCCAGGTCTCTCTCTCCCTCCCTCCCTTCTTCCCTGATCTCTCAGCTCCTGTTGTCATGCCTTCTAGCCATGATGGACTCTTATCCCTCTGGAACTATAAGTCAAAATAAACTCTTTCCTATGTTGCTTTGGTTGTGGCATTTTATCAAGGATTCAATAAGAAGTTGTAGGGCAGCAGGTCACATTCAGTTGCAATGGAGACGACAACAACAACAACAACACAGGCTTATTCACTCTGTTTTAAAAGATATTTTAAAACTGGCAATCTGGCACTGGCCACTGTCATCAAAGGATCTGGTATGCCATTTAACTTTCTGCTGTGCTGTCTCTAGTGTTCACTGCCATTTGCAGAGTCATTCCGTGAGCGTTATGGTTTATAATGACTGCTAGGCATTAGTTTCATTACATTGTCTAGACAAGAAATAGAGGGGAATGTGGAGTGAAGGAGGGTGTGTGTTCTTATCTCTCATATGACCCAGTTCCTTGGAAACTTCCTAGTAATTCTAACATATATTCTTAGATCCTTTGAGTCTCCTTAGTTGCAGCCCCCTCCCCTAAGTGGGGAATGCGAACCTATGACTGGACACTCAGAATAAAACCTTGAGTTTTACCAATTAAAGAAGAAAACAACAGAATTGATAGACACCTAGCAATATTTGTTATAATATTTAAAGTACTTTCAGATGGGCACGATGGCACATGCTTTTAATCCCAGCACTCAGGAGGGAAAGGCAGGCATATTTCTGCCAGTTCCACTTCAGTCTGGTTAACAAAGTGAATCTAGGACAGCCAGGGCTCTGTTACACACAGAAACCCTGTCACGAAACACACACACACACACACACACACACACACACACACACACAACTTTAAAATGTTGCCTATTAGATAACCTTAAAGTTGGTGCTTAAAGTAGAAAAGAGCCTCTGAACGATGGACTTGAGTTGGTCTCAGTAGGAACCAGTGAATGGGAAAACTGTCCATCACTAGGAAGGATAGTTAAGGCACTTAAGATACTGAATTGACCTGTGTGTCCCGCCTTCTTTGTGATCATAGGGTACTGAGCTTCAGAGGAAGATTTCTGGGAGAATAAAGTGTGAATGAACATTACATACAAAGTAGCTGTTAAGTAAAATGCCAACATCTCTCTCTCCCCCCCCTCTCTCGCCCCCCCCCCCCCCCCCCCCCCCCCCCACTGAAGTTCAGATTCTTTGACGAATGAGAAGAATGACTTTTCAGAGGACAAGAAGAATAAGCACCACTCTGCCCCGGGAAGTGGCCAGGAACCCCTCAGGAAATAAAGACTTTTTTTTTTTTTTTTTTTTTTTTTTTTTGCCTCTATCTCCCGCTGTTCCCTATCCACAAAGTGCTAAAGTGAGTGAAGTCAACCCTGTAATCAAACAATACTGGATACTTTAATTATAGTTTTTCTTGCCATGCTCAGAACCACTGTTTTCATGTGCAACACTGTGAATTAATCTCTTAACAGTGGTGTTAATTCCTCAATGCATAAAGAGGTGCTTTAGCTATGGAGGAATTTCACATCCCATGGTCTCTTACTGTGTTGAGTGCTCTCTAGACCTTAAATCATTTTTTCCCTTATGATAATACTGCTCAGTAGGTTTCACTATTTTATAAATTTAAACACATAAACACACTAACGCAACCACAAGCATAACCTGCACAGACCCCAGAGGGAGGATTTGAACCCATATCTGTTTGATTTCGAGGGTCATGATGCAACCATCGTGCTGTGTTCCTTCAATGTCTTCCATGAAGAGGATGCTGTACAGATGAGGGGACCACACAGGATAATGCTATCACTACCATGTAGAGGGGTGACGTCACTTCTTTGACTAGCTACTGGTATGCCACAAATAAGAAAGACAAAATTCATCACTCCATATTTGTTCTGTATACCCCAAGCTTTCCTCATCTCACCCACACCTACCAACAATCATTTTTGAATTACCAGCTCAGATAAAATGTCTTTTAAAAATCCACAAAAGCTTTAAGAATTGATAAAGTAGGGGTTCATTGGGGGAAATCACAAACATGAGGACTGAGTTTGAGTTTCCAGAACCTACTTAAAGGACAGGTCGATGTGGTGGCCCACCTGTAACCCCAATATAAGGAAAACTTGGAACAACTGCTGGTGTGCAAGACTAGGCAAAGCAGCAAGCTCCTGGTTCACTGAGAGACCCTGCCCTAAAACATATAAGGGGGAGCTATAAAAGAGGACATCCGACTTCACCCCTAGTGTGTATATGCTTCAGTTCCTGTCCCCAGCTTCCTGCCTGGAGTTCCACCTCTGACTTCTTTTCAAGGAACCTGAGAGTAAACCCTTTTGTCCCTGAGTTCCTTTTGGTCATGTGTTTTATCACCATAGTAGAAACTCTAGCTAAGACACAGGCAAACCCAGAATTCATGTGTGAAGAAGCATATTTAGGGCACACTGGGAAGGCAGGCGTCTAGACATCACAACTCTAGGAGTTTAAAAAAAAAGTCTTGGTAGCAGGAGGATAAAAGAGTGTAGGGGGAAGGAGCTGGAGTAACCCAAACTAAAAAACATGAAAAGCCCATAGGAAACTTACTGTTTTATAAGCTTATTTTAAAAATACAATTAAAAATCAGAAGCTATGGATTCTTAAATGAAAACCTCAGCACCGGGTGTGGATCCGACCTATGACATGTTGATCATGGAGGCCCTGGAGCCCCACCCCCTAGCACCATGGAGGCCTTAGAGTCCCACCCCCTAGCACCATGGAGGCCCTGGAGCCCCACCCCCTAGCACCATGGAGGCCCTGGAGCCCCACCCCCTAGCAACATATCTACTGCCGTTGCTCTTGGTTTATCTCTAGAACTAGATGACAAGACCCTGTTGCTGAAGATACTATACACTTTGGTGGTAGGACACAGAGAGAACAATCTGGAAATGAGCTGGAAGCTTCTTTCTTCTGATTTGTTTTAATTGAGATCGAAGAAACTTTGCAAATATCTCAGGGAGAAAAGTTATCAACTCTCTTACATAGCAAGATGTGACCACTGGTGCAATAGCGGGAAGACTGTTATGGAAATAACAATCTGCTTCCTGTTTGGATTTAAGGCCTGCCCCACAGAAGGAAATCCATCCTAGTACTGTTAGCCTGGTCAAGAGCCAGTGGTTGGAGAGATCATGAGGCCTGGGTAAGGGGTTACTGCTGTTGTTTTGATAAAGGGACACAGTGTCAAAATGTCTTCTAAATTCTAATGTTGATAACCATAGATTAATACTGCTGTTAGCTTCCATCAGTTTGGGGTTTTTGTTTGGTTTGGTTTTCTTCTTTTTTTTTCTGTAGAAGACAGTGAAAGCAGAGCATCATATAGCTCTTCAAAATGTCAACACTAAGTGACTCTTGAGTGGCATTAAATGTTTATATTACCTTATCCAAGGCTCGAAAAATATCATGGATGAGGGATGGAAAAAAGAGACAGAAGATGGACAGAAGTGCTGAGAAACTACCTTCTGGACGTGGCGTGGCTTTTGCGTCCCATGAACTTCTTGCAGCTGTGGTTATCTCACAAGATTGGACCTATCAACTTTTCATCATGGTTGGGAACAGTGGCGAGGAATTCATGGCCTCCAATTCATCTCTGAAGGACTGTTTGCTAATTAGTGCTTGCTAAGAGGAGGAGCTGTCATCTTCTTCAGTGGTTGTAAGTCGCCCCTGCTCCAGGAAACAACCCCATACCCATGCTCATATGAGTCACCGCAGTGAAACCAGTAGGTCACATACATACACAAACGGCATGAAAGTAGGAGTGGGAACCTGTTGGCAAGAAGAGAGATTTCAGTGAGAGAGGGAAAAATATTAAAAGAGTAATTGGTGGTGAAAGCAAAATTTAATATGTACATGTGTGAACTTGTCAAAGAATTTTTAAAAATCCACAAACATCTCATTTTATTTTATTTTAATTGTTTGTTTTATTTTAAATATATATTTATTTGTACTTGCACATGCACATGCACGTGCACGTGTGGTGTGTGTGTGTGTGTGTGTGTGTGTGTGTGTGTGTGTGTGTGTGTGTGTGTGTGTTGAAGGAACAGTCAGCTCCATGGCAAATCTGTTCCCTGTATTAAGGATAAGTGATCTAATACTTTTTATTTGGCTGTGGAAATGCCTAACAGCAATCCTTTGTAAACATGCTAGCTAGCTAGCATTACTGAAATAAGCAATGTGAAGGATTATTTCTAGTTTAGCAACATCCTATAATTGAAACTGCAGATCTGTTGATAGAGGCACTGCCTTAGTATTCTGTCTTCTGGGTTCCATTCAGTTGTTTTCTAGACCTACACTTGTTTGTTTGATGGACTACTGGTCAGGATGCTTTTAATTACAAGTGAAAGGAGCCTAATCCTGACCAGCCTGAGCTGAAGGGGGGACTAGGTGGGTGGAGCAGAGCTCTGCTGCAAAGGTCAAAGTCTGGTGTCTACAGATATCTGACTGAGTTCCATCTATTATAGTGGACTTCCTTTCTCAGTGCGGTTCTCTCTTTGCCTGACCTGGGGAACCACAGATCTTGTAAAGAACTTCACAAAGCCCTCAGGGAAGATTAGAGGCCTGACCCTTTCCTGATAGAACCTGTTCAACAAGTGCCTGAGGGTTCATGGAAGTACCCAACCCTATGATAAGGAGATCCTAGCCTTCAGTAAATGGCCTTTAACCATACCTAGAAATTATTCCCCCACCCATAGGATCGTTAAGAGCCATGTTTTCCTTCTTGTGATAGAACCCCTTGCTACTGCATGTAAGTGAGGTACCACTGCATGTAGATCAAGCATCCTGGCAACCCTAGTCCCAGTAAATCAGACACATTCACCTACAAACCCCTCCTCACTGCCCAGGGATTATAAATAAAGGTTGGCTGGTCTGCTCTCTCTCATGCTCATGCCATTCCTCCACCATGACCATCTGAGGCTCCATTTATTCTAGAGAAGAATTGCCGCTGGATGCCTGGGCCTTGACTGCTATGGTGGGCCGAGCCACTTTGGCTGAAGCCCACTCCATCAGGGCAAGTTCGGTGCTGACAGCTGGTGAGGCACCACTGGGCCTGGGTCTCACCAGCCCTGCATCTCACCAGACCTGCCTTCTGGCTGCTTTTGGACATCTACCTCACTACCTTGCTGAGCACGGCACAAAGGGCTGTAACACTCTGGTATCATCATGAGCTTGTGGAACATTCAAGTTTCCGCTGCCCTCTGGTACCAACAACCTCATTCTAAAATAGCTAAACTGTAACACCCAGTGGAAAACCATTTCTACCTCCCTCAGTGAGACCAGGATCCTCACCTATCACACGACCCTCACCCTAAAGTGCTTTAGCCTTTCCTGAGAGAAATAGGACCTTTGATTTTGAGGTCTGTCTGTTCTCTTATCCAAAAGCCAGCAGCACCTGGACCAACCCTCCAGACTCAGAAGCCAGGCTGCCAGCCGGACGCTGAATGACACAGCGAGACACACAGACTTCTGTGACTGACTCCCACATCACCAGCCCATTTCTTGCTTGTCCCCTCAGTTTTATCTTTCTCCAGTTGGCTTGGCTTCTCACTCCTTTCTCCTACACTTCATCTCTGTGCTGTAGTTAGGGTGCTGTACAGGGGTGGCTGACAAGCTGGCATAGCTTCAGATGGAACCAGACATAGAACACCTCCATTCCAGCTCCAGAGACAGCAAGCAACATTCTTCTTCTCACTAGAGTTAAAAATAAGAGGGCAGAGAGGCTTTATAGACTGTCCTGCACCAGATGGGATCTGTTCTTTAAGCACCTGAATCGTAGTTCCAGATGTATACTTATTTGAGAGGCTTTAAAAAGTGCCCATATCTATACCCTATGCCCACAAAGTCCCACTCAGCTGCTCTGAGAAGGGTAGGGATTCCTGCAAATAATTCTAGCTGGGAGCCAAAATTGAAAACCCTTCTCATTTCTCAAATATTGATAAGCATCCTGACTGTGCAAAGTTTTACACCAGACATGGATAGAGGAGGAGTCGAGAGATTAAAGCATTCCCATTAAGCTCACACACTGTAAGGTAAACCAGGCGGAGAGGCTTTAATCTGAAAGTACCTCCAAGCACAGACCACGTAGTAGAGGCATGGGCCCCATATGATGGCACTGGAATTCTCTGAAATGTTGAGACAGGTGTGGTGGTGCACACCTTTAATTCAGGCACTTGGGAGGCAGAGACAATAGATCTCTGTGAGCTCAAGGGCATCATGGGTTTCAGGCAAGCCAAGACTAAATAGACCCTGTCTCTAAAATAAAATAAAATAAAATAAAATAAAATAAAATAAAAGCCTTCTGAAACCATGAGCCAAAACAAAATCTTTCTTCCTTTACATTGTTCCTGCCAGATACTGTGGTCGTTGCACTGTGTAGGAGGCCACAAGGCCGTAGGTAAGTACTCTAACACTGCCAATATATGAGTAAGTGCTAGTTAGAAAACAAAAGCAGCTCTGCTGAGTGGGTGACAGGAAAGAGACATTCCTGAGAATCGTGTGGGGAAAGGAATTCTGGCAACACAGAACAATCACTGCAAAAGCTCAGATATGGAGATGGGGGGCCCTGCTTCTGAACTGGAAAGAAAGCTGATATATGATAGATGAAGGGAAAGTTTCTGAGGTCATAGAGACAGGTGCAACCAGCTGCACTGGGGCTTTATAAACTAGGCCAAAGTATGTGGATTTTGTCCAATAGGCAGGCAACAGGATGTCAACAGATGTGTGGGATTAGTGGCGTATGATTGATATATTCTTAATATTTATTCTAGCTGCCATGTGAAGGAAGGATTTCTGGGAGGGGGTGGGGAGGAAAGAATGGAAACATGTACAACCAAATGGAAGGGGAATGCTATTTCCTGGCTAAAAAAAATTCGGGGCGGGGGGGGGGGGAGTTGGAGTAGGTCCATTTACAGGAGAAATGAATTGACCCAGGCTAAACATTTGCAAGTTAGTTGACAGAACAGCAGCAGGTGGGCCTTTATTGATTCCTTTCCCGTCTCTAGTAGCTAAGGTAAGGAGAGTGAGTAATTCATTTAATCCAGTAGGTGCACAAGACATGTTTGTAGAGTGTCAATGGAGGAACGGAGGAGTGGGATGAAAGATGCAGACCACGAAGTGACAAGCAGCTAGAGACATCCAATGCAATTGACACAGCGACATATGAGACCGTTGATGTGTTGAATGGAAGCTGCCATCACTCAGGCACATAACAATATCCTCTCAGTCTATCGAAACATTGGCACCAATGGCATGCTCACACGGAGTGTGGAGTGCGTGTCAGCTACACAGAGTTTGGTGCCAGCAAAGACAAGTATGGAAATAGGAGTCAAGGTGGAGGTAGGCATATTAATGCCTTCCTTCCCCAAATACATTCACTTCCCAATCTCTAGTGCCTGCAAACCTGTCCCATCACATGATTATGGGCTTTGAGCTGCAGGTGGGGGGATGCGGGGGGGGGCAATTAAGGTTGCTCCCAGGCAGCTATGGAGATTATTTCTGGATAATAATCCAGAGCACAAAATAATCCTAAAGACCTTCCAATGTGGAAGAGGAAGTCAGTTGATACAGCTACTTAGGACAGAGGAGGTGTGCAAGAGACCAGACCTCAGCCGCCCACTTTGGATTTGGAAGGAAGGGTCATGAGCTAAGGGGAGTGGGAGCCTTTCAACGTATAAGCATCCTTGTCCATAGCCACTATGGAAAGAATGCACTCTCCCATCATCTCCACCTTCTCCCACCAAGGTTTGAATCATACTTCAGACTCAGGACACCTTGAAAGAATGTATCTGTGTTGTATCCTGAGTCATTTTTTTCTCATTCCTGTCACCACGCACCTGACAACTATCCCCTTAACAAAGGAAGAGTTTGTTTTGGCTCACAGTTTGAAGGTGTCCATCATGGCAGGACAGCATGGCGGTGGAGCAGCTTCTAACTATGGGATCAGGAGCATGGGGCCTACTTCTCACCACATCCGAGCAGATTAGGACGAGGGTCTCGTCTACAGACCTCAAGGCCCTTCCCAGTGACCTCCATACTGCAGCTGGGCTCCTCCTAAAGGCTCTTCAGCCTCCCGAACAGCACCATCAGATGGCAGGGGAACACTCAAGGCATTCAAACCCAGGAGTCTGTGGAGAACCGTTCACATCTAAACTGCTGCATGCTGGGAATAAGTCCTGTAATAGAGGGACTCAGGTGAACCGGTAGTGATGGGCTGAGAAGCCTTAAGACTTTGTTCTACTCACTCTGGGTCCAAACCCAGTAGCAGCAGCAGAGACAGAAAGATTAAAACTATAGGGGTGGCAGGGGGAGGGGGAGATAAAAGATATCATCTCAGAATCTGAAGCCAGATTCGCAGGGCAGTCTGAAATCAGCACTTACCAAAGCCCCAAGTTCGAGCTGAGAGCTGTGCAGGCATGAGTGTTTCTCTGGTTACTGGAGGTTGGTTGCTGTGATTGGCCAGCGGCTCACTGATGGAGATGGTGGAGGAGGAGGTAGAGGAGGTGGGTAGAGGAGGAGGAGGAAGAGAAAGAAGAGGAGGGAGAGGAGGAGGAACAGGAGGAGAAGGAAGAGCAGGAAGGCTGGCCACTGTAACCAGCCAGCGGCTCACTGATGGAGATGAGGGAGGAGGAGGAGGAAGAGGTCATGGTGGTAGTGAAGCCGATAGTGGATCCTGTTCCTGGTTAGCACATGCGCCTTCCTCTTTCAAGAGCGTCATGTCACCCTTAATCCCACAAAGAGAAGCTTCCCACTTTCTTCTTGCCCATCGGCCTCAACTCCATCCCCGGCCCCTACCCAGTGACTACACTCAGGGCACAAAGTGTGTTGTCTCACATGGAGCTGAGTCCTGCTGATGCTTCCAGAGCTTCCTCACGCCTATACTGCCTCACCACATCCCAGAGACTTGGCATGAGCAGGTCCATTCATAAAAGAGGTCTGGGCCGTCCATAAGCCATTTATTCTAAACAACTCAGAGCAGCCCTTGGGGCCCTGGTGGGATGTTTGCATGTCTAATTTCCTTGAACTATTGATAAGAGCCCACTCCAGCCAGCTAGTTGTCAGCCTTGACTCCAAGGGCCTGGAAAATGTACTATTTGCAATTACTTGAAAAGAAACTAATTAGCCTTAAGGAGGAAACCATAGGTAGAAATGACTGAAATCAGCTGTTCAACTGTGCTTGGCAAAAAGAACTCAAAGGAGTAGGCGATTGTACCTCTCATTTGTTTCTTTTGATGCAAGTGTGGAAGATGGGCGAACCACATGGTGGGGGTTTTCTGTGTTGTTTTCACTAGAGGGAGGGGCCTCTGGCAAAAGCAGTATCAGCAGACCTGTTGGAAGCCAAGCCTTATGACGGCCTTGGAAGCGAGCGGGACTTGTTCAGAGGCAGCAAAGGACGGGCCTGGAAAGTGGGGAGTGATCAACTCTGGACTTCATAGATGTACAATGACCTTCAGCATTTGTCACAGGCTTCTGCAGACGGCGAGTCTAGTGTGTGCTCATTGGCAGTGGCTATCCCGAAATCATTTCTCAAAGCAAGTGGAAAATAACACACGGAGAGTGCTCAGATGCATGGGCCATCACGTGGCATAGACGACAGGAGCAGTGAAGTCAGGAGCCAGCAACCTGGCCAGGGTGGAGATGCCACTTTGGGTATAGGCTGAGGGGCTGAGAATCACACACTATTACAGCAGTCCGGAAGGAAATGACAAAGGACACAGGTGTAAGATAGCAGAGAAAAGATGGCTCTGGGTGTGATCCCCAACGACCCAATGCTACCACCACAGGAGAGATAGCACAACCAATAGAGTTGCAATACACTCAAGTGCTTGCTGTATCATATTTTAGGTGAATGTGTGTGTGTGTGTGTGTGTGTGTGTGTGTGTGTGTGTGTGTGTGTGTCTGTGTGCGTGCACATACATTCACGCATGTACATCCATGCAGAGGCGAGAGGAGAATTGTCTGGTGTCTTGTTCTATCTCTCTCCATCATTTTCCTCTGGGACAGGGTCTCTCACAGAACCTGGAGCTTTGCATGTGGATTGGCGGCCCAGCAATCCCCAGGGACCCTCCTGTCTCCACTCATGCACCGTGCTGGGGTGACAGGTGCACATGAACATGGTCAGCATTTCGTGTGGGTGCTGGCTTCTGAACTCAGGTCCTCACTCTTGCACTTAACTTACTGAGCCATCTCCCCAGTTACTCCCTTTCACAGAAAACTGGCATTTCAAAAACTGGCCCAGGGTTACATGGCTCACAAATGAGCCTGGAGGATGATGACAAAAGGGTAAGTCTGTGCAGGAGGTTCTAGGAAAAAAAAAGCCCGTGATGGGAAAGAAGAAAATATAGAGTCAGCAAGATGCTTACCTTGGTATGTGGAGCTCAGCCTTGCTGGGAATTCTGGAGTTGGAGCACATTACAGTTTAGTTATTACTCACCCCTAGAAGCAAGACCACTGGGGTGCGGGGACTATGAATAGAGTTCCTGTCTGTCACCAGCTGATGCCACTTTGTGGATCTGGCCCTCCACTGGCTTATGTGCCGAACCTAATGGGCTCCACAGATGCTTGCTGTAAGCAGGCCTTGACACTGGAGGTGACAAGCATGGGAGGAGTTGTGCAGAACTCTAGCAGTGTACAGCACAGCCCCAGGAACTCAGACACTGGTCCCTCCTCCACTGAGGCTCTCACACATCTTTTTGTTTCCCTTCTCGCCTCTGACTATGAGCCTGCAGCTGTCCTCATCAGGCCTGACTTCTAAGCCGGATGAAGCAGCTTTGTAAAGGAGGAGGCAGGCCTTGGACAGGCAAGCCCATGCTCAGTGGACCTATGGCATCTTTCCAATAAGGTCCCAGGCTGCCACCTCAGGTCTGCAATCCAAACAGATGCTTCTGGAGCCTGTCCCCACCCCCACCCCCCACTGAGTCACACTGTCCTTGGTTTGGACCTGACTATCTGCATGCTAATCCTTGTCTCTGGCTAAGTCTCCTGCCATGTAAAGCTTGCAACCTTCAGGCCTAAACAAAGACGAGCAATGTACATTAGGGTGTGTGTGTGTGTGTGTGTGTGTGTGTGTGTGTGTGTGTGTGTGATCATGGAGTCTCTGTGTTGGCTTCCCTGGTTCAAATCCCAGCTCTGCCACCGTTAGCTGAATGATCTGGAAGGAGGTATTCAACTTCTGCTTCCTCTTGGAAAAACGGAGATAATAATAGCAAGTATTTTTGTCAGGACTATTACAAGGATTAGACAGGTTAATCCATATAAAGCCGCAGGAACAGTGCTAGGCACGTAGCAAACACTCGAAAATGTTAGTTAGTGGTATCACCGACTCAGAGCATCACGCCAAGGGTCTTACCTAGGCTGTGACGCTAATCCTCTGAACAACTGCACACAGAAGGTGTTATTAAGGATTTGGTACAAATAAATTATCTCAGGCTCAAAGGTTAAACCTCAGCCTGGGCTTGATTTGGGCAGTTCTGGGACATCCGCCTTTGAAATCCTGCTGCCCCTTAGTAGGCTCTTTCCCCATATCCACTGTAGCATCCTGTTTTGTGCCCAGCCCCTCCCCTGCATGGGAGGAGGGAGGCGGCATGTTGGTAGCCATGACCTGGTGCCTGCCTCTGCCTTGGCCAGGCTAGAGCGGCTCTCTGGGATCTGGTTAGCAGCTAATGATCAGTAGGCTCTGGCTGTAATGATCGGATTAGCTGTGCTTTAATCACTGTCTATTGTTTCAGCAGCGAGAGAATTTCACAGCTCATTGACTGCTCTGACTCCTAATCTACACGGAGGAAACAATGTCGCAGCTCATCAAAGGCAATCAGCTGCTAATTGAAAGGAAATGGAATTTTACAATTACAGGCCACCTTTTCAGTGCTCAGGATTTCTAAGCACTTCTCTCAGCACTGGCAGAGGCAATGACACCCTGCAAGAGACTTCCCTGAGAGCTGCCTTTAGAAGCTTGGCTCCATAGGCCAGCAAAGGGAAGCAGGGAAGGGGGGGCATCTTAGCCAATGCCTGGACATAAGGGAAAATGCAAGGGGTTGAGGATGGTCCTCCCCCAATCCCGTGCCTTGTGTCACTGCCACCTTGAGCCTGTCCCCCCACCTTCCTTTTTTTTTTTTTTTTTTCCTCCTCTGTGCTTCTGTCTCCTCTCTGAAATGCAGAAGTTGACTCTGATGACCTCCAAGGTTCCTCTCTGCTCTGGCAATTCTGTTTGCTGTCTTTGCTGTTTCTCACAGGGAGAACGAGACAGCTAAATGGAGTCCTGTTCTTTGCCCAAGTATCTGCTTTCCCAAGTGTTTCCAATGTGACTATCTTAGGTCTCCCAAAGGACTAGTCCTAATGAGACTTTAATGGGGTGGAAAGCAAATCTGGGAGCTAGCCCACTCAGCCCTCTAATGAGACATCTCTCTCCCCTTCCCTTTCCTGGATCCATTCACTCCCTTGGATGAATATCAATCACGCTTAATTCTAAAGACAGCCCCACGAATTGTTCTGGGTTCTGTCTTTTTCCCAGGGAGATTCTGTGGAGACAGGATTGGGATGAGGGCCGCTGGCCAGGAGGGCCTTGCAGTCTTGACCCTGTCTCCCAGCCCCATTTCCAGCCGCCTTTCCTCTGAGAACAAGACAAACCCATGTCTGCTTTGAGCTCTGGTCTGTATCATCCTTCAATAGCATTTACTCTGTCCCCCGAGCTCAGCCAAGGCTCCATAACCCTGCAGTGCCATTCATGCAGGGTTCCCATGATCCCTGGGCTCGTCAGATATGCTTATCAGGCCAACACTGGAGTCTTCCCACTTTTTCTTTTTTTTTTTTCAAGCAGACATGTTATGGAGTATCTCAAAAAACAAAAGCATGATCAAAAATAGTTTCTGTTTGGCCAAGGTTCAATTTCAGCCCCAGTTCCTTGCTTTAGAAGGACAGTGAGGCAGGATCTCAGTGTGGCCTATGGCCTAGAGAAATGGACAGTAATTGATGCGAAGAGAGGCAGATCAAGAGCTGGCTGAACGGCCCTCCCATCGGTCCTCAATGTGTTGAGAAAGGCTGGGTCTGGGTCTCCTGAGATCTTTCTAGAACCCAGGTTCAAGAGGAAGGTGGAAGGAAAGACAACAAGGGCTAAAGTGAGTTAGGACAAGAGAGGAGGGAGCTAAGGGACGCTGGCTCTGGACAGCGTGCTGTAGCATGAATGAGGTCGAAGCCGGAAGGGCGGCTAAGTTGGCGGTGTAGACACCCCAGGCCCATCCCCCGCCCCGGTAGGTCTGTTAGTGCAAGGTCTGACTCTAGAGAGCCAATATGAAAGATAGAGTGAAAGCCAGCGGCAAAGGATGGCCCTAAAGGATCACTAAGAACACGAGTGACATTAGGGGGACAAGAATGTCCCGTGATGACACCATATATTACCAAATATCACAGTCCCAGGAGAAGAGTGATAGCTGCAAGGAAGCCTGGGATAAGAGAGTCTGCCCACTGGAGATGGTTTAGTGGGAGGAACTGGGGATTGAACTCAGGTCACCGGCCTTGGCGGCAAGCATTCTTACCTTGCCATTTTTTTGATAGACAGCAGGTAAAGAAGTGTCATGGGTAAGCTTTTCACGTGCCTGCTTTCAGACTTGGCATGCTTTCATCCACCCAGCAAACACCAGCTAGGCACCTACAGCACATCAACTGTATTTATATACTGAAGAAAACAGGGAGGGATTTTTTTTCCTGCCCATTGGGGCTAGACCTAATAAATTAATCATTTATTTAAATTAGCAAACATTCATTTTCTTCTATGTATAAACCATTTAACATTTTTCTGTTTTTCCTTTCTTTTCTTTCTTTTATTCATTCATTCTGTTTCTTTCTTTTTTGTTTGTTTCTTTCTTTGTTTATTTCTTTCCCCTTTGTTTGAGACAAGGTTTCTCTATGGAGCCTTGGCTGCCCTGGACTCACTTTGTAGACCAGGCTGGCCTCGAATTCACCGAGATCCACCTGCCTCTGCCTCCCCCAAGTGCTGGAATGACAGGCATGTGCCACCACGCCCAGCTTTTCTGTCTTTTCTTAAGAGAGAAATATATTTCAACATATGTAAAGTTAAAAATGTCAATATAGAAATAAGTAACTGTGCATTTATCAAAATACCTAAACAGAGAAGTTCAAAATTGTCCCTGCATCCAGAAGGTACCAATGGAAACCAGAAAGGCCTTTAGGATCCAAGATGGTTCCAAAGATCAGCCCCAGGGGACCAGAGTTGGCTCTGTCTACTATCCAGGAGCCCCCAGCCATGTCTCTTCCCTGCTCATGGATGGTATCCCTGAGCTCTCTTTAGCCATTGCATCTGAGGCCTTGTGATGGCAAAGCTGCCTTCACTTTCTGCTTCTCCTATTAGCCTTTGCTGTATCTCCAGGTTGGGTACAGATGTGAGACAACAATTATCACCTTAGTGCTGACCATCAGAGTGCTTCTCAGGGTTGCTGTGCAGGGTACACAACAGCTATTCCAGGTTTGTGCCCTCCTTAGGTTGACTCCTATTCAGGGGTGGGGGTTATGGAAGCATATCTTCCTAGAAATGGCTATACGCATGGCAGGCCAATTCATTGCCTTCTGCAACTCATTTACTTATTCTTTAAATATTTATCGGGCACATATTTATGTAAAGCAGTAGCAAGGATGAACACAAAGCTATATACATAAGACATAGTTCTGTGGATTGCAAATTTCATGCAGTAATAAGGGAGGTAAACAGCAAATAAATATTTTTCATGGAGGATAAATGGCATGGTAGGCAGCGTCTCTGTGGTGTGCTGTGGGGAGAAAAGAGATGGCGTCAATTCTACTTGGAGAAGAAAAAAATGACAACTTCACAGGGATGAAAATAAGCATGCTAGGGAAAACTAGAAGGGTTTAGGTCAGCAAGAAGCTGGGGTGTGCTTCAGGAGGAGGCTGGTTGTACTGTTGGGGTGACTAGTATGTGGTCTGGGACTCTGGGCCAGAGATGATTAAAAAACAAGCTAAGAATGCAACAGTTGAGGGTTCTGAAGGCCTTGCTGAAGAGTTTGTGAGAGACTTTAGGAGGGAGAATGTCATGACCAGATTCATGTTTTTGAGAGAGACCACCTCGGTGGCAGCAGCAACGATGGACTAGGGTGGATTCTTCACCCAAATCCATGGAACATACTGTTCATGGATGACTTCTCCCCAGGCCAGATAAGGATCTTGATCATATCCAAGTTAGTATTCAAGGAAGACGTTACCCTAGTGGCATTAGAGGAAAACTCTTGGCAACCAATGTCGCGTCTAACTTCCGTAGACATGGAGAACAGGAGAAAGAGGCTGGAAATGTTCACAGACGCCAAACATTCAAGAGAATCCTCTCAGAGCTCTCCCTGTTCTTGCCAGCCATATGTGCCATTACAGTCTCCACCACTAGTCACAACTGGAGAGTGAGTGTTTGAACGCTGGCCACAAATTCTTTCCTTTTTCTTTTTTTGCATGCATATGTGTATGTGGCCATCACTCCTATATGTGTGTGCACATGTATGTGGATGCACCAGTGTGCAGGTGCATGTGTTTGCATGCGAGTGTGGTGGCCTGAACTTGACATTGGATGTCTTCCTCGATCACTCTCCACTTTGAGGTGGGGTCTCTCATTAGAGCTTGGTAATTTGGCAAGTCTAGCTAGCCAGCCCACCATGGGTGGGGGATCCTCTGCCTCTGCTTCCCAAATGCTGGGATTACAGGCAGCCACCATGTTTGCTGGGCTGTCTTCATGGGTTCTGGAGATCTGAGCTCTATTGTAGCCTTCAAGCTTGCCCTCAAAACTTTATTCATGGAGCCAACTCCCCAGAAACAAATTTCCATATTCTAATCCTCACCTGATCCCTAGAAGCAAGAAAGTATCCCACCCTCAATTTCTCTTTCCTTGCAGTCAAAACAAACAAACAAACAAAACAAACAAACAAAAACTGATGTCTGAAACTGAGAATGGCTGGGCTTCCTTAGAACGCTGGGCTCTTTAGGCCTTTCAGTCCCTCAGCAGGCCTGTCCAGGAAACCTTCACCCTTTGCTCAGTGCCTCACACAGAAGACAGAGCAGAGTAGGACATGGGCTAAGTGTTCTTTTATTGCCCCATATTGGATTTATCTCAGCATATTTGTTTTATATCTTCTTCCAGATTGTCAGGTCCCCGAGGGCAGCATCTTTGGGAAACATTAATGTCCCAATCACCTCCTGGTTGCAGCACACGAGACCAACCATAGAGAAGAGGCAAGAAGCCTGGATTTGCCTCACCTTGGCTGGAACACCAGAGCTCAGAGGTCTAGTCCTGGGTCAGCTCAGAGGTCTGTCTCCGATCATCCTGGCAGCCTTCAGTCCTGCCGGCTGCTCATTTTACCTGACAGACAGAACAGACCTAGCCCCCAGCTCAAGGGCAAAGCCACAACCACAGCCCACAAAGCTCCCAGACATGCAAATCTAGTGAGCATCCACTGGCAAGTATTGGCAGGCTCTTCCTCACGCTACTCTACGTCCACCTAACTCAGGCCCCAGACATACCATGGGATCTTCTGACCTCATGGACACTGACAGTTTCTCACCTTGAAGGCTGATTTAGAATCTAAGTGCTTCTTAAGTCTCAAATCATTTGAGGTAAGAAAGAGGCTCCTGCGGGCTGGAAGGATGGCTCAGTGGTGTGGGCTGTGCCTGCATGAGAACCTGGATACTATCACCAGAACTCACAGGAAGAGTGGGAGATATGCTTTTAGTCTCAGCACCAGGGAGGTGGAGATTCCTGGAGCCCACTGGCCAGTCAGCCTAGTCAGAGAGCTCCAGACCACAGAGAGATGATGTCTCCAAACACAGGGTAGCCTGCCTTTGAGGACTGACATCCATTTGAGGTTATCCTCTGGCCTCCACATGCAAACACATGCACGCATGCACGCACACACACACACATACACACACACACACAGAGAGAGAGAAAGAGAGAGAGAGAGAGAGAGAGAGAGAGAGAGAGAGAGGGACAGAGACAGAGACAGAGACAGAGGGAGACAGAGAGAGACAGAGAGAGGAGACTGGCTGATGCCACGCTAATCCCACCTTCAAGTGACTGTCATTTGACTTATACGTGACTCCCTAATATACACAAAATGACTCTCAAAGAAATATCCTCAGGCTGAGCTTCCTGCCATCACCCTAGGCACACAATAATGTTAATGTTCCAGAAAGACAGGCCTGTCATGCATTATGACTTAAACCCAATGCTTCTTCTGGTGACAGCAGGACGTGAATGCTACCTGGGCACATTCTCTCCCCCTGTCCCCGCCCCCACCTCAAGGCAGGAGACAGAGCACCACGATCCAATTATCTCCAGGAATTATTCCAATTAAAGCTGCCTTTTCAGGTATACGGGGATTGCAACACGACAAAAGGAAATGGACTTGGAAGTCTTGCCCTGTTGCCTACTCAGCACTTGAGTGTTCAGAGTCCACTTGCTGTTTGCAGTGTCCTTCACTGTGGATAGAGGGATGATGACATAATTAGCCGGGCGGGTTTTTGACAAGATCAAGTGAAGTTGTTTTGTAATTGAGAGCTATTTCAATATTATGTAATAATAACTATAACAGTGATGGTGATAATGATGATCCCTGGCTCCTTCTATGAAGTGTATATTTTCTACGGAGTAGCATTATCAGCATTAAGTGTGTGATATTTTACAGTTTTGCAGAGGATGTGCACATCCACTCTTGCATGCTTTATTATTTCCCATTAATAAAGGAGGAAATGGTTTTCGGACAGTGGTGGTGAATGCCTGAGTCACACAGGCAATGGAGGAGTGAAGCTCTGCTCAGCTCAAACCCCACGGCTTCCGCGTGTGCTTTCCACGGTACAGGAGAGAAAACGAGCTGGTGTCACATGGGGATACCAGGGGTGGTGGAAATGAGGCTGCCAACCTCACTCCACACACAAGCCTCTCTTCGTCCATGCTGAGCAAACTTGGGGCCCTCACCCATTTCCATAGAAGCAATGGAAACTTCAGTCTGAGAGATGGTGTTTTCTCCCTCTACCTGTACCCCACACGCCCCATCCTTTCTGCTGCAGCTACTATACGATCTGCATCCATTCAACTGAGGCAGTCTTGCTCGTGGGTTCTTTATTGCTGAAAGCAAATGTGTCAAGCAGACCCTTTGTGCTGAGGGCAGTTCTGCCCTGTTGGTCATCCTGTGCTTAGGCAACTAGGTCACCTTGTCCTTCTTTGTGAAGATGTCCCTGGCTTCATTCCCTTTGTCCAGGAAATCCTTCTGTTCCCATCCTTCCAAGTCAATGTGTGGGGGCCTGGGGTTTTTGTTTTGTTCTCCTAAGGTTCGGGTAATTTCTGAGTTCCCCTGGAAACAGATCTGGAGCCCATGCTGGTGTGTGCAGGCTTATGAAGGGAATGAACTTGGTCTAGGGTTGAGAGAGGGAAATTGTGAAGGCCGGGAGAGCTAGGACAAAGGGTACCAAGGTATCAGCCATTGTGTCCTTCAGAGGTGAACCCGGTGAAATAAGAAGCCTCGTAAAATGCATCTTCAGTCTGTCAGCTGGAAGTGTAAAGGAGAAGCACACGTGTCCCTCAACCAAACTTCCTTCCCAATTTTCTAGTTTTCATATCAACGCACCTCTCAACTTCAAATTGAGGACCCAGCATGGGAAGTGGGAGGGATGTATTTTGTACCTAGGCAGAGAAAGCACCATCAAGCCACCTTTGGGACAATCTAGCTGTGCTGACTAGGTTTTAGCACTTGACATAGAGTCTCCTGGAAAGAGAGACTTCACCTGAGAAAATGCTTTCATCATTTGCCTTTGGCAAGTCTGTGGGGGCGTTCTCTTGCTCAATGATGGATGTCGGGAGGCTCAGCCCAGCGTGGACAGCACTACTCCTGGACAGGCAGTCTGAAGCTGTAGAAGAAAACAGGCTTGAGCAGGCCAAGGGAAACACGTGGGAAAGCATTCATCCATGGCCTCTGCTTTAGATCCTGCCCTGACTTCCTTCCCGGTAGACTGTAGGCTGTAAAGTGAAATAAGGGCCTTCCCTTCTCAAGTTGCTTTTGATCATGGTGTCTATCACAGCAACAAAAAGTAAACTAAGACACTGGCCCAGGTCCAGCAGAGCTGGTAGAGGTGGAGGCAGAGGTGGAGGTAGAGGTAGAGGTGGAGGTGGACATAGAGGTAGAGGTAGAGGTGGAGGTAGAGATGGAGGTAGAGGTGGAGGTAGAGGTGGAGGTAGAGGTGGAGGCAGAGGTGGAGGTGGAGGTAGAGGTGGAGGTGGACGTAGAGGTAGAGGTGGAGGTAGAGGTGGAGGCAGAGGTGGAGGTAGAGGTGGAGGCAGAGGTGGAGGTAGAGGTGGAGGCAGAGGTGGAGGTGGAGGTAGAGGTGGAGGTGGACGTAGAGGTAGAGGTGGAGGTAGAGGTGGAGGTAGAGGTAGAGGTGGAGGTGGAGATAGAGGTGGAGGTGGAGGTAGAGGTAGAGGTGGAGGTAGAGGTAGAGGTGGAGGTGGACGTAGAGGTAGAGGTGGAGGTAGAGGTGGAGGTGGACATAGAGGTGGAGGTAGAGATGGAGGTGGAGGAGGAGGTAGAGGTGGAGGTAAAGGTGGAGGTAGAGGTGGAGGTGGAGGTAGAGGTGGAGGTGGAGGTAGAGGTGGAGGTGGAGATAGAGGTAGAGGTGGAGGTAGAGGTGGAGGTGGAGGGGGAGGTAGAGGTGGAGGTGGAGATAGAGGTGGAGGTGGAGGTAGAGGTGGTAGAGGTGGAGGTGGAGGTGGAGGTAGAGGTGGTAGAGCTGGAGGCATCAGGAGGAAGAGGAATCAAGAGGATGAGTGGGTCAGGGATATCTCAGAGCAGGAGATTATTCAGTGAGCCCCCTGGTCATGATCACAGCTGCAGCGTTGGTTGGTATTCTACTTGAGACTTCCAATGACCATTTGTTTTCACTGTTGTTACTCTGGTTTCAGACAGGGTCTCATGCAGCTCAGATTAGCCCTGAACTCCTGATTCTCGTTCCTCTGCCTCCCAAGTTCTGAGGGTGCAGGTGTACACCCTACCCCAGCTCTCCCTGTGGCAGTCTGAACCTGTTAACGCAAGACCATCAAAGGCCACATTCTCCCTTTGCTGAACTCTTCCAGAGCCAAGCCTTGGAGCAGATATAGTGAGAGGTGCTCATTCCAGGCGACATTTCTCTAGGATGCTGGACCATTCAGGGGAGCAGCATACGCCATTAAGGATTTAATAAAGTAATTATAAAAAGGCTACACAGTGTAGGGAACAGAGAGGCACACTGCCGCCTCAATGGCATGCCCCAGGCTTTACTGAGGACCACTCTTTCAAATGAAGGAGGGTGTTGAAAACACAGAGCAGAAGGATTGATAATTATTTGAAACAAGCTAAAACATTCCGATTGCTCCAACTGCCTTAAATCATTCTGCCATATTTATACTTGACTAGTGTTCTACATAACAACTTCCAAATCAAAGACTTTTGAAAAATCTCAATCACTGTGTTTTGAAGTGATTGAGAGCTCGGGGCGTGAGCAGTGTGGAAATAAGGCATATTAACATTATTAGCGTGACAAATTTCCTCAAGTAGTTACAGTAAGGAATGATCAAGGCTTTAGCCTCTGAAAAGAGTGAGCAGCATGTGGTTCATGCACTTGGGCCTGAAAGGCTTCTTAACTCTTTTGATGCTGAGAGGAGATTGGTGGCCGGTAAGTAGGGGATTCCAAATGGGCAGTGTCTTAGGCTCTTTTCTGTTACTGTGATAAAATACTCTGATAAAATAATTTGATAATAAAAGAGGTTATCCTGGCTCACAGGTCAAGGGTAGCCCATCATACCAAGAAAGTTGAGGCGGCAGGACTTGAGGCAGCTGGTCAGCTGGTCGGATCACATCTGTAATTTGGAATGGAGATGATGCATGCGTGCTATTGCTCAGTTTCCTTTCTCTACTTCTATGTCCAAGAATCCAGCAGAGAATGGTGCCACCCACAGTGAACAGGCCTTCCCACCTGAATCAAAGTGACACATTTAGTCCCCATTCCCAAAGTCCTGTCCCTGAGGTGATTCTAGAGGTGTCATGTCGACAAGCATCACAGATGGTGTTATCAAGACATCTATCAAACCCTCTAGTAGAAATAGGGTTAAACCATAGATACACCTAGCTTTTATGTAGCACACACTACAGGCTAGGAACTGTCTTAAATGCTTTATAATCTTTAACAACAGACTCTCTTAACTCTAAATTGACCAGCCCCTCATGAGAGATATTATGATCCTCCTGAAGGTCTCTCTGGCAGTTCCTCTAGTCACCTCGATGAGATGTAAATGGTCTAGGGGCCTGTGTTCAGGTGTGCCCTTGAGGCTGTTTCCAGAGGTCTGTTTCACAGACTGGAAATACAATCCTCAAGGCTTTCATGTAAGTCTCTAAGGAAGTTTTAACAGAGGAGGGAAGACCCACCCTAAACATGGGAGCCACCACCCCGTTATCCGGGATCCTGGACTAAACTATTAGTAGAAAGCCGGCTCAGCACCAGTGTTCATCTCTCTCCCCTTCCTGGCTGCAAGGTGCAATGCAGCCAGATGCCGGATGGTCCTGCCGCCACCCCATCCCAGGCCTTACAGACTGCCTCCTCAAACCAGGAGCCACAGCGAGCGCCTCTGCCTTGCGCTGTTTTTGTCAGGCGGTTTGTCACTTCAATGAGGAAAAAACCAATAAATCTTTGGAGAACCTTCTAGACCTCAGCTCCCATTCAACACCCGAGGAAATAAGCCCACACAGATTAAAACAGCTACCGGAGTTTCATCCAGCTCTTTCTTGTCATCGGCTTCTGCTTTGATCTTCGTTAAGGGTGGGGAACGTTAGGTGTACAGAAAGAACCAGATCATCTTAACAAGGGCAGGGCAAGGTTGAAGGCCTCTTTCCTCTCCACTTTATCAGGCTAGAGCACTGATAATATTTTCCGGAGAGAGCTGGTCACTTAGCCTGGGACCAGGAGGAAGCAGTGAGATTGTGCGTCACACAGGTTTATGCACTGCCATCTGCTTCTGAATGAAACCATGAGCTTGAGCAAGTAGAATTTTCTTTTTGTCCTCCCCCCCCTTTCTGTGTGTGTGTGTGTGTGTGTGTGTGTGTGTGTGTGTGTGTGTGTGTGTAGTAGGGGATTGAACTCCACACTTGCCTGGCAAGCACTTTACCCTCAGTCATGTTACCAGCCCACAAGTAGACTGTTCTGAGCTTCAGTTGGTCTCTTTGAAGACTGATGGGAGTTCACATGTACATAACAGTCTCCTGAAATTGTACAGTATATGCTAGATGTTGAGTAAATACCAGGTCCCAGAAAATGGCTAGACCATAAATGCCCCTGTCAATAACATTACCATAATTGCATAATGCGTGTGCATGATGTGTGTGTGTGTGTGTGTGTGTGTGTGTGTGTATACGCTCATGTGGAGGTCAAAGGTCAATATCTGGTGTCTTTTTCAGAGGCCCTCTATGTTAGTTTTGAGACAGCGATCCTGACTGAACCCAGAGCTTGCTGATTTGGCTAGGGTGATTGGCCAATGAACAATAGGGATCCTCCTGTCCCTGCCTCCCCAAGGCTGTCCTTCAGCTCCATCCCACCAAGTGTTGTGGCTCCCATCTCTAGAGAAGGTTAAGTGAACATAGGAAGGACTAAGAGCACCCAAGAGCTTCTTGCTACAGGCAAGACTCAGGCAAAGCTGCAGTTAAACCTTGAATCGGAGGACAAATGTTCCATTAACTGAGCATCCACCCCGTCCCAGAAGTCCTGCCTCCCTTGGAGTACATTTCCAGTGGCATCCTCTTTCTAATCAGAAGGGTATGGAGCCACAGGGTAAACCTGGCAGCCGTTCGCCAGCCAGTGTAAAAAGGAACCCTCTTTTGCTGTTCCCAAAGAGCCACAGCAAGACTCTGTAACCAGTTATAACTCTGTTATCTATTTCTTCTTCTTTTTGAATTCTTTATATACTGATTATAGGTTCCTCTCCCATCACCTCCCATTCTCACCCTCCATCCATCATCTCCTCTCCCTCCCTCCCTCCCGTAGTCCTCAGAAAGGGGAGCCCTCTTCCCCTAATATCTGACCTCAGCCTATCAAGTCTCATCTGTACTACTTGCACCCTCTTCCTCTGTGGCTTGGCAAGGCCACACTGCCAGGGGGAAGTGGTCAACACTGGGGTACCAGAGTCCATATCAGAAGTAGTCCCTACTCCCCATATTGTGGAACAAGGTCTCTGTGTTTCTGAGGCTGGTCTGGAATTCACTATGTAGCACAGGCTGGCTTTGAACTCACTCTTATGCTCCTGCCCCAGCCTCTTGAGTGCTCAGTACAGGTTTATCACCATTATGCCCAATTTTTGGTTGCTCACTTCTAATTACTCTCCATTTCAAAGTTCCCAGAGATAAGACAACTTATTCGTCTTCCCCTTGTCTGTTTTGCTCAAGGCGTGCTATGGCTTCACTCAGGGTTAAATGTTCAACAAATACTAATGCATTGCCTAGATTGCATAACTGGAATCTTGGTATAAGCCACAGGGTCAGGATTCCTATCTTGACTTCAAGGGCAAAAAAAAAAAAAAAAAAAAAATTGAAATGGCATGGTCAGAGAGATTTAATTTACGTATGTAATAGGGACTCCTTAATATTATCTTTGGAGTGATTCAAAGATTAACAATTAGACTAATTTCAAATTGTACAACCACTGCCAGTCTTACTCCACACAGGGCTCAGAGACCATGGTGGAAGAGGCAGTAGAAAGGTTGGAAACACCAGAGGTGTGGAAGGACCAGAGTGAAAGAGCATCTTCTGGACACTGATAGGATCACTTCACTCATGAAGTCACAGCAGCTCTGGTTGCCTGCCCAAGATCTGTGCACAGGATTAAGCTAGTCAGCATTCCAGCTTGGGATGGGGAAGCACTTAGGACTCCCCCACTTCTAGCTGAGGCACTGTTAACAGTTAATGGCATCTAGAGGAGGGAGAGTCATGTTTTTAAGGGTGTAACTCCTAGTAGGTTGACCTATACCCCAGTGGATGTTCCCACACCCATGTGTATATATGCAGTGCAAATTGGACTCAGTGGAATGTGTGTGTGTGTGTGTGTGTGTGTGTGTGTGTGTGTGTGTGTGTGTGTGTGTGTGTGTGAAGCTGACAGGGTGGGAGTGAAGGGTTAGAAGAACCAAAGGGGGACAGAAGAGAAGGGGATGGGTATGATCAAAATGCACGCATGAAACTTTCAAAAATTAATAAATACATTTCTTAAAGTGGCAAAATTTTGATTAGACAATTTTGAGTTCCCTTTTGTTTTCTGCATTGTAGGGTAAATTTAGGGAAACAAAATGAAATAAACATTTTTTTCAGTTACGGCACAAAATGTAAATGCTAGGCAGTGTGCCCACCATTCTGAGGCAAACTCCATGAGGCCAGTCTCTGCAGACTCACTGAATGCAGGAAAGAGACAAGATCAGAAAGCTGGACTCATCTAAGACCAGGAAAGCTCACAACAGGCAGGTACGTGGGGTTAATTTCTGGTCAGGGTGCAGAGCTCTATGCTAAGGCCAGACAAGTGCCTAATAAGGGGCGTGCTGCACAGTCCATTGGTTCCACAAGGAGCTCATCCTGCTGGTCTGTGAGCTTCCCTGCTGTGATACTGGGTTCAGGATCTCAGAGAGGATGCATTGATATCCGGGTACCAGCGAGAGAGATTTTCACAGAAGCATTGCTGGTGAGCTGCTTTGTGATGAGGATGGCAAACTGAGGTGCTATCCAGAAAGGCCATGCCCAGCCATTTTTCCTGTGAATTTTCAGCCATTTTTTTGACCTGCTCATGTCCCATGGCTTTTAGTTGTGGCTCTACCACATTCATGTCTGTGGTACACTGTCCATCTGGTACCTAAAGGGAGGGGCAGTGTCTTGTCTGGACTTAACAGCTTGCAGCAGGGAGAGGGCATGTGCCCCATAGACCTTTGTTAAGTCTGAGTGGCTACTCTTTTCTTCATCTTCATGTGCTTACTGGCCACTCATCAGCTAGCTAGTCCTGCTCTGGGCCTTCTGATGTGGCAACGGGAAAAACAGAGGAGTCCCTGCGATGTCAGCACTTATGGTGAGGCAACGGCTGGTACGTTAAGTTGAAGAGTGTCCTTTAGGGCCATAGAGAGTTGGAAGTTTGAGATGAGTGGGTCTGAGAAACATTAAAATCTCAGTCTTGACCAGAGGCAACCCTGGCTTCTAACACGGATATCATGTGGTCAGTCTTCAGATTTAATGCCAAGGAGTTCCCCCAAACCCAGGCTCTGTTCGCTTGTGTGGGGTGGGTCTGTTCGTTGTGGTAGGACCGTGTTCTCCAAGAGCACTGCCACAGCCACCACCTCTGACCATAATGCAAGCTGAGTGTTGACTGTCCTGGTGGATTCTAAGCCTCCCAAGGGAAGTGACTAGGCTGTTACCCATTGTAAGTGACATGAACCTACCTTGACGATGGGTAAAACCTCATCCACCACATACAAGGCGCCAGAACTCATTTTCTCTGGCTAGCTTCTTTTCTGCAGTTTGGGATGGCTCAGCAGTGGATCGCACCCTGTGGCGTGTCAGATGATGCTCCACATGTTGGGCTGACACACTGCTGACACGCTTTCACGTTGCTGCGCAGCATTTCTCTCAGGGTACTTGAGAAGAGTGCTACAGTACAGGGAGGTCTGGCCCTGGTTGCTAGGGGTCTGTGTTGTAAGGTGCATTTGGGCAGGGAGAGGAAAAGTAGGGAGAAACACTGTGGCGGAAGACAGACAAGGACGGAAGGATGTCTGGGACCATGCGTGTGAATACAGCCCAAGCCTCAAGGCACAGCATTCAGTGAGTCTCCATTAAACTAGCCTCCCAGAGTAAGATTGTCTCCTACAGAACCCCAGGACCATGGTAAGAGGTGCTGCTCTGTGTGCCTCTAGTGTCCCCTGCCAAATGTCAGCATGGTGGCAGTAGTCCAACAGCGGTCACGAGATCCTGCCTCTGCAGTAAGCATGAGTTTCCAGGATGCACAGCTGGGTTTGGTCAAATGGACCCCCGCATCACTCTGACTGGGCTTTACAGAGTGAAAAACAATACGGGGGAAGTCACGGGTCGGTTCTGAATTTCGGAACACACAGACCCCCCACTTCAGATCCAATAGGTAGTGGATAAGAGTGTGCCCTGTTTGCAGCTGTGAGGAAGACTTTGGTGGTGACCGTCGTGTTTCAGAGGGAAGAAGGGTTGGAGTGACACAGCCCTACCCAATACCATCCAGATGGTAAATTCATTCCATGGACTGTGTTAGCCCTTAGAAAAGCAAAGACCGGAGGCTGCGGCGATGGCTCGGCCAGTGAAAGTGCTTGCTGTGCCTGCATGAGGCCTTGAGTTCGAGCCTCAGAACCCACATGACAGAGCCAGGCATGGTGGCATGCACTTGTAACCCCAGCACTGGGTTAGCCAAGACAAGCATATCCCCAGTGCGCAGCCTAGCCTATTTGGTGAGCCTTGGGACAGTGAGAGGCCCTGTCTCAAAAAACAAGATGGATGGTGCCTGAGAAGCAGGGCCTGAGGATGGTCTCTGGCATCCACATGTACATTTGTTCTCTCTCTTTCTCTCTTACACACACACACACACACACACACACACATACACACACACACACACACACACACACACAGGAGCCAGACCCTTGATTCTTTCATCAGAGTCGAGAATTCCAGATGATCACGCAGCTTCATGTTTCTTGATCCTGATGCTGGCTTCTGTAAGAAAGGCTAGCTGTGCTGGCGGGGACGATGCACAGGAGCAACACTCCAGTGAGGACAACCCAAGGACATGTGTGTCCCTCTCTGCACTTCCCTCATTGGTCAGCTGCAGCTCTCTTCTTGGTCCAGCTTTCTCCTTGGCAAGCTTCCTGGGTTGACTTCTGTCGAAGTTGGATGACTATCTGTGTATTGGATTCCGATAGCCCTGGATGGGGCCCAGCGCCTACACTGCTGTTCATGTTTGATCTCCTGCTCAACTTTCTGGAAGAAGTTGGCTGGACCGAAGATCAAAGACTCTTTGCTTGCTTTCTGTTCTCCCCTATGACAGCCGCCATGCTAGCAGGTCAGCTCAGCAGCGGATCAACTGATCATCGGCAAGGTTTCTCACACCCTGGCGGAGAGCACAGCTCAAGTGGACCCCGGATTCCATAGGGGAGGATTTTCATCTCAGTTTAAACAGACCTACAGGTAAAAATGAGCTCCATCTCCACCCATACTCAGAGACCCCTGGGGGAAGTGCTCATTCTTGCTAAGATGTTGTTTGCAGAATACAGCCCTAGGACACAGTTCTCCCATGAACACACAAATTTGGAAAATTAAGAGTAAACAACACTATGGCCTTCTTGGCTTCTGAAACGACAGGACTGGCAACTCGAGGCTTCTTAGCAATAGCACACTCTCTTCAGAGAGCACTGAGAACACAAGCACAATCAGGTACCTTAATGATCTCATGAGAAGACTTACTTGGTCTCACTTGACTCCATTGTGTCTCAGCTACAGCTTCCTATGGCAGGCCATCCTTCAGGAAAAATAACTCCCAGCTTCCTACTGTGTATCTGGCACTACCAGGGTGGCCTTTGGGTATTTGGGGTCTGGATCCAGGCTTTTCAGTTCTAATTATGTTTATACTTTACCTCTGGATCTTGCTAAAATATCTTCAGATGGTCTGGGATGGGTGCCTGGCCAGGAGAGCAGTGCCTTGGTTCCTGGACCTGAGAATGCATTGAGTTAAATAAATGCATTATAAATAGATTTAAAATTCATCTATTGACAATTTCATATGTGCATAGAGTGTATTTTGATCATAGCTACCTCCCATTCCCCCTGAACTGTCTTCTTCCCAATAAGTCTCTGTCCTACTTTCATGGGGTGTGTTTGGGGAGGGGGGACCCCAGTGAGTTTAGTTAAAGTTGTTCACATGAGTATAGGACCATCCACTGGAACATGGGCAGCTTACCAGTGTCCACACCCCAAAAGAAAGCCTGATTCTCTCTCTCCCAACTGCCATTACCTTCCAGTAGTTTCTCAGTTACAGGTGAGCATCTCCCCAGTCTGTGGCTAAATGTTGAAAGATCTGGAAGACCAAATAAATACTTCCTTTTATACCACAAAAATTTCCAGTAGGTTTTACCAGCCATCTGAATGGACCAAACATCATATACTAGGTAGAAATGGAATTGTGCTGGCTGAGTGAGGACAGCGCCATAGAAGCCCCGAGTCCACCGTCCCAGTCCATACTCACTCCTTGATGACAGAACCTATAGGGCGCCATCATGGCAAACAAGGCCATGCTGCCTGAAGGCCCTGGCAGTGAATTATCTTGGGTGTGTCTTTCACACACTGAATGAGATGGGGAAAGTAGAGAAATGCTACCTGCATTTTAAGGGAGGTTAGCAACATCGTGCCTGGGATGACTAGTTGTTGGAGTCAACTCAGCTAGGCCAGGGTACCCAGAGAGATGATTGAACACCAGCCTTGATGTTCTTGTGTGGGCATTTTAAAGACAAGGCTAACACACCAAACAACGGAATTGAAGTAAAGGTCAAAGATTCTATGGGCCTCTTAGAATCAGGTGGAAGCATTAAGAAAAAAACAAAAAAAACAAAAAACTGAAGTTCCTTATGAAAGAAGTAACTCTGTCTCCCAGTTGCCTGTATTCCAAGCTGTAGCTCCAGCTCTTCCCGGAGTCTCTCACCTGCTAGTATATCCTGATGCTGTGGGACTTCCTGAAGGCCTCAATGGCCAGAGCCATTCCTTCCACCTCCTGCCACCTCTCTCTTCCCACACACCTGAGGATCCTTGCTAGCACCAACCCTTCAAGAACAAAGCAGCTTATTGAACACTCCCCTCTCTTCTAACCATCTTCTCCTGCAAATATTAGTGATAAATGATTTGTGAACTGTTATCAAAAGTGTGGCCCTTGTGACTTCAGTCTCTGAAATCCTACACACGGCTGTATGAGGGCCTTTCTTTGTGATACTGCAAACTTGGCTCTACCCTAGACTCGAACATGGGTCGTCTGGGTTGTGTTCTGTGCTTCTCTCGCCTTTGGGCTCAGGAGCAAGCCTCTTTCCCTGACTGAGTGATGTCATCCCTGGACCTGGGGCAAGCCTCCTTCCCAAACTGAGCACTGTCATCTTTCTTTAATGCTAGGATTCTCACCTAGGTCAATGTTTCCTAAGTAGTGGGGACTATTAGAATTTTTCGGAAAAGATTCAAGGTTCCTCTGTCGCCAAGCTGACTTAGGAAAGGCTGTGTGCAGCATCTT
Source organism: Acomys russatus (assembly GCF_903995435.1). Lineage (NCBI taxonomy): Eukaryota > Metazoa > Chordata > Mammalia > Rodentia > Muridae > Acomys > Acomys russatus. The sequence goes on along the minus strand of NC_067143.1, from coordinate 64,633,818 downwards.
CCTCTTAGGGAGTAATGATGACCATCCATTCAAGAGCCCGAGAAGTCTTGTAGCAGAAAACAAACAAAAGTCAAATCAAAATAAAACCAACAAACAATCAAGAAAACCCATTTAATCCCACTCTTCCTGTCTCTGGGTTATCTGATAAATAATTTCTAATATCTGTTAAATAAACAGAGACATATTTCTAGAATTATAATTAGGGATGGTTGCCGTGGTCTTCTTTAGTCCCTTAGAATGTTTATTCTTTTCACACAAAGGCAGAAAAAAAAGTAAGAGGATGGGAGGAGATCTGTGACAAATGTCTCTGGCATGACATGGCTGCTTGCTCCAATCACGAACTCACAGCAGACATGGAGAGGGTACATGCATAAGACATGGGCAGGGCAGAGCCTGAGAATGGCTTAGCACAGACTGAGAAGGTGCTCATCCCTAACTGAGACACTACCGAAAGGTAACGGCAGCTGGGACAGAGAGGGAGAATTCATTTTCTTTGGGGTATGGACACTTGTAAGTTGCCCATGCCAACAACTCTGACTAAACTCACTGGAATCCCCCACCCACACCATGAAAGTGGGAAGGAGACTTACCAGAAAGAACGGGTTCAGAGGGGATGGGAGAAAGTTAAAAGAAGCAATAGGTGCTAACTATGATCAAAATACACTATGTACACATATGAAATTGTCAAAGGATACATTTTGAAAGTATTGTTTTTTAAGATTTGAAGACAGATATAAAAAAATTGGTCTAAATATTTTCCACAATATCTGAAATATGTTCTACTTTTTACATCACTGAGTCAGAATATAGCACATCTGGCTATTTTAAGGATGGAGTTAAATAAACCATACAAGACAGTGGAGAGCCTAGCATCCAGTAGACAGCCACCATTTTATTAACCTTGAGTCCAAAATGTCATGTTCAAAAAGCTGCGTTCTGAGAATAATAATTCCAGCATGCAGTCCATTAAGCCAAACTGAAACCATTTTACACTTGGATTATTTCACCCTGGGTGAAGGGCGACTTCCAGGCATTTGAGAGCTCTGACATACCTCTGGCAAGCCCAGAACATTCTGGAGCCAAGATACTAATGAGCCAAGATACTAATGATTTAAGTGTTAATATATCCAGAGATAGTTCATTCAATTTTATTTTAAATGTAGATCATAACAAAGGAGGAATATTTGGGTCAAGGTATACTGAGGGTTTCACTAAACCTGAAGGCTTTAGACCATTTTGTAGCAAATTACTAAGGCTAGATCCATAGTACAGCTTCCTATCCCAACGCTTGAGGAAACAGAGTTGAACCTGGTTGCGACCTATTCCCAAAGCTCTGTTTAACGTCCCTAACATTTTAGCCAGTACAAGCATTTCCACTCTTACTACTACTCTCTCCTCAACCTTTCCAATCCCAGCTGACTTAAACAACAACCACAACAACAAACAGCCAGAACTATTCATTTAGCAGATGTACCAATTGAGGTCCAGAAAGTTAGACCGTTTGTTCAAACTCCCTGAGTGAGTTGGCCAGAGAGCATGAACTAGGAATACCACCTCCTTGCCCCCAGTACTGGACTCAGCCAAGTGGACTTCATCCCACAGTGGTGGTCCTAGGTAGCAGAGAGCTGCTAGTGTTGGGGATACAGTGGATTGGTATGCAAGCTTGGTGGGTTCTGGCTAGTCTCACAGGGAACCCTTCAATCTGAATAACAATCAACAAGATTTTAAAGAAATTTGGGCCAATTTCCTGGAAGTCTATGATTAATCTAATTGCTGGGTTTTCCTCTGTTTTTGTCTCCCACTGTTAATTTCATTTATTTTTCTCTTTCTTCCCCGACACAGCCTGCCTTGTCTCTATGTGCAGTTTTGTCATTGTTGTTATTTGTCCGTACATAGTTTGTCATTGGCAATGTATTCAATGGGATTGTTGTATTTGCTATGTTTGAGAGTGAAAATCTTTCAATAGACAACATACTGCGGCAGGAAGAAAGAGCACTGGGCAGAATTTCAGAGACCCTTTTCCAAGCCTAGCTCTGTGGGTACCTGCTAAGCTTCTCTGGTATCCTAGCTTCCTCGGGATTGGAGGCGCTCCTGCTTTTCCTGTGCCCTCTTGGCATTATAGAGTAGCTGGGATTGTATGCGAAGCCTTAAGGTCAAACAGGTATGTGTGTTTTGGACTGTGCTGTTAGCTGTTGTGAATAAACATACACACACACACACACACACACACACACACCACACACATACACACACACACACACACACACACACACACACACACACACACACACACACACACACACACCACACAGGCTAAATGTCACGACAGCCCCTCCTTTTTCACAAAGGCGTTTTGTTTTCTATGGGCACCTCAAAAGTCATCAAGGGTGAGAGTTTTCGGGGAGCCAAAGACATGTTTACATTTTTGTCTTAATCAAAAGGCCAGGAAGTAACAAGTGAAGACCTCCCAGCACCCAGCTTGCAACTGGATAAGGGACAAGTTGAGAGTCAGGAAGGGTAAAGAAAAGTGTCAACGTTCCCCATGGCCATATGTTCTAGACCATCCAGACATCAGAGGCCTGGATAGTGCTTGAGGCCTCGAAAGGGTCCATATGTTAAATGAAGGAAGTGAAGCTCACAGCTGCCTGACTCTGTTCCCTGACAGAGGCCCAGGTTGGAAGATCCCAGAAGCTTACAGCTGCCTGACTCTGTTCCCAGACAGAGACCCAGGTTGGAAGATCCCAGATGTGGGGGACAACAGATAATCACTAGCAGAGGACATTAACGTTAGACACTGGTGTGCTGTGAACAGAATGTGACACAGGTTCTGAGGCAGCCTGTCACCACAGCTAGACCCAACTTCATACTCCACAAAGTCTCTGGAGAAAAGGCTATGTAGCCAGTGTAGGTCTTGGTCTTGGCTTTTCACTTAATGCAAGTCCTACGCAGAGATTAAAAGGGACACACAGCACAGAGAGCAAACAGTTTCACAAACGGGACTTACCTGTAATGGTGAAAAGTGATGGGGAAATCCAGACTTTGGAGATGAGATGGTCCTCACAGACAGTCTGATTGGGCCAGAAGCTCAGGAAGAACCTGGAGAAAAGGCATTTGGCAAAAACATTAGGTGAAGAACAGGAATTAGGTAAGAAATGGTGTGACAGAAATGGTTTGACGTTATTCTAGCAGCAGAGGCTGCTGGGAAATGCGGCTGGTATGTGCCTCAGTTGTAATCAAGTCATTATAGAACTGCAGCTGCAACTCCAGCAGGTGGTCTCAGCAGGGGCTGGGCGGGAAATTCTCACCCTGACCCGTGGAGCTCTTCAGCACTTCTCACGTGTGTGGAGAAGACAGCAATTTGTCAGGAGCATGATGAGCATCCAAGAGCGAGTGTGTGTGTGGCTCCTTAGCATGGTGGGTGGGGTGGAGCCGTGCCCAGACAGCCTGCTACTGCTGACACTCGTGGGGAGCCAGACACACTCTGGAGTTAGAATGGCCTAGACTTGACAACATGGCAGTCTGGTTTTCAGTCTTAAACGTATCACTTACCTTTTCTTTCATCAAGTCTAAATTAAGGACCATAGGATTTACCAATGCCAAGGCCTGTGGCATGGAGTCAATATCGCCTTCAGCGGTGCGTTTTTTTTTTTTTTTCCTGAGTCCATCTGTAAACTGAGCATCTGAGAGAGTGAAGAATGCTGTCTTCTCACTACACCTCCTGCCGGCCTTGCATCCTACTTACACAGGAAGCAACCTCACATCCATTGCCTGCAATTTTCAAGATGTGCTTGTGTGCGCCCTCTCCCAAGGCTCTCAGAGAGGAGGCTGTGGGTAGGAGTTGTCTCCCGCACTTTACAAGAAGAAAATGACAGAAATTCAACCATGTCCATGTGCTACTTTGAATGATTGAATTCTGTAGATAAGTCAATCCTGAATCCTAGCCTCCCAGGAGTCTACACCTCTACCCTAGCAACAAAACAACAACAACAACAACAACAAAGGACATTGGGATTTCTGTGCAGAGAAAAAGTAACATGCGTGCTTGGAAGGATCTTACCAGTTTGGGCTAGATACCCATTGGTGGGATATGAGTGTGGTGCTGGGTGGAGCTAGCTCATCACACTCAGAAGAAAGAAGCTTCAGAGCAGGCTAGAAAGACTCACAGGGCTTTGGGGGGGGAGGCATATTTGAGGCAGGCTGAGATCTCCCTCCCTCCTGTTCCTGGGGTTCAGCACCTCCCTCCTGGGCTCAGTCCAGTCCCCTCTGTTCTTGCCAGGGGCTGGAGTGCTGGTGGCCGGCTCCTCCAGCTCGCCTCCATTGCTCGACTGTGTCCTAGCCCGCTCTGGATATTAGAGCATTCTCTCCTTTGAAAGGCTCCTTTATTTTTAGTGCTAAATCAACAAAGCTGTTACTGTCATTTTCCATCAGACCGTCATCTTCCGCGGATTCAAAATTACACTCAGCTGCAAACTATTGACACTCCTCTTAACAAAAAAATGGTTTTAATAAATCTTTACATTAGCCTATGAGATAAAAAAAAATCTTTACCATGAAATATACAAGTGTATAAGTGTTTTATGAAAGTTTTATTAACTTTACAAAAGAAAAATTGGCAGTGGACCACGAACATCCTGTACTCCTAACACGTGGTTATAAATTACATGTTCTTTCCAATAACATCTGAAAAAGAGACTGTAATTTAAATTTCAAAACCACTTGGCATACCTACTATATAGTGCTGACACAAAGTAAAAGGAGGAACTAGAGAGGCCCAGACAAAGAAGGGAAATATAAAGACGTCCTTAGCTAAAAAGCTGCTGATGGGTACAGTCCCCCCTCCAGCTGGACAAGGATCAAGCAGTCTCTTGTCATATCATTCAATGCGCTGTTCAATCTGGGATTCTTCCTTTCAACAAAAAGGAAAGTTAAGTGGTAGTAATCATCGCCCACAGAACTTTATCTCCCAGATACCTTCTTTATGTCAGGATTCCTCAATGACCGCGGCTGGCAGAGGGATCAAAGTTGTCATTAAACCCAGATGCGAACTCCAGCGGATGCAGGAGGTGTGAGCGGTGGTGGTGGTGGTGGTAGTGGTGGTGGTGGCAGCATTCCCTCCCCAGGATGCAGAGAGCAGAGCATTTACTACCTGGTGAGTGTCCATTGTCTGCCCTGCTCCTCTAGGCAGCTTCTGGTGTGCCTGTGCAGCTCAGGGATGCTGGCTAGGGTTGCATGGTAGGACTCCTTTGCGGGGTGGGACCATCTGGTGGGAAGCTTTGCACCTTGGCCAAGTCCTTTGGAAATGAGCAGGTGGTGGGCTTCCGGTGTTCTGTCTGTGACCAGTAGTGCTCAAGGGGTGTGTCTTTCCGGGAATTGGGCACATATTTGAGCTCACTTTCCAGGAAATGTCATCACACACACACATAAAGAGGCTTCATGTGAGATTGGGCAAACCAGGATTCAAAGTTCTTTCTTCCTAGACATGAGCTGTATGACTCTGAGCAAGTCACTTAGGATTCTTTGATTTGTAGCGATAGTGTGTGAATGAATAGCTGAAGCAAACTTCTGTGTGGGCTCCAACTCGCCCATTTACACAGCCCAAAGATGGGGCTTAGAATCTGCTCTCTTCTAACATAAAAATTTAGCCAGCATCTGTTGAAAATAGTTAAAGATGGCGGAGGAGATTATTCAGTTGGTAAAGTATTTGCTATAGAAGCAGAAGGACCATAGTTCAATTCTCAGAATTTATGTAAAAGTGTCAGGTGTGGCAATCAAAGCCTGGGGGAGGTGGAGGCAGGCAGATCCCGAGACTTACTGGCCAGTCTAACCTAATCAACAAGCATCAGGTTCCGGTGAGAGACCTATATCAAAGAAACAAGGAAGATGGCTGCTGAGAGATGACACCCAAGGCTGCCCTTTGACCTTCACATGTATGCACACACACACACACACAAAAGTGTGTAACTCACACACACAGTGAGGGGGGAGAGGGAGAGGGAGAGAACAACAGAGAGCTAGAGAGTGGCTCATTCCATTTGGTTTTTGCACCTACTATCACCCCAAATTACCCAATGTAACTTAAGTGGGGAGTAACAGCCAACCACTGCCAAAACTCTCAGCGTCTAAGAGGTGTCCTCTGCTGGAAGTTCCAGGCTGGACAGCCTGTGGAGCCTTACTGGGGTGGCAGACAACATATCATGCTCCAGCTGAGTTTCTGAGGACCAGACGGGGCCTGGGACTCAGAAGGAGCCTTGCAGGATGTTTATTTCCATAGTAGCAAGAGCTTAAATTGGCTTGTTTAGCTGAGAAGCATCTGTGTTTTCAACAAACACTGAGCTGGGAGAATTCTGTTATATACCCCTCCCCCACATGTACCTTGGTGGGTCTAATTTGTGAATTCAGTTTTACTTAGTTATTGTACTCATTATTTTAAACAAACAGAAGAACAGACCTCAGAACTGAACCGAAGATGAAGACTGGCCTAGCAAGGACTCCAAAAGGGCCATCTTTCATTATAAAGAGGAAATATACATGCCCTTAATGGAAAAATACAACAACTCCAGGTCAAATAAATTATTTTCTTCCAGTTCAAAATAAGTGATGGCCCTTACAAAGTAGAACTTGCCCTCTTTCCAAATGTGTTGAAGGAAAATGACATGTGTCTGGGATGCAGAATTACAAGGCCATCATGTTAATCTGCCGGGATGTTATCACCGTGATGAGCAGGCACCAGCCGAGGAGCGGGGGTGCTCACAGTGCAGTGCCAGAGAACAGCTGTGACTGTGCGGAGGTCACACTTGGGGGCTGCGCAGGAGCTGACAGTGGCCAGCTAGTGCTGCCCAAACTTCATTATGTGGGAGAAATGTACTCAGAGGAAGACGCAGGCATCTGAGAATCAGTGAGAAAAGTTCATTTGGTCTGACAAGAACTTGATTGATTTTAAGTCTGGTGTGTGGCGAGGGCCTCCCTGGTTGGGTCCTCAGAATATTAATGGGTAGTCTGAGGAAGAGCAGCCACGCAGGAGACATACCTGGGGATACTGTGTGCCCTTTTTTTTTTTTTTTTTTTTTGCAATGGCAGCCAACCATGCAGCAATGATGCCCACAGCCACAGAGGCATGGCTAACAGGCTTGTATTCGCTGAGACCTTACTGCCCACTGGGAACTGGGGGGTGGGGTGGGGGAACCTTCCTAAACTACCCCTCACAACATTCATCTGAAATAGGCTCTGATTCACACATTAAAACCCTGTGCACAGAGAGGAAAAATTAGTTTTCCAAAGCTACACAGCTTGAGGATGGTAACAAACCTCTAATCTTCTGTGGTCTAGTTAAACTGGTATACCCACAACATGCATTTATCTACAGGCCAGGCCTTCACTGGAGTGATCACCAGCTCCAGTGCCTTCTCCTAGCCTATCTTAAGATTTTTAAAAATGTATTATTTATTTTTATTTTACATGTGTATTTGGTTTCATGTATATATGTTCACCATATGCATGCAATGCCCACAGAGGCCAGAAGAGGGCTCTGGAGCTCCCAGAATGAGAATACAGGCAGTTGTGAGCTGCCATGTAGGTGCTGGGAACTGAACTCAGATCTTTTTATCAGGACAGCCAATTATATTAACCGCTGAGTCATCGTTTTAATCACACCATCTTAGAATCTGACCAGGCATGTCTGGATCTCAATTGCCAGCAGGAAGATCTGATACAATGGTCTGGGGCTAGGTGTGTGTGTGTGTGTGTGTGTGTGTGTGTGTGTGTGTGTGTGTGCGCGCGCGCGCGCGCGCGCACACGTGCATGTCTGGGGACTCTTGTGTCAGGTAAAACCTGGTATGTCCTGGCAAATGTGTAATAGCGGGTGGATATAGAGGAAGAGAGTGCCTGGTAGTTGCTTGAGAGATCCGTCCATGGACAGGAAGCAGCCAGGGCAGCAAGGAGGAGGCTAGAATTTATGAGACTAGGTGGTCTAAAATGGCAAGAGCAATACAGGGCCAGTCCTGGATAAAAGCAGGCAGCAAGGCAAAGACCTGAGGCCAAGTTGTAAAGGCAAGCTCAGGGTCAGACTCATGTCGGGTGTAGAGATGGTGCTTTGAATATGGGGCCCATGTTCCTCCTGGAAACAAGGATGTAAAGATGGAGGAAATGTAAGAATGGTGTTCCTAAGCTGATGTCTGCAGCTGCGGCACCAGAGCCCACACAACTGTGAGCTCTTTCCCTGCTCTCTCTACATTTCTCCTCCCTATGGGCACATCTCTCTTGGCGTTGAATGTATTTATTCCATAGGTATAATTTGAGCAACTCTTCTGAGACAGACAGTGGTGTGAGGCTGAAGGAGACATTTGATAGTTACTGGTCTCCTAGGAGACAATGCTGTGATCAAATGCACACACTGGGAAGAGGGCATGGCTGCTGCTATGGTTTGAATGTGAAGGTCCCCACAAGCTCATGTGTTTTAACATATGGAAATGAGATGACAGTGGCCTGGTAGCAAGCCCTGGGACCTTTTGAATAAAGGACCTGTGCTAGTTAGTTTTTCTTAAGTTGACAAAAACTAGAGTCTCCTGAGACTCTGGAGAAAGTCTCAGTTGAAGAATTACCTTCTTCAAATTGGCATGTCAACATGACTGTGGGTCAATTTCTTAATTTGGGGTTGACATGGGAGGTCCCAGCCCACTGTGGGCGGTGTCCCCTCTGGGAGGGTGTTCCTAGGTTATATAAGGGAGCAAGATGAGCAAGTCAGTGAGCAGCATTCCTTCACCATTCCTGCTTTAGTTCCTGCCCTGAAGGTCCTGCCTTGGCTTTCCTTGATGACTGATTGTAGCCTGTCAGCCAAACAAAGCCTTCCCGCCTAGAGCTGCATTTCATCAGTGTTTTATCATAGCAACAGAAAAGCAAACTAAGACATGACCTAACTCAAAATGTAGTTCTGTAGGGATGGGGCACTGGGGCTATCGGCAGGCCCACCTTCTGACCCAAGCTCTGCTCATCAAAGGTGTGAGGAGTAGCAGGCACACACGCTCACAGCTGTAAACTTGGCTTGCCTTCCTTACCATGACTGACCGTACCCTCTCAAACCATGAGCCAAACAGTGCTTTCTTCTCTTAGGTTGCATCTTGTCAGGGACTTGCTCACAGCTCTGAGAAAAATGACCGTTTGGTTGCGGTGCAGATGCAGAATTACAGAAGCCGACAAGGGCTGTGCTGGTTGCTTTTCTCATTGCTGTGATATAATTCCTGACAAGAAGCATATTTTAAAAGGGTGTGCTTTGGCTCACAGTTTAAGAGGACACAGTCTCTCAGGGTGGGAAAGCCATGGTAGAGGGTGAGGCAGCCGGTCACATTGTATCTGCAGTTAGGAAATAGATAGAAATATATGTTAGCAATCAACTTGCCTTTTCCTTTACTCCCCAAATCCAACCTGATTGTGAGGATGGTGCTGCCCACACTCAGGATGAGCTTTCTTCACTTAAGCCTCTTTGAAAAGACTCTCAGACATATACCCAAAGGTGTGACTTCTAGGTGATTCCAAACCCAGTAAAGCTGACAATGAAGGTTAACTATCACAAGAGGGGCCATTTGATTCCACTTGAGTGCATCCAGGAAGGCTTTCTGATGGAGGTGAGAGATGACTGAGTAGAGTCTTGGAATTTAAGTTTTAACAAGGTAGACAAAGGGTGGAGAAGGTGGTAGCCAAAGTAGAGAGAACACCTTAGCCAAAGGTTCAGAAAACAGAGTATATAGGGCCTATCCAAGACCATCTGTGAAGCCATATGTGTAGGGCAAAGAGAAAAGAGATAAATCCTGTTTCCAGAGAAGTAAACAGGCTAATGGGATGCAAGCCAGTGCTGAGCTAGCCTGAGACTCCAGGGCTGGCTACTAGCTGTGGTTTCTTTCTCTGGAGCATGCTGAGAGCTCAGATTTTCATGAACAGTGAGTACATCACTTATCTTTCTCCTGTGGTCAGCCTTCATGTCAGGCTAGAGGCAGGGAAATGGGTGAGAGCTGGCCCTCCACTGTTAAGAAGCATGAGGGGGGATGTGATCTTGTTTGAGATGCGAAATTCTGATGTTAAAGTTTACCCACTCCCCAACAGAAGTTTCCAATTTTCTATTTTCAACACTTGATCTCATTCTGAAATGGGCCTCTGTTCTGAAGCCCACCATATAAAGGACATCAAAGAGATGCTACTCTTATTGAACTACATGGGGATGACTTGAAGGCCTGACCACTCATGTCCCCACCCTTGAACCACAGCCCAAGACCTCAGAGCGTCTTTGAACTCAGAATGAAAGTTACAGGCCTGCTCTGTGACTCTGGATTGACGCTGCCTAGTATTTACTGCATAAAGAAATAAAAGCCTTCATTTTGCTCGACCAAACAAGGTGCCAACCAAGGTGCCCAGCATAGAGAAGGGAAGCCGGGACCCTGGACCAAGGTCATTATTCTTCAAGGGACAAAGTTAAGAAAAGTTCATTTGTGTCTGCTAGGCGCTACTGAGCACCAGGCGTTTTCTGCTCACAGAAGTTTCACCAGTTGTTTTACACGAGTTCACTGCTCCCCACACATCCTCAGATCTTAGCTGGCTTCAGCTGTGAAGGGTCTGCTAGCACTGTCCCAGGGAGCACTGGAAAGAAATAGGCTTGACCTCAGTCATGTGCTAAGTAGCCTTTAAACCTCACATCTTCAGGGCCTGTGGCTCTTCATAGCACCAGAGATGCGAAGGAGACACACACTAAGAGCACTGGAGTGGGACCCAATAGGCTGAGATCCCAGCCCTGGCCCCGCCTCTTTCGCACAAGGGCACTCACTCTCTTTGCAGGCTCAGGGATGGCCATCTAAGGAATGAGTGGACAGACAGGATGGTGCTCTGGAGCCCTTTTTTCTGCAAACAGGTGAAAGAATTCTTTAGGATCAGCTCTGAATAGCACCAACTGCTGATCAGTTCCTTTGGGGCTAGCATCATCTATCTCAAAAAGTGCCAAGTATGCCACAGGTGCATTTCATCATGCCCTTCTTCCACCACCATGGAAGCCGGAAGCAGGGAAAGGCCCAGGAGCCAAAGCAGGAGAGACGGGTGAAATCCTGTCTGTAGCATTTGCTAGTGGTACATCTTTGGGCAGATTACTCAACTTATGCTTTTGGACACTGCTTCTTTTAAGAAAAAAATCTTATCTTGTGCTTTCTTATGAGAATTAAATGGGTAAAGTGCTTAAGATAGCAACTGTCACAATACTCAGTATAGAATAGTCACCTTCCCCTGATTTCTCCCTGTTCTCTCAGCAGAAAACCTCTAGTGGGCTGGAGAGATGGCTCAACTCTTAAGAGCCCTGGCTGCTCTTCCAGAAGTCCTGAGTCCAATTCTCAGCAACCACATGGTGGCTCACAACGGTCTATAAAGAAATCTGATGCCCTCTTCTGGCGTGCAGGCAGAGCACTTCTACACGTAGAAAAAAGCCAGGCTGTGGTGGCCCATGCCTTTAATCCCAGCCCTCAGGAGGCAGAAGCAGGTAGCAGATCTCTGTGTGAGTTCAAGGCCAGCTTGGTCTACAGACCGAGTTCTAGGACAGCCAGGACTACACAAAGAACCCTGTGTCAAAGATAAATAGATAGATAGGTAGATAGATAGATAGATAGATAGATAGATAGATAGATAGATCCAGAACTGGGTTGTTTGACACTTCTTCCGGCAGATGTGCCCTGGTCCTCCCACACAGAGTTGGCAGTCCTCCGTGCCTCCACATAGCCATGTGGTCAGTTCCTGTTTTTATGTACACATCCCACAGGAGGCTGTGAAATCCCTCCTTGAGGTTGGCCATTTAGGAGTGTGCTCTACATCTACTTAGGCTTGCTCTGATAGCCAATAACCCTTATGTGACCCCTCTTCCATCAGCCCAGACAGCAGTCTACAGACCACTGGGAAAACGAGGCCCCACACAACACCTGAGAGCTCACTTGACTTCATCCCAGACAGGTCCTGTGTCATCAGCCGTTTTTCTTGACAAATAATCCTGTGGTGCTCTTAGGAAGAAAGTGTATGCATGTGCGTGTGTGTGTGCGCATGCGCGTGCATCTGTCAAAATATTCTGGAGAAAGTTTTTGGCATTGAAGTACTTGGATTTTTAAAGAGCATGAGGATTTTGCTCCTTTTGATAACTGTCCCCAATATGATGGAAACACAAGATAAAACCAAATCCTGCTCCAGGCCAGAAATGTCAGTCCCCCCCCCCCCCCCCCCCCCGCACAACTTTTAAAATTGAATCCTTGCCCTATTGGAGTAAGAAGCTATTCCTTTGGGGGTAGGGAAACACTCCAAAATCAAGGACTTCTTACTCACATGGTATGAGCCCAAATACAGTTCTGGGCCCAAGAACAAGCATACACACTATTAAAAATGGGATCTTGGGCACCTGCCTTGCAAGTGTGGGTAGAGACAGGAGAATCCATGCATGCTGCATGCTGCATGCTCAACAGAGTGCTCGCAAGCTGACGTTCTTTGCCTGTTCCCAGGCTACCTCATTTAATCCTCACCGTACTTGGCTTTGCAGTCATTCACAATTTACAAGTGACTCATATTAAATTAAAGTAAATTTGGCCTGCAGATGCCTCTGTACCTTGAGTCCCTAGGCAACAAACTACAAGCTAACTTATTATACAAACAAACTGGAAGTCTAATTTGGCAGTGTAATTTTTTGTGACAAGTTGCTGAGCCTCAGCCAATGAAAGCAGCAGCGTTTCAGCCAATCATAGGCCACCAGCTGATCAGGCCATGTTCAAGTGAGACAGATGCGAAGCTGTGGCCAGAGAGTCTCTGCACATCACTTCTGTTTCCTGCCTACAAACACCTTCTGCCTACGCAGCCGCACAGAGTCCTCATGAATCAGTCTTTGCTCAGTTAAACCCTATAACCTTAGATCACAGAAGTCTGTCTATCAACACTTGGAAGTGTGTGCAAGGGACCCCGAGCCAGGCAGTGGGGCTGACTGGAAGTTAAGATTGTTGATCTCAAAAACCCACTTGAATTGTGCTCCTTCACTTCAGAGGACAGACTTTCCTCTCCCTTCACTTAAAGCTTCCTGGAAAGAACCTCAGCAATAACCTAGGTGCGACTTCTAGATTATTCCAAACCCAGTCAAGATGGTAATGGAGGTTAGCATAATAGAGAGGACATTTGATTCTACCTGGGGCAACCAGGAGGTGAGAAATGAGTGGGGAGAATCTTAGGACTTAATTCTTTTTTTTAAAGGAAGAATCAAAAATGTTATTCTTGAATATAAATAATAGGAAATCAAGCTAAATATTTGAGGTTGTGTTAATTTACTTAGGGCAATAGCATTAATGATCGTAGTACTGTGTTTTTTAAGTAAATTATTCTTTTTGTTTAAAAAATTTTTAAATATGTTTTTAATTGAAACAGAATTACTCTCCCCACTCTTCCCACCCAGATCCCTGCCCTCCTTCTCAAGTTCATAGCCTCCTTTCATTGAGAATTTAATTCTTTACCAAGTGGACAGGCAGCAGTGAAGAAAGTAGCCAGGCTGGAGGAAGTATCTTGGACAAAGTTTCAGAGAACTGAGTGTTTATGGCCCGTATGAGACTGCACATGAAGCTTCGAAGCAGACACGTGGGATATAGAGAAAAAGGATGCTTTTCTTTTCTGGAGAAGAAAACAGGCTTTGGTGATGTGGGACAATCCTGAGCCAAACTGAGGCTCCAGAGCTGTCAAGACAGCCAGCACTTGTCAGGCAGCAAGACCGTGAACCCAGCAGTGGCCTCCTCCCCTGTCTGCAGCACCACAGCCTCTACAGTAGCCAAGACCCCAGGGTACCTTCTTCCTGTCTGGTCTCCATGTAGGGCGAATATATGAAATGGGGGTGCACAGGGGCTTCCTCTCAACTGCGGCTCCAGAGGCCACCCTCTGCCCTGCCTCTATTCCCAGATTCTGTTAAAGAAAGAACCCCTTGTGTCAGGAGACAGCCCAAGGTACTTGCTGCCTAGGCCGGGGCCTCCCACAGCCCCACTGTTCTCCTCTTCTCATGCAATATAGAAGGATCATGAAGGACCCCATGCATGGGGTCAGCAGGGAGGTCAGACTCAGGGGTCATCTCACTGGAAGAACTCCTTCCAAGACATCTCTGAAACTTGTGGGGCCAGTGAAATGAGTGCTGGGTGGCACTGTCTCTTGGACCATCAGGCCGTGCAGCCATTGGGAGTACATGACATGGTGAATGCTGGAGTGTGTTGCCCACTTCTCCCTTGAGTACTGTGACAATTCATTATGACAAAAAATATCGCTAATGTTTTAAGAGGTGAACCTTTGCTAGACCCACAGCCTGAGTTAATAAAACACCTTAAGACTGCAATCCTACTGTGTACTCAGCCTGTTTGTTTAACATGTCTTAAGAAAACAACAGAAACATCACCTGCACGTGCCCTGACTGTATCGCACTGGGAAGTCCCGCACTGGTAGGGCAGTCAGTCGTAGATCCACCTGTTCCCTCTGTGATCCCTCTGTTCCCTGAGGCCTATTGATGGATGGAAACAGTTCATTCGGCTTTGGCAGGATAAGGACGAGTTAGTGCAGCTCCCAGGGTGCCAGATGGCAGCTTCATCAGCAGGCCCTGATTCTGACTAAGCAGCTGTTCACACAGAGGTATGGAAGATGTATGTGCGAGCCAGGGAGTGAGGGTGCACACGAGTGGGAGAATGTGCACTTGCTACTGAGCATGTCTGAGAGTACATGGGATATGCTAGCACGTGACTGTGGCTGAGTACACAGGAATATGTGCACATGTGGGTATATGTCCATGAAATGTATCCCCGTGATGATATTTAAAAAGTAGCTAATATATGTGTGTGTGTAGGACTATGTATGCAAAGATATGCATTAGCAGATGAACATATAGCCTGAGTGTGAGTGCAAAGCCTCTGGAAATTATGTAATATTTCAAAAATAACAGTCATGTTTATAACATGCGATGTGGATGCAAGTGGGTAGCTATGTATATACATGCATAGATCGGTAGGATGAGAAGATCTGGGCGGACAGTGATGAAGTCTGGGCCACTTATGGGACAACAAGATCATCCAGGGTGAGGGTATGGAAGTTCACAGTCTCTGGCCACAAGATGGCCTCTGAGCCAGATCGGCTTCTCCGCAGCTCCTCTCTCCCTCCTGCGTGTGCCTTAGAAAACGTATTGGTTACATTTCATCTTACTCTGACCAGGTACCCAACAAAGCAATTTAAAGGAGGGAGGATTTCTCTTTCTTTGTATAGTTTGGCATGATACAGACCACTAAAGAGGGGACCGCATGGCAGCAGGCGAGGCAGGAGAGAGGCCCACAGAAAGCAAGCACCAAGACTTCTGTCCTTCAGCTTTAGGGTGGTGGCAGTATAGCATATAGTTGGGATTACTCACATCTCTGCAGAACAGGGAAAGAGGGGGAGGAGAAGACAGGAAGAAGGCGATTCACTTCTTCTAAGTCCCTCCTCCTAAAGGTTCTTCAATCTCCCACAACAGCGTCAGCGTCTAGGTTTCTATTGTTCAAACACATGAGTCTGTATAGACAGTATTTCACAGCCAAGCTGCAACACAGAGCTTGAAAGTAGGCAGAGTGTATTTCTTTACCCTGCAGCGATGGGCCTTGACCATGTGTGATAATCAGTATTGTCAACTTGAGAGGATCTAGAATGATGGAGCAGACAAAGAAACCAAAGATGGGTTATACAGGTGAGAATGATGGAAAAAGCAAAGACACCAAAAGTGGGTTGTATGAGTGAGAGAGTTTCTAGACTGGGATGAGGCAGGAATACGTACTCTCTATAGTGAAAATACCATTCTACTCTTGGGCTCCCAGACTAAACAAAAGAGAGAAAGCAAGTTGACCACCAGTATCCCTCTCTCTGCTTCCCGACAGCAGACACAATGTGGGCAGCTGCTTTACACTTCTGCAGACACGCCTTGTCCACCATGATGGACTGTGTACCCTCAGACTGTGAACCAAAGTGAATCCTTCATTCATTATCTTGCTTCGGTCCCATATCTTACCTTAGCAACCAGAAGTATAACTAATGCATAAACCATGGAACTTGTCTACATCCCTATTGTGTAAGTGGAAGGAAAGGGTTGCCAGCCAGAAACAGAACGTGAAGGGATGCTGGGGCTTGTGTCACCACCTTGAAAGCTCGTATCGGCAAAGATGTTATCCTCAGAATGATGAGAGAACTAAGGGGTCCCTGAATGCAAGGAGCAGCTTGAAGCCAAGCCCAGATGACCTGCAGCCTAAAGCAGAGCTAGTGTCTGCACACAGCCAAATCACAGTCCATCAGCAATGACACAAGAACATAGACACTTGCAAACATACACAGTGTGACTAGGGCTTGGATGCACCTTACCTCCTAGGGAACGGTATTGACTCCTCAAGGTGATGACCAGGTTGGTCTCAGCTGTGATCTAGGCCTAAAAGTTTCTAAGATAATTCCCAGGTGATCAGAACATACAGATAAGTTTAGGGGCTACTGCTCTATAATTTAAGGAGACCAAGCAATACGATGAGAGACGTAAGTAAAAACACAGGGGGCAGGAAGCCTTAAGTATCCAGCCAAGGAGCCAAGCTTTATTCTGAAAGCCACAAGAGACCTGTGAAGGGCTTTAAGGAGTTTTAGCTTGTGTTTGAAAAGATCCATTCAGGCATTTCCAGGAATCTACGATCCATGCCTCTATGGGGCTGACCCTGGTTTTTATCTATCTATGGAATATAGATTACACTTGGCCAGTTTTCCTCCTCAGAAGCTGTGTCCAGATGCTCATAGCACACTCACACCCAAGTGACCCCACCACTCCTAAGGACTCTATCTGAGGAGGATAGAAAGTCAGCCTTTCCCAGCATTCCATAGCTGGTGACAGAATCCAAGACCCACCCACCATCTTTTGCTTGGAAGATGACATCACTGTTTTCTCCCTTTCCATGTATCCTTCCTCCATTAACCTTTTGTTTCTGTCCTACTGGTGAACTAGCTCCTGGTGACTGTAGCACCAAATCTATTTGCTTATTCTGCGGCCCCTTCTCTTCCAGCCTGCACGTGCCTTTCCAATGCCCTTCGCAACCATGTGCCCGAACACATCTACAGTTATCTTCCTCCTTACTTTTTATGTGTCTGCCTGCAATATTCTTCTGGAATTTTTTTCATCTGTGAAATTCAGACTATATAGCTCATAGCTTACACAGGGGCCTCCCTTCCCAAAGTACCCCTAGAAACACACAGCCTCGGAACAACTGGTGATGCCTGGCTTTGTGTGGGCACCTATGGCCTGGGGGCACAGCTTTCCTACCTCCTGCAATATCCCTCTTGTTAGCAGTGCCAACATGAAGAGAAAGAAAGGTAAATACCCAGGGCAATGGGTTAACAGGAAATATAGAATTGGCTCCATGCTCAGGAGGGAATTTTCTCCCAGCATTCTCTCCTCCTTCTCTACCAAATTCTCTAGTGTGCTCAGCCTTTGCATTCCCTGAGTGCTCCAAGGAAACAAAACAAACAAACAAACAACAACAAAATCCTCTTAGAATGCTTTCCCCCTCCCTTATCAGGACAAGGGCCGGACCACTGGCAGTACTCTGATCTACGGGTCCAAGCGCCCTCATGAAATCACAGGATTTATCCTGCTTATGTGTGTGACTTTTCCCAGGCTTCTTACTTCTTGACAGTGTCACGGAGCAAGCCTGCTGCCTGGGATATGTCCGGAAAGCGGCTGGCTTCTTCAGTACAGGGAAGAGGAGCCAGTCATCCGTGCTAGTGTGGCATTCCAGGCCATTGTGTGGGTTGTCTGTTTTCTGACTTCAAGGCTGAGTCTGACGCTTGAGCTAGGCACAAGCACAAAACACAGCATTATGGGTAAGGTAGAGCAGGGCAGAATGAGCTTGTGTATCTAACTTTCTCACAAAACTTTCGATATTCAGTGTGTATGTGGAGGGGGGATGGGGAAATAAAAGGTAAAGGAAATAAAGAGCTCCTGTGTAACGTAACAGTAGAGATTATTAGGCACAGTGGTCCCGAGACAGAAGCGTATTTAGTATGTTCTAGGGTCACAAAGAAGCCTGTGTAGGTTGACTGGATAAGCTGCGGTGAAGGAAGTGGGGGAGAACAATATCAGAGCAAAGCAATGGTAACAACCATGGCTTTTATATTGAACGTTTTACCCATTGGCCCTCCCACTGCTTTGGGGACCACAGTGACCCTGTATCCTCCTCATCACACTTTCTTCTGTCTTGTTTTCACTAGATCCCTAGAATCCCACAAATAGGCACTCTGAAGCTATCTCTTGAGTATATTGGTCAGAATTCTGTTCCCAGCATTCACTTGGGCTCACCACGAGCATTGTGATTGTCCTCTAAATGGTCACCTTGCTTAAGAGTTTCTTCCCTCGTGGGATCTGCTTTCCAGATGTTTTATGGCTTAAAATTGCCATATGGAACTTCTACAACTGGCAAAAAACAAACAAACAAAACAAAAACAAAAACAAACAAACAACACAGTTGAAGGGAACCTTGTGCACATCTGATACCCACATTTCTAACCTTGGGCTTGATAGCCAGCCAGATATCCATGATGCTCTGTAGGCAAGCATTTACATGAGATGTGCTAAGCGCTAGAAATGGGTAGTGAGGACACACGTGGCTTCCAGCATGGTGCACAGCCATTGTCCTGAAGTGACTTGGATGTCTGCACTATGGTCATCAGACAGTGCTTCAGGTCCATGGTACTTAGTTACCTCAGACATAAGCTCAAACTTACACAGTCCGCAGCATCCTACCTGGGTCCCTGCTTTTCCCAGCCACTGAATCTCTCTGTGAACTGGGAGATTCTTTGATTACAAAGTACTGATTGCTGGGCTGGAGAGATGGGATCGGAGGTTAAGAGCACTGTCTTGCTCTTCCAGAGGTCCTGCGTTCAACTCCCAAGAGCCATATGATGGGTCACAACCATCTGTAATGAGATCTGGTGCCCTCTTCTGGCCTGCAGGTGTACTCGCCAGAACACTGTATACATAATAAATAAATAAATCTTTAAAAAAAAAAAAAAGAAAGAAGAAAGAAAAAGAAAAGAAAAGAAAGAAAAAGAAAAGGAAAGAAAGAAAGAAAAGAAAGGGTACTGGTTGCACCATTAGGCATCTGCAGAATGTTGGGTGCATCTGACCTTTCTCTGGGCCCAGGTCTCTGTAAATTAAGAACCATTTCAATAGAAAAACAGAATCTTGTACCTTTATGTGAGGTTCCTAATCTTTCAAAATCACATGAGCCCATTTTTTACATTTTTTTATCCATTCTTCTGTTGATAGACACATAAACCGAGTCAAGAACTTGGATATTGTGGGCAGTGCTGCAGTAGATATGGGTGTGCAGGTGTCTCTGTGACACGTGGGCAGTGCTGCAGTAGATATGGGTGTGCAGGTCTCTCTGTGACACGATGACTTTGATTCCCTCAGCTAGATACAAGATTGGCACAGCTGGGTCATGTGATTACTCTAATTTTAGGAGTTTGTTTGTTTGTTTGATGTGTATATATGTGTGTGTGTGTGTGTGTGTGTGTGTGTGTGTGTGTGTGTGTGTGTGTCTGTAAGCTCAATCTCATTTCCATTGTGGTTTCACTAATTTACACTCCTGCTGGCAGTGTTGGAGGTTTCTTCCTCCCCCATCCTTGATGACATCTGTCGTTATTTGCTTTCTTAGTATCTTAGTGTTTTTATTGCTGTGATGACATACCTTGACCAAAGCAACTTGGGAAGGGAAGGGCTTATTTCTCTCACAGTTCCATATAATAGTTCATCATCAAAAGCATTGAGGTCAGGAACTCCGACAGGGCAGAGACCTGGAGGCAAGAGCTGATGCAGAGGCCATGGAGGGTGCTGCTTACTGGCTTGCTCAGACTGCTTTCTTATAGAGGTGCCCGGGAATGGCACCTCTCACAATCAGCAGTTGAGAAAATGCCCTATAGGCTTTCCTACATCCATCTAATGGAGGAAATTTACTCAACTGAGTCTCCCTCCTCTCTGTTGACTCTAGTTTATGTTAAGTTGACATAAAACTATCCTGTGCACTTAGTGACAGTCACTGTGACTGGGGTGAGATGGGGTCTCAGTGTGGTTTCAGATATGTTTTCCTAAAGGCTAAGGATAACAAACATTTTGTTATACATTTATTGGCTAATTTTCCTCTGTTCCATATCTCTTTGCCATATATTGGTGCCTACATTCTTTAGTTCCTTATATATTCTACATACAATCCCTCTCGTAGATAGACGTACATCTGGCAAATATTTTCTTCTATTGCCTAATCACATGTAGAGACTTTAAAGAAGAAAGGCATAAGTAGTCCTGCTACTCTGTGGGGTTGTGATACACGGATGTCGGTGTGTGTGTGTGTGTGTGTGTGTGTGTGTGTGTGTTGAATTTCCTCTTTCTGTTCCTGGTTAGCTGGCTTTTCCCTGAACCACTGGCTTCTAGTCATGCATGACAGGGACTTTGAAATCAGTCTCCACCTAGAGCCAAGTCAGTCTACATTCAGTACTGGAAACTGGAATCCTGATGTCATCAGCCCCGAGGGGCTACTGTGCACCTTCTAAAAACTATCCTGGCACCTTCCCATGCAGTTTGGCTCTTATTTTCATTTGTTCATTTGATGTGTGTATATTGTGTGTGAGAGTATGTTCATGAGGATGCCCACAGGGGCAGGAAGAAGGTGTGAGTCTTCTGGAGCAAAAGTATTGGTAGTTGCAAGGTGCCTGACTGGGTGCTGGGGCCTGAACTCTGGCTCTCTGGAAGTGTAAGTACTCTTAACCCCTGAGCCATCTCTCCAGCTCTGCCTCTTCTCTCTTTTTTTGCAGGAAGGGTGGACTGCTGCTGCCCAGTAGATTTTTCATTTTAAAGACAAATGACAAAATCTTTCTTAAATGTTCCAGTAACCCTCAGAACAATCAGCAGGCTAAGCCCTGCTGTTTCTAGATCTTTTATTTCCAACAGTTAGAAAACAAACAAACAAAGACAAACAAGCAAACAAAAATCAAGTGGCCTTTGGCTCAAGAACAATCTTTGCTCAGCTTCCCCTTCCCTCACCCCAAATCCAGATTTGGTTTCAAGTCCTTGAACTCTGATGGTCTTTGTGGGAAGTATCTTTAGTGAGCTTCTCCAAGTGATAGCCATTAGACGAAGCACAGACATCATCTGTTAATCCCACAGAAGGTCAGAACTCTCTGCCGAGCATCTTTCACACTCGAGTGACTTGGTAACTCTCTCACTAAAGGAGCCTTGAATGCATAGAACAAAGCCAGATATGGCTGATTTAAGTATGAGTGATTTATTCAAAGAATAAGAAGAGCTTAAAGAGTCAATAGAATCTATAGCGATGACCAGTATGACAGAATCACTTTAAAGGTATAATAGTGGCACCCATACCTTAGTGGTAGCCAGCAGCTCTCTAATTAGACTTAAGATATGATCAAGAGGAAAACTTTGCTGGTTTACAGGAAACAGCCAACTACGCAGGGCTAGTGAAGTAATGGATCTTGGAGAAGAGCCTCAACTGCCACTTTCCTAAACCAGCATAAACCCTAACAATATTCTAAATATTTATCCTTATACCCAAAGATACGTATAGTCCTCTCCCATTGTCAAGGAAACTTATCTTTACAGCAGAGACCAACACAGAAAACCACAACTAATCAAAATATAAAGCTGTGGAACCCACTCCCAACTGATACATCTACACTCTAACTGCTGCACCGAAGACTCAAGAGTCACGTGGAAGAGGCAGAGGAACAGGGAGTCTGCTGAGACAATGTCTCTACTACAAATGGCAGAAGCTACATCCACGGAGTATCATCAATGTGGCTGCCTAAGCAAGACTTGAAGAAGGATGATATATCACAAGACTGGCAACATGAAAAGGGGGAGGAAGCTCAGAAAGCCTCAGCGCTACACAGAGAACTACAGGCAACTAAAAAATGCCGAGAGTGAAATAGTCTCCCCCATGGTGGATGACACCAACTGGCTGTCTAAAAGCAAATGGTCAGCCCTGAAACACATACATACAAGTGACATATACACTGAGCAGATTGTATTTATGTATGTGGGAATACTGCCCTTCATTCACTGCTACCAGCACCACGTGACATATAAACTAAGAAGATTGTATTTATATATTTGGGAATACTACCCCTCACTACTACCACCCCCACCCATAATAATTACAGAAAAGGTTGTGAATTAGAGAGAACAAGGCAGGGTACATGGTAGGGGTTAGTGGGAGGAAAGAGCAAGGGAGAAATAATACAATTTTTTTACAATTTGAAACAATTTTCTGTCTCAGAAAACCACAAATTAAAAAAATTTTTCTTTTTCTTTTCTTAAAATTTAATTATTTTATTTTATTTTATTTTTTAGGCATATTTAATTGCAGCATCTTTTTTTTTTGTGGGGGGGAAGGTCTCCTGATGATAATTAGCTCATGACAGGGAGGCATGGTCACAAGTAACAATATGGTGGCAGGCATAGGGAGCTGGGAGAGACCACATCTTTAACCACAGCAACAAAACAGAGAGAGTAAACCAGAAGAGGGACAGGCTACGGCCTCTGGAAGCCTGTCCCTAGTGACATACTTCCTCCAGCATGGCCATACCATTTCCTCAGACAGCACCACCAACTGGGGACCAAGTGCTCAAATACTTGGGGACATTATCATTCAAACCACCACAAAGTGATGAAGAGAAGCCATCTGAATTTACCTTTCCCATCACTGAAGATGCAGAGTGTGATGGTTAATTTCCTTGGTCAACTTTATTAGCCTGAGAAAAGCCTAGGCTACTGAGGCATGCCTTCAGTGTGCCTGTGTGGATATTTTTTTCAGAGTGTTAACTGAAGAGATGTTTCATCTTGAATGTGGGCAGCAGCATCCGATGGACTGGGGTCCTTGACTGAAAGGGAGAAAAGAAAAGGCCGGCTGAGTGTGTCATTCTTTCTTTGCAACAGTGTAAGCAAGCAGCCTCATGTTCATGCTATCATGCCCCCTTCCACGATGGACTGTGCACTCCAAAACTGTGAGCACACACAGATACCATAGGCTCAGTTTTCTTAGCGATTTTATTATAAACTTATAAACCGAGAGTACTTCACTTATAACCAAACTAATCTAAACAACAGGAAAAGAAGATTAAAGAATACAATAATGAAATCGGAAGGATATCAGTTCCGAGGAACGATTCTCCTGGCGTAATCAGCAGGATTTCTTCTGCTGAAACCTGGAGCAACCAGAACCCGGAGCCTCAGCCAGAGCCCGGAGCCCGGAGCCTGGAGCCCCGAAGCCTTCGCTCAAGCGGTTCTCTGTAGGAATGACTCAAAGCAGAGTGATGAATAGCCAAAACTATCCCAAGTCTTGAAAAGCCCCACCTCCTGTTTTTGACTCACATTTATACCTCCTCTCAGAACTTGTTCAAGGATGTTTTTCAGCTGGTTAACAACCAATCTCCCCCACATGGTGGTTTGACTTCTAAGGGGATAAACATCACCTGCTCTCTCACAAGTCTTCTCGTCCCCCACATGTTTTCTGTTTAGATCAAGATTCTTCCTCCCTTGAGTTGTTTTTGTCATTATTAGGGCACGACAACAAGAAAAAGGGATCACACAAGGCAACTGTGGTTTCTAATAATAATAAATTGAGCATTCAGTGGAATGTGGAATCAAAGTGTGCAATCCTCCCCCCTCACTACCCCAAACCCTCTACCTATATTCTCACACTTTAGAATAATGCCCACATACAAAGAGGAGAGTTGGAAGCCCAGCCATTAAGCAAACATTTTCTGAACACCTACTCTGCGCCAGGCATTTTGTAACCACTGGGGTTGTCATGGAGATAAGCCTGAAGCAGATGGAGACACCATGTCATGTACAACAGAGTAATAGACACACACAGTTCAGTTCTGTGAAAACACAGCTCAGTCCTTCTCGATACTTCCCAGAGAGACACTTCAAAGGAGGTGACACAAAACCGATTTTTAACTTAACAGCGTGGTGGGAACGGAAATGGATGCTTTGTGACACTGTGTACACACGTATCATTCTTTTCATACATTGAGCCAATCAAAAAATAATTCATTAGGCACCTAGAAGGTGTGAGACTTTGGAGCTTGCTAGTTCAGAGGAAAAACAGCCTTGATTATACATAAAGGGATGCCATAGAAGGGGGTTGACACAGGCTTCTCCTGAGCTCTTCCCCACCCCCAGGCTTATACAGATCATATTAGTCAAGTTAGGCTCTACTCCTGCATAGCCTTGTTACCCACACAGGAGAATATGGAGCAGCCAGGGACAACCTTTGCTTCCTGCTCCTATCTGGTCTTGAAAACATTTTGTCCTTTCTGCAAAACTCTTCTGTCTTAGGGTTTCTAATGCTGTGACGAAACACCATGAGCAAAAACCAAGTTGGGGAGTGAAGAGTTTATTTGGCTTACACTTCCACAGCACTGTTTATCACTGAAGGAACTCAGGACAGGAACTTAAACAGCGAAGGATCTTAGGGATAGAAGCTGATGTAGACACCATAGAGGAGTGCTGCTTACTGGCTTGTTTTCCTGGTTTGCTTCCCCTGGTTTGCTCAGCTGGCTTTCTTATAGAACCCCAGGATCACCAGCCCAGGGGTGGCCCCACCCACAATGGGCTGCACCCTGCAACATCACTAATTAAAAAATGCCTTCCAGCTTGGCCTTATGGAGGCATTTTCTGAGTTGAAGTTCCCTCCTTTCAAGTAGTTCTAGCTTTATTCAAGTTGACACGAGATTAGCCAGCGCACCTCTCCTTTGATCAAGCTCTCTGCCTTTGATGCAACCTGTAGGAGCCATTTGAGGAGAAGGGAAGGGAAGGGACCCTGAAATCCCCAGACTCGGCAAAAAATCTTTCATATTCTCAAGCTCAGTCCTAGCCAAGTGGAGTTAGCAGTTCAGAACTGCCAACTAAGCTTAGGGCATGGCCGTAGCATGGGGCTGTGAGGCATGCCCATCCCTTTCTGAGTCTTTCTCAATCTGAGACTACGCTATGTATCTTACAGTTCCTGAGAGACTTTGGCCCTCCTTCTCCTCCTTCCCCACGCAGTCTGGCCTGCCTTCCTCTCCCATACATCCCTTCCTCCTTGATCTCCTTCTGAACTCCCATCTATGTCCCCAGAAATCACAGATTTCACTTCTTACCCTCAGAGGCAGCCTCAGCACCTCCCGAGAGTCCTAAGCTTCCTCCCTGGCTTACAGTGAGAGTCGAAACAAGGCCCTTCATCCCTTATCCAGCCTTGCCTCACACAAATATGTCCTTCCACGGGCAGTGGAACCCTTTAGGAAATATCTAAAGAGATAGCTTCACGGGCAGGCAACATGCAAGATGCAGGAGAAGCCTTGCAGAGATCGAACCTACATCTCTGCTTTCTGTTCCCCCGGGGACCTCACACAGCGTTCCACCCTGTCTGAGGATTTTGAAAGAGTCTAGTGAGGCCCCACCTTGGCAGAGAGCCCCCCTCCCTTCCCCCTGCTCTCTTCCTGTGTTGTGACAGGTGCTACTCCGATACCCTGGGTACCTAGCTCTCAAAGAAGAAAACAGATCACCCATCACTGGGTAATTATAGAGCAACTGAAAGGCCATTTAGCTACTGTGTGATAAGCAATAGACTATTTTAATAATAACCAATTACCATACATTATAGTGTATCATTTGGCATTTGATGATCTACTGGGGTCTCACCTGCTCCTTTCCATATGAAGCATTTCACGGCTGTTCACACCTTCCCCAACAGAAGTTGTGTCACTTTCTAATCGAAGCACTATTTTTAGGAAAGAGTTTAGGGAAAGTTTGCAGAGGTGGTGCAAATTGTATCATGCCAAGCCAAAGCTTGCATTCTGCCAAGCATCTCTCCTGACAGCTCTGCCACTCCAAAGTGCTCGACAGGATGGGGAGTGAGGTTTGCTTCACGGTCTGCATTAGCCTTTTAGCATCAGTGAAGGGACAAACTCAGAGGCCAGCTGTCCTGACAGAAATGCCCTTAACACTAATAGGCGCCACGCTTCCATTCTGCCTGCTTCTTGGATGCATTCTCACTGTCTACTGAGCTTGAAACCACAGGCTGAGCATCCTGATGTAAATTCTGCTCTGTGCACAAGATCAGACTTTGTTGAGTCCAAGGTGGGTCTTCAGTGGGCCAAGGAAGAGGCCACATCAGCCTGTGAGATCTCCTCAGCCCATTCTCTTTGCATAAGGTCCCTTTTCTCTTCTTCACTTTGTGTGCATTTGTATGTATGGTGGCTTGAGTGACATGTCCCCCAATAGCGTTGGGCATTTAAATACTCAGTCTTCAGTTGGTGGGTATCTGGGGAGGACTTGAAGGTGTGGCCTTGCTGGAGGAAGTATGTCACTGGGGGAAGGCTTTGAGGTCTCAAACGATTCAGCCATTTCAAGTCTCTGCTTCTTGTCTGTGGGTGAAGATCTGAGCTCTCAGATGTTGTTCCAGCATCAAGGCTGCAAGCCTGCTTATTGCCATGCTGTCTGCCATGATGGTGATGTGTTCTTATCTTCCTAACCCTAACCCTAACCCTAACGCTAATGTAAGCCCAAAATAAACTCTTCCTTTATATGCTTTGTTGCCTGTAGTGTCTTATCACAGTAATAGAGAAGTAGCTAAGGCAGTGTGTGTGTGTGTGTGTGTGTGTGTGTGTGTGTGTGTGTGTGTGTGTGTGCAGGTACATGTACACATGTATGCATTTGCACATGGAGGCCAGAGGTTGGCATCAGATGTCTTCCTCAATCTCTCCACCTTCTGTTTTGAGATATGATCTCTCACTGAACCCAAAGCTCACTGGTTTAGCTGTGCTGACTAGCTTCCTACCTTCTCAGCACTGGGCTCAAGGTGCTCATGCTGTACTCAGTTTCTGTTTAGGTACCAGAGATACAACAGTTGTGGAGTAGACCCCTTGCAAACTGAGCCATTTCCTTAGGCCATTCCTCGAACACAGCCTGTCAAGCAGCCAGCCATGTCAGCCATGTCAGCCATGGGCCTAGTAACCATCTCCACAATCATGTCCATTGTTCTCTTTAAATTGGACATTTTGTTTATATTTATATTTATGTTTATGTGTATGGATGTTTCGCCTGAATGTTGACTGTGCATCACACATGTGCTTGGTGCCTATGAAAGTGAAAACAAGAGCACCGATCCTCTGGAACCAGAGTTACAGGCAGCTGTGACACACCATATGGTGCTGGGAATCAAAGCCCCTGAGTCCACTGGAAGAGCAGCCAGTGCTTTGAACTGTTGAGACATTGTCTAGCTCCACCTCTATGTTCTTTATGTGTTAAACTCCATGCAGAATCTTAGCCACTAACCCTTTCCTTGCCAAAAGGGTTCTGGGGTCCTCATGAGAAATTTTGATTTCTTTCTCTCTCACATTCCCTCCCTTCCTCCCTCCATCCCTCCCTACCTCTCTCTCTTCCTATTCCCCTCCCCTCCCTTTCTCTCTCAGACACACACACACACACACACACACACACACACACACACACACACACACACACATTCTCTCTCTCTCTCTCTCTCTCTCTCTCTCTCTCTCTCTCTCTCTCTCTCTCTCATGATCAACCTCTAACAAACCTGTTATGGGTTTTACAATGTACAATATTCTGGTGCTGTCTCTTTGGAACATCCCTGGGGCATGGAGGCTCACTGTTTTGCCTTCATAAATTATCTGTGGTCCAGCCCATCCGATGTTACTGTCCCTGTCTCACCCAGTTGCTTTTATGCTGACCCAGTCAATCCTTTGCTGCCTGCTGGTCCTGAGTTACTGTAATGGCTTCCCCACTGGGTTCCCGGCTCCCATACTGTTCCCCTGCAAGCATTCTCTTCACCAGAACAGCTGTGCGTTTGCAAGAGACCCTTGAGTTAGGGCCTGTTGACAGCTGATGCTCCGTCATCGAAGGAGGAGGTGAGGAGAGCCATTGGACCTTCACCTTAAAATTCTAGCCACTATGCCATTTGTCTACAACTCTTCCCAAATTGCATGTGGCCTTGTGCTCTCCAGAGGCAATAGAGGATACTGGCTGTGGAAGGTGAGCCTGAAGGAGCAAGTCCATCTGTGCAGCTCCCCATGCTGGGGTGAGGCTTTTCAGTGGTGTGCTTGCTCTGGGGTCATGCTTTCTTTCTTTCCTTCTTTTTTAAAGATTTATTTATTTATTATGTATACAGTGTTTTGCCTGCACATACACCTGCACACCAGAAGAGGGCACCAGATCTCATTATAGATGGTTGTGAGCCACCATGTGGTTGCTGGGAATTGAACTCAGGACCTTTGGAAGAGCAGACAGTGCCCTTAACCTCTGAGCCATCTCCAGCCCTCATGCTTTTGTAAGTACTCCTTCGCCTGCATTCTGTAAGTTAGCCAGATAAACTGGTCATTTCACAGGGTGTGACTTGAACCCTTCCTAACTGACCATCTCAACCTTGGAAAGCAAGAGCAGGGCCACTGCAGCTCTTCATCACCCAGCCTGCGACGGGGTACCTCGGCCTCCTCTCTTCCCTCCAGTTGCCTCTCTTGCTCATAGGGTCTCCTCTCTCTCTGTGAATCTTTGCCCAATCTGCCTCATGCTGTTCCAGTAGACTCTTTCCTTCCACAAGCTGTTCAATACCAGTTATCAGTCAGCTTTAAGCAAGGCTCAGGAGTGTTTTCCCTGGGCTTGTAACATGAGTAACCGTTGCTGAGAATGGGGAGTGACTTACGATGGCCTCCCCAGACACAGCTGGATACTGACCTCAGAGCCCAGCACCAACTGGCTTCCCTTCTGGTTGCTTGGACCTTATTTCCTGCCCTCCAGCCTAGGGGTCAGTGGGATTCTGTTATTCTGAATTTCCGTGCCTATTTCAGGCAGAGTCAAAGTATTTTTCTGTCTGCTCTGGCCCACCCTATGGGCAACTCTTGAGTCTTAATGGTGAGTCAGATGTAGCTTCTGAGTCACTCTGGAAAAGACATAACCTCACAAACAGGAATTCAGCAGTATAGCCTGATTACTGAGTGTGTGTCAGACATTGGTGACATGTGATGAAACAGGCAGTGTGCTCCTTGGAGGGGCTGAAAGTGTGAGGTCACAATCCAGTGCACACTCATGTAATAGGGAAAGAGGAAAAAGCAGGGACATGGACATTTGACCTGGCCTTCAGGGTTGCCATGTGTCTGCCTGTGAATGTCTCCCTAAACCAGCAATGTTTAAACTGAAACATAAAATTATACTTCTCCAGGAAATGAAATAGGTTTGAATGTGTGTGCTGGGTCTGTGAGGAGAGAAGAGAGTAGAGTTTCCAAATTGGGTGGGGAGGTATCTATGAGCATGTGATGTCAGAGGATGTGAGGAAACCGTGGTGACGTGGATCGGATGTTGTAGAGATGAAAGATGATAAGGCAGAGAAAAGAGGCTCATGAAGCTGCTACCCAGGCCTAGAGCATGGAGGATGCTGTAAATCATCTTAGAGAGCCTGAGATTTACCTTATAGCCTTATAGTGCGGCTGACACTTTAAACTGAGGGAGAACATGGCTGGCTCCACAATAGGTGTGTGGACAGCATGCCAAGGGGACAGAGAGGGAGGTGGTTCATTCTTTGGCAGGTGAAGGCCCCTCAGACATGCATCTTGAGAGCCTTTATTAGCTTAACGTTTCTTATTCCTCTAAGTCCCTGACCAAAGCATTTTAATGAAGGCAAGAAGGGTTTATTTGGGGCAATGATTTGCGGGTACAATTGTTTGTGGTGTGGACAGTGTGACTGTGAGAGTCACACCACTTCCATTACCAGGAAACACAGGGAGATGGAGGCTGGTGCCTGGCTTAGCTTCTCCTTTTTATCAAGCTAGGACCCCAGCTCATTGATGGTGTCATCTGCACTCGTTGTGGGTCTTCCTTCCGGCTAAACACATCGCAAACATGCTCCACGCTGTGTCTCTTAGGCAATTCTAAATCTAGTCAAGGTGACAATGGCGATCAGCCATCATAGCGTGCAAGACCCTCCTCCCTCTGAATGCTCTCTTGCTTCTGGACCCAGAATCAAAGCCTTGCTGGGGGTCTGCTAAGGACATCTAGAAGCCCAGCCTTGCTTCCAGTGGCTTTCATATTTCATAGAGCCTGTTTCCTATCCCTGCAAATGGGCTCCGGCTTGCCACTAAAGGGCCAGTAAGGTGCTGTCAGCCCACGTCACTGCAGCCCCGCCACAGAGCACATCTACAGTGTATCTTCTCCTAAGCTCGACTCCTCCTCGTGCTGTGACTTGTGACTTCTCTTGCTACAGCTCAGATTACAGGTAATGTGAGAAAGTCCAGCCATGACAGGGGCACAAGCACAGCATCCTGAAAGAAATATTCTGCTTGTCTAGTACGGCATCCCTCACCTGTCATCCCAGCACTCCAGAGACCAAGGCAAAATATTCATGAATCTGAGAAGCTTGAGCTACCTAGTGAGAAGGAGGCGGGGTCAGGGGAGAAAGGAAGAGAAGGAAGCAAAGGCAGAGGCAGAGGAAAGGGCAGAAAAGGTGGAGGGAAGGAAGAAGGAAAACACAAGCAATAACCTCTCACCTCCCACTGTCATCTTGCCCTTTAAGGATTCCAGCCTGGTAGCTATGGTGATCTCTGGCTAGTTAGCTGCCCTCTCTGCCTTCCACACTCTCTTTATGAGTGAGAATAAGAATTTCGTTATAGGCTCATTGCAATTATTCAGGGACTTAACACCCATCCAGCTTTTAAAAGTGTCCAGCATAGGAAAGTTAGGCTCTATCGTTACCAAGGATAGCCCTGTTGGTGTAGAATAAACTAGAAGGCTGTGCTGTGAGAGGATAGTCCAGCAAGAGTGTAGGGATCAGGAAGTAGGGGGAAAGTAAACTTAGTAGGAGTCCTCGCAAGCGTCTTCAAAGCGTCTCTCTACTTCAACTAACTTTCTTAACAGACAGTGTCCCCGTGATGTAAGTCATCGCTTCAGTTGTCATTACTGTTGGTTTGTCACTTCTGAGGTTTCATCAGACTCCCCTCACGTGGAGCAATTAGAGTTAGGGAAAGAAACATGGTGATTGGATACAGACTAAAGTAAATTTGCAAGCTAGCCCCACCATGCCTGGCCCTGTGAGTTGGGGAACGCTCCCTCCAGTTCCGTGAGATGCGGGCTCAGCATCTGGAGGTGGGCACTGGAGCACAGCGGAGCTCTCTGGAAGGAAGATTTGAGTACGAGGGTCATACGGATGCCTCTCACCTTCTTCCTTGGGTGATTTGAGGCCTCCCTTTACAGAGCCGAGTCCTTGGCAGGACTGTGAGGGTCAGAGGAGCACACAAGGAGAGACAGTGGCCTCCTTCAGTCCTGCTGCCCTCAGGCTGGGCTGTCAGCCCAAGAGTCATTAGCAGGTGGCAGGGCAGAGCGCGGGGCCATCCGTCAGAGGAGAGTGGCTGCCACAGTTCCTGGGATGCAATGGTGCCCCGAGGAGCCATTGGCAGTAATGATGATGGGTATTTAAGCAAATGAACTGTTAATGAGCAGGCAGAGGTGAGCTGCCTCCCAGACCAGCTGGAGCCCTGAGTTAGCAAAGGATGGCGAGGTAGGAACAAGGAGAGCCAAGACAGGAAAGAAGTTTCATCCCTGAGCAAGAAATAGGCTCCTGTGGGGAGCGGTCGGCCCTAGGTGGCTATGCCTGCCTGCCCTATCTGTTCTTCACTAATCCAGGTCTCACCATCACTCTCATGACTTCTTGATGCTGCTCCTTTCTCCTCAGCCTTCTGGATCACAGGGGGGACAAAGTTCCTACTCGGAAGCCACATCAAGAAGTAAGGAAGCACAGAGATGCTGGCCAGCTGGCTCCAGTCTCATGGGGACTGGGAACTGAGTGGCTACAGAACATAAGAAGTCATGTGACCAGCCTACTGCCAGAATTATTGTTACGGTGCTGCGTGTGGGTGCCAAGTACACGTCAGACACTGTCCTGAACTCATAATGAGCATTGTGGTGGGTAGTATCTGCATATTGCCGAGGAGGAAACTGAGGCTCAAAGAAGTGAAATGACTAGCTCAGGGATTAGGGCACAAAGCCATGTCTAAAAATCGAGGCAAAGAATGAAACTGGGGAGCCTCAGAAGGGCAATCTTTTATCACCCAAAAGAGAAAATACAAGGCCAGAGGCTATGGGGGTGCGGCCTGAGGAGACATGGAACAGGATCAGTGCACTGTGCAGTCCTTTCCACTCACACAGGATCCGATGGACAGGAAGCGACGCCCGAGGTACTGTCGGTGGCCGTGCTTGCTCTGACCTCTGCACCTTCACTCTTCTGCCCTCCCATCCCTCCAGCCCAGTGGTTTTCAACCTGTGGGTTGAGACCCCTTTGTGTGTGTGTGTGGGGGGGGGGGTGTCAAACAACCCTTTCATAGAGTCCCCTATCAGATAGCCTGTGTATCAGATATTTATGTTATTATTCCTAACAGTAGCAAAATTACAGGGATGATGTAGCAATGGAAATAGTTTTATGGTTGGGGTCCCACAACATGAGGAGCTGTATTACAGGGTTGCAGCGTCAGGTAGGCTGAGAGCCACTGCTCTAAGCCTCTGAATGCCCAGCAGGATAACACCTGTGAGCTATTGGAAGGTGCGCCTGGGAGCTCCGCTTTCAGACAGAGCTGCAACATTCTTGCCGGCTAGCCTCGGACAAAGTCCTGAAGGGTTCCAAACCTGTTTCCCCAAATGTGAGATGCAGCAGTGAGTAGTTTTGAATCCTTGGAGTTAATTAGTGCAGGAAGTATTATTACTTCTGGTCCCTAACTCTTGACAGCAGGGTGAATTACACTCAGTATTAAACACCATTGACCCTATTTTTTTTTTAAATCTGTAAAAATGGTATAATTATTTCTACCTGGAAGGATCCTCATAAATATCAGAAATGACGCGCATAAAACATCTGCCACACAGCCACTCACCACAGGTAAAAGCTGCAGTTGAGAGCCGGTATGTAGGTCCTCACTTCCCTGTTCCTGTTCCCGTTGCTACTACCCTTCCTCTTCTGTAAGGGACACTATTCACACCTCCTCAGAGGCTTCCCTGTCACCTACAGGACCATACCTCCTCCTAGTGTAGTGTTTCTTTCAGTGAGTTGGCTGTTGGCTGAGCTCACTTGACGTGTGCTCAGCCGTCTTTATTTGCCGCTTAGCAAGCGCCCCAAACTTTACTGGGAGCCCTTAGTTGGCTGTGTGCACTTGGACAAATAGTGCTCCTTCTATGAGCTTCAGTCTCCTTGTTAACACATGGAAGTTTGGCCGAGCTTGGTCCTCTTTATATTAATATTAATTTATTTGTTTACTCTACTCACTTTACATCCTGGTCATAGCCCCCTTCCTCCTCTCCTTCCTGTCTCCCCCTCCTTCTCCCCCTCCCCTGTTCATCAGAAAAGAGGAGCACCCCTATCCAGCCACCCCAGCCCATCAAGTTACATCAGGACTGAGGACATCCTCTTCCCCTGTGGCCTGGCAAGACAGTCCCCCCAAGGGGGAAGTGATCAAAAAGGAGACAGAAGACTTCATGTCAGAGACAGCCCCCAATTCCCTCACTGGTGGACCCACATGAAACCTGACCTGCCCATCAGCTACATCTAAGTAGAGGACCTAGATCCTGTCCATGCAAGGTCCTTGCTTGGTATTTCGGGCTCCACAGGCCACTCTGGGTCCTGGTTAGTTAGCTCTGTTGATCTTCTTATGATCCAAAGCTTAACCTGCCTACAAGGAACTTGGTCTTTTGCCTCCAAAGCCACAGACTTTGCCAAGCTCAGGCTGTCTCAGAGCATAGCCCACACCCACTGTCTTTCTTCTTAGCCTTTGCTGACTTCTCCTGCAAATGGGCTGATGCCGCATTTCAGCATCCATTTTAAAGATGTTTTAAATTTGTTCCAAGTGTGTGTGCATGTGTATGCATGTATGCATGTGTGTGTGTGCGTGTAGGCATGCCTGTTTGTATGAACAGGTGCCTGTAGAAGCCAAAAGAAGCTTCTGGTTCCTCTGAAACTGATGTTACAATTTGGACAGCCAGGCAGACATGGTACTGGGAACCAATCTTGGGTGTTCTACAAGAGAAGCAAGGGTTCTTAACCACTGAGCCTACTTCAGCTCCTTAGCACCACTTAATATGGCCCCTGTGCCATGAAGTTTACTGAACCCTCTCTGTCACTGCCCATCAAAGGCGGCTTCCACTTCAGCACTCCAGACTCCTCAGTGTGGTCCACCATCCCATGTTAGATCTTCCTGTACTTCACCCAGGACTGTCACTCCTTCTGACAGCCATTCTCTCTAGTCACGGAGGTGTGAGTGACGTTCCCAGGCCTCCCAGGTCACTAACTCTCTCAGCCTCTCTTCCTGAGTACCCTTACAAGGAGCTCACACAGTCATCTCCTCTAGAAAGGGGACACACCCAGCTGTGCAGCCAAGCATGGCTGCCCATGGATGTAAAACCAATTCCCCCTCCTCAATCCTCTCTGTTTCCTGATTATTTCCATTTCATCCCATTTCTTCCGACACCTGAGCTGAGGATCTATGGACCAGAGCAAATTCGCTGACTCCTGGTGCAATATTCTTAGGCTGTAAGTGGCATCTGTTTGGGCGGATGAATGGATATTTATCACCTCTCAGTAGACATCGGTCACTTTAATTGTTTTCTAGTGGAACGTGCCCCACTGCTGAAAACAGAGCTCCTTGGCTATTTATCAGATTTGTTAAGTGAAGGGGAGATGGGCAGAGGTGGGAGTTCAGACCATCTTGGCTGCAGAAGGTAGCCTTGCTCAGGACAAATGAGTCCTCCGATGGTCATCTGGAACTGATGGTTTAGGAGATGAGCACTGGAGCTGTGATCTCAACACATGGAATTGCCAGACCAACCATGCTCATAGTTAGATGCCGGTGGCAAGTGTTTAGGGGAACTATTATTATTATTGTTGTTGTTGTTATTGTTATTATTATTATTAGTAGTAGTAGTAGTAGTATTTACAGTGCAGGGAGCAAAGCCAACAATCCTTATTAAGTGCCTATTAGGTACTATGAACTGATTATAAATTGATGGCTTTTTTTACAATTGTTGAAGGAAACTTGGAGCACAAGACATACATATTTTCCAAGATGCACAGCACCGCTAAACAAAAGCAGTAGAGTTGTTCTCATTGTGGCTTGTGTGAAAGACACCTATTCCTTTTTCCCTTTCCTCACTCAGTTTTCCGTTTAGTTGGCCCCTAGAACCAATGAAAGTGCTTTCGACAATGATTACCCTGATCTGCACAGTAGCTCTCCAAGGCTGGCATTATCTTCCTGTTTGACAGATGTATTAAGCGAGACTCTGAGAGGGGTAGCCATATGGCTGTGACATGAAGCGGGTTCACCTCCCAGTTCTCATGGTCCCAGCATTGGCCAGTGTTTCCTCCATACTATCAAGCTCTCAGCTGATCATGGCATCCAGAGTGAGGTTAGCTCTGTCATCCTCCCATGCGTCCTCTGTCAAGGAGATGAGAGAGGCTGGCCGGGGTCAAATACTAGTCTGTGGCCTGAGCAGAGACAGAAAGGGGACAGGAGGCCTCAGGGATGGGGACCCACATTGCTTTATCTAGATGATTCTCCCACAGTGGATTGTGCATCCAACTGTGTTTCCCCTAGATAAGACATCTCCTCCTGTGTTAGGAAGTTCAGCCAAGGTATGTTTCAATCACTGTGGCTATTTCTAAAACTAAAAACCAGAATTCCCGATGTGATGCACGTTGGAGGCTGGCTTCGTTACAACCCTTGGAAGTCCACATCGTCCTTAGGCTAAGAAAAACAAAATTGCACAGGTGTGGGCTGTCGGTGTTAGTCGTCAAGTGGACAGAATCTAGCATCACCTGGGAGCTGGGTCGCTGGGCTGGCCTCTGGGGATTATTTTGGTTATGTTAGTTGATGTGAGAAGAGCTGTTTTAATTGTTAGTGGGACCATTCCTTGCACAGGGCCTCTGAACTCTATAAGATGGAGGAAGCAAGCCGAACGCTAACATACATGCATCCATTAGTCTCTTCTGACGTCAGATGTAACGTGACCAACTGCTCCATGCTCCTGCTGCTGTGATGGACTGTGCCGCAAGCTTGGGCTAAAATAACCCTTCCTTATGTTGCCTTTGTCAAAGTACTTCATCACAGCAGTGGGAAAAGAAACTAAGACAGGAGGTGACTAGACAAAAGTCATTAACCAGCCAAGTGTGGTACCACAGGAGTATCTCAGCAGTTGGGAAGCTGAAAGTTTGACATCAGCATGGGCTGCACAGTGAGTCTGAAGCCAGCCTGAACCACGTAGCAAAGACTTACCTTTCCAAAGGCCATTAGTCTTGTAAGTGGTGGCGCCAGTAGGTTAATCACAACCATTACCAGCCCACACTTAGCAAGAAGGTGGAGATTCGCTATTGCATGTAATACATATAAATTCCTTACACACATATTTTATATGTATTTATGTATTTTCCTTTTTCTTTGTATGTGTCTACACACTCTTTCACACCCCTGTGCACATGCAACATACACTTGAATTTTCTTGAGTGACTTCCTGCCAGCCCATGATAACAGCCTCTCCTTTATCTGGAACCTAGGATGATTATTGCAAAGTTTCATATTGCTCTTGGTCGGCTGGATACAAACAAAAATCATCCCAGGGAAAATGCAGATGATTTGGAAGTGCCATGCTCTCAAAACATTAAGAAAGAAGAGTGTCTGAGTGTGGGAGACAGCGTGGCGAGCATAACGAACAGAGGCTCTGGAGAGAGATGCCTTTTGCAGTCCGGCTCTGCCAGTGCTCACTTATCAATCTGCTGTGACAAAGCTCACCTTTTCCACCTCTGAAAGGAAGGAAGGGAGAGACTGTGTATGAGCATGTGTGTGTATGTGTAAGGGTACATGTGCGTACATACGTGCATGTGTGTGCCTGTGGGGATAGTAAGAGGTTAGAGAGCGATGGTAGGTGATAGGTGACACCATTTTGAGGCGAAGGTTAAAATATGTATATGCATACATGTATACATATATTCCGTCTGAAGTAAGCATGTGCCTATCAGCTAAGAACCTCGCCTTAGCCAGAACCCCA
Source organism: Acomys russatus (assembly GCF_903995435.1). Taxonomy (NCBI): domain Eukaryota; kingdom Metazoa; phylum Chordata; class Mammalia; order Rodentia; family Muridae; genus Acomys; species Acomys russatus. The sequence goes on along the minus strand of NC_067143.1, from coordinate 64,596,662 downwards.
ACTCCTCTCATGGTCTGTTAGCCATGGAGAGGAAGGGATGAGTGGAGAATATGGATTTTCAAGAAGCACCCCTCACCCCTGTGCTAGTACTCTCTAAGTCTCTTCTCAGAGGCCCCTGGAGTCCATTCTGTCACATGGCCTTTGGGCTTTGGTCCAGGGACTCAAGTTGGCAGCTTGTTCCTTCCTGTGTGGCGATGCTTCCACTCTGAAACCCTGCCTTCATGACAGAAGCCCATCAGGTCCTAGCAGAACGTTACCACAGTCTCGGGGACTGCATCCTCACACTTTGTTTTTCCTATTGCCCACGGTCTTCCCATGGTAGAATGTTCTAGGCTGGGAACTGATGAAGATCAGGAGTTGACTAGTCTATGCTAGAGGCTGCAAAGTTCAAGATGAAAGAACTAGCATGTGGCACTCTTGCCAGGCTCTCACCTAATGAGTGGTCCAGAGGGAGAGGAAGTGAGGTTTTAGTTCTCCAGTGGCAAAAGTACAAGAATATGCACAGCCCACCGAGGAAGCCACTTTCATCATGGCCTTGACCTACTCAGGAGAAGTTTTGGCCCTGATCCAAACTCTTCCCATTAAGACACAGATGCATATACTAAGGTACCTATGTGGTTTGAATGGAAAATGTTCCACTCACGTGTATCAGAACTCAGTCCCTGGTTACTAGCACTGTTGGGGGGAAGTTGTGGAACCTTTGGAAGATGGAGCCTTATTGGAGAAAGTGAGTCCCTGGGGATGGGCCTTCGGCTTCATAGGCCAGCACCACTTTTAGCTGCTCTTTGCGTGACTGCAGATTCAATGAGACTACCACTGTGACCAGCTTCCTCACACTTCAGCCACTGTGTTTTCCCTGATGGGATGGACTATATCCATCGTTAGACTGTAAGCCAAGCTAAATGCTTCCTCCCTTAACATGGTGTTGCTGTTGTTGCCGCAGTCTCACTGGCCAGAAGATATTCTAATGTGATGGTGGGGGCATGGGGGGAGGCATGGAATGACTTCCGCCTATTGTCAGACCTGTTCTCATCAGTTTCTGTCAGATCCAATGCAGGCTTCTCCAGGACTGAGCCTCCCCAAGGACAAGCCTCCCAGGGAGCTGGTTGTTTTTGGATTACCCTATTCTGAGATCAAAATGTTTACTGGGATTACGCAAAACACATGGAGATTAACATGTGGTGTTTAACTGAATTGCCTCAGGCCCTTGGCTTCCCTTCCACTTGAGCTGCCAAAATAAATTCCCACCCACGGGCACCCTGCGCCTCTCTGGCTGTGAGTGAAAACACAGAGATCTTGCTGCCCAACAGATTCTCACATTCACAAGGGAAGTCCCAAAGCTCCTCCATCCAAGTGGCCCACAGGCAACCCCTTCCCACAGGACAGTGTCTTCTTTTTTTTTTTTTTTTTTTTTTTTTTTAATTTTTTATTAATTTATTCTTGTTACATCTCAATGGTTATCCCATCCCTTGTATCCTCCCATTCTTCCCTCCCTCCCATTTTCCCCTTATTCCCCTCCCCTATGACTGTTCCTGAAGGGGACTTCCTCCCCCTGTATATGCTCATAGGGTATCAAGTCTCTTCTCGGTAACCTGCTATCCTTCCTCTGAGTGCCACCAGGTCTCCCCCTCCAGGGGACATGGTCAAATATGAGGCACCAGAGTTCGTGTGAAAGTCAGACCCCAATCTCCACTCAACTGCGGAGAATGTTCTAGGACAGTGTCTTCTTATCCTGAGGGAAGACAAATAGGGGAACTGCAGTGCTCATTGGTGAGAGAGGACCTTGCAGGACTTCCTGATCTTCCACTCAGACACTCCAGCTTCATTTTTCACCACACTCACCAAAAAATAGGCAAACAGATCACTTAACCACCCAATGCACCACCCTTGGTGCTGCCCTCAGGAACCCACAGGAAAGCTTGGAGCATCCTCTCCAATGTACATTTGGGCAGTTGCACCCTCCTCCCTCGACAAGGTCATTGCCTCGCCTGCAGAGGAAGAATCATGGCGGGAAACACCTGGCTACTTAACCCATGAGGGACTTCAAATTTAAACTGCACTAACAGTTTTTAAAATTCCACTTGACGGACTCTAGGCTATGGGCAACTTCACACATGTTCAGCACACGCAGTGGATGTCTGCGGAACCGGATTATTTGTTAACATCATCACAGCTGGGAAGAGCTATCATTTGCACCAATTTCCACTTAAAATAAGGTATAGAAACTTTCCCCAGCTAATGAGTGGTGGAGCCTCCTAACATCACCACCACGACTGCCGTTACCACCACAGTGCCTGCTAAAACCGCTCCACAATGGTATTGCTACAAATGCCACCACTACCGTTACCATGGTAGTGGGACGACCACCATCAATGCCACTGTTACTATCCACACCCTGTCACAAACTGCAAACTACCACTACATTACATCCCCACTACTCCACGTCACAATCTGGCTGAAGCTTATCAGGGTTCCAAGTGCCAAATATTTGCTAATACTAGTATTTTCAGTTCACCCATCAATTTAAACATCACAATGACCTTACTAATTAGAAAGCATTTGCTCCCATTTGTAGATGAGACTATTCAGTGAGAGCTATAGGGCAAACACGACAGAACCAGACTCCACTCGAAGGCCATCTGACTTCCAAGCCCATGACCCTAAATACTATCTTATACTCATCCTCGCTGGGTCCTTTCAGAGCCCAGGTCTGCACTCGAAGGTTTGCTCCTCGCTGGAGGGTTTGTAGACCGTTTATTACAGATATAGAGCTCAGCCTGGCCCATGTATGGAAACATTCTTGAAGAAGGATGAGGAGGACATGACATCTTGGTCTGTGGCAATGGCAGCCTATAGCATAAAATGGGGGCGCACAGCACCCTGATAGGACAGAGGCCTAGCAGGAACCCTAGATCACTGAACTGTAGATGAGGCACGCCCATAGCTTGCATATCAATGACCGTGGAGCAGAAGCCGTATTCTGACCACACTCAGGACAAGCTGTCATGGTCGCCAACCATCCCTTGGGGGCCTCACTACACTAGACTTTTCCTAAGCCTGAGCAACCTTCTTCTCCTGTTCCTTGACAGCAGGAGCCCAGTGAGTCATGCTAGGTCGGCTCCCTGTCCCCTTGTCTATGTTTGGCGGGTGGGGCTTTATTTATCTCTCTGACGGTGTACTTCGTGTAGAATGCAAGAAGCTTATCTCTTCTGGTTGCGTCCCAATGAGAATGACACTGTTTTTATCTAGTCCCATGCCTGCCTCATGAGAGGGGCTCAACAAGTGTAAAAAGAGAGACGAAAATGGGGCAGGAAACGAGGTAAGGAATGAGAAGAAATGGAGAGAAAAGAAACAAAGGCATTTAGGAACTACCCAACCTCCTTTCCTAAGCCCAGCCCCAAAGCATAGGAGCATCAGCTTCTGGCTCGAGATCAGATGAACCGGCCTTCGCCATAGGACTAGGTCACTCAACAGGCCCAGGTTCATGAGCACAAGGCAAGTCTTAGAGGCGGTGGGGAGCAGAGCTTTCTGGACCTTTACTGGCCAGAAAACTGACAGAACAAAAGAAGGAGGCAAAACGCATGACATGCTAAGTTCCAGGTCCTTCACTCCAGTCTCAAAAGCCCTCAGCTCTGGGTTCTCCTTTGAGCTCCTCTGAATCTCTTTATCAAAAAGCAATGTGTGTGTGTGTGTGTGTGTGTGTGTGTGTGTGTGTGTGTGTGTGTGTGTGTGTGTAGTGGCTAGTTTGGTGGACAGCATTTCCTATCTAGAGCAAGCATGATACAGAAGTTATTATTGTTACTAGCTGAGTTTTTAATTTAATTTAATTTTATTGTATTATTTTATTTTTTTACCCAAGGCAGCCCTGACCCTGACTGCAAGAGGAAGGCCAGCTCTAGATAACTACCAGCCCCTCCACACTTCCTGACTCCTAAGACTGCACTTCCTCACACCATCCCAGGGCTGCCCAGAATGAGGAAGCCAAGGCAAGATTACTTCCTGGAGCGTCTCACTGGCATCTGAGCAGACCGGAAGAAGAAGAAGGAAGAGAAGAAATATAGCAGAAGCTCCCCGGGGAGCAAGCCACTCTGGCATAGCTCCTCCTGGGTTCTGCAAAAGGCCTCACCACCGTGGAAAATGCTGGTTGGGGGTGGGTAGGTGGGGGGAGATCTCAGCTAATTTCAGAGGCTTCACGTTGGTGGGCCAGCATCCCAGGGAGAATGAGCAATTCTGATTTCCATCTAGGCAACATGTGCTGTTTGCTGGCCTCTTTCGAACAGCTGTAGGTTAGATGCTGTTAAGATTGGTCTCCCTTCTCTCCCCCGAATTTCAGAATTCAAATTAAACTAAAATAACAGCACCTGCTGAACAAAAACCCCATTGGGAATGTGTCCTCGTACACAATTACTGCAGGGAGGCTGGTCACCATTGTTACCCGCCTATTCTTCCTGAATGGGGAACGGCAGTGAAGTTTCCTAGGCAGCTGCAGCAATTCAATTGTATAACTAGATCTGGCCCCGTGCCAACCCTCAAGAACTCAAGTGGCACCAAAAGATACTATATTGATTTGCAATCGAACATAATAGGCCATCAGCTTAATTATTACTGAAGTGACAAGGTTCTGGGTATTTCATATTTACATTTCAGGGCCTGGGAAGGATGAATGAAAATCTTTTAACTGCACGAATTTGCATATCCTCGGAGGGGTTGAGTGCTCTTGTTACATTCATAGCCTTTGAAAGACCAAAAGGACTGGCTATTGAACTCAGGTTGCCAGATCCCGCCGGCATTCGCTTGGATGAAGAGACAAAAGGCATAAAATGGAAATTGCTTTTAGGGTTTTTTTTTAAAGGAAAAAAAAAAAAAAAAAAGGCCCACTACTCAACTCCATTAAGCACAGACCACTTTGAGGGCCTTCTAAGAGAAAATGGTCATAGTGTCCTATTGGACAGAGACATTGAATAGTTGGGAAAGGATACCAATACTTCTAGGACTCTTCAGGCCTGTCCTCTGTGTCCCTCACAGCCTGTTCACGGCCTCTGGAGAGCGCTGGCCAGTAGACTCCTTTGAAGGAGTGAGAAGAGACACGGGGAGGCTCCCCAGCTGCTGCCACACCTCTGTACCAGATGAAAGACATGGAATTATTCTCACCTCAAGCTGATCGACATGTGTCCTGTGTGTTCTCACCCCACCCCACCCCTCGCCCCAACTCCCCAGCCCACATGTCCTTGCTACTAGAACCCTAGCCACACAGTGCAAGCCGTTCTAAAGCTCTCCCTGGCCTTCGCTTTCTAGCACTATCACCCATGGTGTTTTATAGTCCCCTCTACCTCCATCTTCCAGAAGGTCTGTTCTCTGTTTCCAACTTGTCCTCCCGGCACTAACTCCCGTTAAATGGCATCACTAGCCTGGACTCGTGGGACTTTTCCACGCTTTCCTGCTGCCTCTACAGCTGAATTCCCACCCATTCTCCAGGCACCACTGGAGGGCCCTCCTGAAAGTTCTCAAATGTGTCGTTCAACCTGTCAGTTATACTCAGGGGTGAAGACCCCACTCTCCTCATGCCCCACCCCCAGCCTGCATGCTATACAATTCTACCCCTAGGCACACGCCTGCACGCCTGCACACCTGCACATGCCATTCCAGTCTCTGCCTAATTGCCCACTCGTCAATGGAGGGACAAGAATTGCCCTTCGAGGCTCCCTTTCAAAGCACCTCATCCCCTCCCTTCCTTGGGCCCTGCCTCCAAATGTCCACTTCATCATCCTTTTTCACTTGTAGTTTTGCTTCATGATTTTCACATTGACAGCCTTCCCTGAAAGGGCCTCAGAAAATATGTTCCTTTAAGTTATCTTATTCCCATGACCTAGGTAATCTTCACCCTTAAGAATCATCAAACACACACACACACACACACACACACACACACACACAGTTACAGGCACTGAACCAAGAACAGCCCAATATATATATATATACAGTTGATACGATAAAAATCATAGAACAGTTTAAACATCAGATTTTCCCTAAACAGAGAGAGAAATGGGAAACTTGTGGTCTAGTGTGTTTGAGAGGGAACAGGACTAGAACTAAGCCTGATATTGGGAAAGCCTGTGGCTTAAGGATCAGTAGGAACACCTGAAACAACCTGCTCTGATTCCCATACAAGTGAGCCACTAAAGAATCCAAATAGTTAAGCCTCACATTCACAATAGAGCCATGGGAATTCTCACTCTCAAATCCCTTTTCTTTCCCTTCTTCAGTGAAATAGGTAGGTTGACTGGATGGCTACATGGAGAGGGTTATTCCAGATGGAAGCTCCTCATCACCCCACCATGCCCTCCCCAGTCAACTCAGTGCCATATCTTTTGCCCCAACTCCCACCCCCAGGGCCACCTTCATCTGTTTGAATCCTCTTCTGCCATCATCTCCATATCCACGATCCTCTCCAGAGAGGCCTCTTGGATTAGTGGCAAGAGAGTGTTTGATCCTACGTCCCTCACTTTTGCCATTTGTATTTACTGCACCCGCTGAGGAGGTCCCATCGTTTCAGAAACTAGGCTCTGGCCCTGACTTTTCTTGGCACTGTGGAGGGCATTGTGGAAACCTCCCCACTCTGGAAAGAGCATTTATTGCTTTGAACTGAGAAGCTTTTCCAAGGGAATTAGATCAAAGAAGAGTCTAAGGTTTGAAAAAGAGATAAGAGAGAAAATAGCATAGGATGTGAGAAACCAGGATTCTCTTTACAGCTCAGCAATAAGAATTAAGATCTAGTTCCTTGAAGGCTGTGGCTCAGGAACTCTAAGAGGAAGATGACCAGACATCTTTACCTGGATGAGGAAGCTGAGAGATAGTTCTTCGGGATGCAGCCAACTCCGCTCCAGCTTTCCCTAACTTTTGGTGTCCTGCCTCGTAAGCCTGCTCCTTGTCCCCTGTTGCTAACTCTGGGTTCTCCTGTTTGGAGACTCCACTGAAATGCACCTCCCTGTTTATGTGTATTGGAATCACCATGAGAGAGAAATCACAAGGCTGGCAAAGACTCAATCCCTGGAGTCCCCAGGCAGCAGCATCCCCACAAGGGCCTCTCCTGCCAGGCTGAGCACAAAGGAAGGCATTATCCTGGGAGGAGGAGAGGAGTCGCTGAGGACCACCTGCTCAGGCAATTCTGTGATAAAAGGAAGTGAGACTGGAAATTGGACAATTGTTCCTAAGTAGCTGAGGACCCAGCTGAGTGGGGCTTTCTTTAATAAGGATAATCGAAGCCAGCTTTATAGGCAGATGGAGATTTTCCAGAACCTAGGGGTTCACAGAGAAAAATAGGAGGGAGCTAGGCTCAGGAAAGGACGTGTCTTCACATCTTTATAAAGCGCAAAGACGAGTTGGCGTCCGTACAGGCTCCTGAAGCATTTCACATGTCCCATTATTTATTTCCCATTCTATTAAATATGCAGCCTTTGCCAGTGCCACAGAAGGGGGGAAGTGGTCCCTAAACCCTGGAAAGGGTTCCTCAAGAGTTCACACAAAGGACTAAATACTTTCGTGGTTTCCTAGGCTAGAGGGTAAATAAACGCCAACGTTCTTATCTTCATGGAAAGAACAGTGACAAGAGGTTATAGGAATTTAGTGTTAGTTTGTAGCCACCATTTATTAAGCACTTACCTTTGGCCAAGTATTGTACTGGCTTTCCTATACTTCAGGGCACGGGAACCCCTTCTTGTCTATTTGCAGATGAGGCAAATGGGTCTCAGAGAGGCTTGGCACATTTGAACCCAGGCCAGCCCAGGAAGCTCTGTGCCTCCTGCTCTATAGTGCTGCCTCCACTCTCAAATAGAACACGCCCCCAGTGGCCACTGAGCCATCGAGCATCGGTGGACATTAATACCAAGACGGTCCCAGTCACAGTCACATGACAGGTGCGCACACAGTCCTATAGGTACAGACACGTCCTTACACTAGGGGCCACTGTAGGTTTTGCCTATTTCCGCCTCCTTGTTGAATGGGTGGAATGTCTCAACCTGCTTCTAGAGTCACAGGAAAAGCCACTGTCCAGTAGGCTGGCAGCATGTCTATGACACCGACATAGGGCAATCAGGAGAAAGACCCTGAAGGCATCCATGGGCAGATTCCTATTCAAATGCAGCCTTGCTCATTACTATTAGTGACTCCTGGGAGTCCTGACCCCTTTCCAATCTGCAGGACTCCTCTGTTGGGATGGGGGATAGAAAATCCCATCATGCATTGCTCTGAGGACTGGAGAGTCCAGAGCCCAGAGGGAGTGTAGAGTGCTGTGCCTGCCCACTAGTGCACCCCAGCCGATTTTGCCATGTGCCCTTACTGCCACCTTCTGATGCCAAAGTTGCTTCCAAGGCGCGCTGCTGCACCTCACCCTGTCAGCAGCCCCCAGGGAAAAGGAGGTAGCAGAGAGTAGGGGTGGGGAGGGTTGAGACCTTCAGCTGCTCCTGGAGAGGCAGGGCTGACAAGGCGAGGATTGTTTTTCTCCCCTGGTGTGAAGTATGTTGACTTGCTGTTGATAGATGGTGGGATGATATTAATTAAAATGCAGGCAGGTGTGAGGGCGCCTCTTAGAGCAGCGCTCTCTGGGGCAGGGGGAGGGGAGGCATGGGTCTCTGTTTTGTAGCCATAATAGGAAAGGCATAGCCTCTTGTCCAGTCTTTCTCCCTCTGAAAGCAGGTGTACCACAGAGGAGGGATACGGATTTCCCTTTCAGGGGCCACGATAAGATCCCAGGAGAGCTGGGCTCCAGGTGGAAGCACATCCAGGCCCCCCCCCCCCCATCCTGATGGAAGATCCCTGAGAGCGGTACAGCTTCCTACCACTTTTCCTATTAAGCCACCAGGTCTGAAAAGTCCCTGTCTTTGGAGAATGTGCTTACATAAGAACTTTCCTTTACTGCCTCGTGCCAGCTACGTAGGATTGGTGTACAAAGAACTCCTGAGGGGGCAGGGTCAAGTGGCCCAAAGCAGAGCACACAGAGAAGAGCTGAGATCAAAGGCTGCATTGCCCATGATGTAGGATATGTCTGGAGACCCATGGGCTGGACTTTCAAATAGAGGGAACTTGGAACCAAGGGATGAGAGGAGAAAACAGGAAAGCTGAGCACAGAACGACTGTGGGTAGCCTGGGGTGTCCTGGTTGGCTTTGTGGCCAATGGGCCTGCTCGGTGCCTCATCCGTCTCTGGTTCCCAGTTTTGTCCTCTTGCTTTCTCCTCCAAGAGCAGGAAGTTCCTAGAGACTTCCCTTTCTAAAGTGCTGGTGCTGACACGGGAGGGTTGTTAAAGGCCTTGGCAGTCAGGTGTTGAATTGAAGCAGTAGAATTGCAATTCAAACTCTAGATTCTGCTGGCTGCGGCTCAAAGCCTCTGGTTTCTGGAAATAACATTCCAAAAGGCATCAACCAACGGGATGCTCTAAGGATGTTTCTCTCTGCCTGAACAGAGAACAAAGAAAGACAAATGCTTGTCCTAGTTTGCTTTCTACCCTGGTGCTAAACACCATAACCAAAGGCAACCAGGGAAGAAAAGGGTTTATTCCATCTTAGGCTTTACAGTCCATGTCATGAAAGGAAGACAAAGCAGGAACTCAAGGCAGGAACCGAAGCAGAGGCTATTAAGGAATGCTGTTTATTGCTTTCCCCCACCCCCCCCTCTTTCTCCCTCTGGCTCTTTAGTAAGTTTGTGTGTTTCCATTTGTTTGTTTGTTCATCTGGTTGTTTATTTCTGGCTGGGGGTCATGCACATCAAAAATATGTATATGGAGCTCAGAGAACAACTTACAGGCGTCAGTTCTCTCTCTCCTCCGTGTGGGCCTTGGTAATCCATCTCAGATCCTGAGACTTGGTGACACGTGCCTTTACCTGCTGAGCCGTGTGGCCAGCCCTCAAGACTAACCTCAAGAGAAAGGCTCTACATACAGTGTACCTTTGTTCTTTACCAGAAAGTTATGTCTTTTCCTAGGGCCAAAGATAAACTCAGATCCTAGCATTTTGGGCAGAAAGATCACATAATTGAACAGATAAAGTAGTATGAAAGAAAAAAATCATTAATACGTGTATAAAAACAGCTACACTTCAGCAAGAGGAAACAGCCTTCCCTAAGGGACTTCCACAAAGCCCTTCTACCTTTACCTTCCCCCCTTACACTTAGCACCTGAAATATTTTTCCATTTTTATTATTATTTTTCTTTTTTACATATACATTTATATTATTGCAATATAATACAATACAATACATACAACCAGAAGAACCACCCAGCAATCAGGAATTATAGAAAGGATACATTCATAATGTTTTGGCTATTTAAATTTGCCAACCTTGAAGAAAACATCCTTCCTATCTTGGTGAGTCTAAAATTCTGAATGGAAATCAATACCTATCATATGGTGATCATCTGATTCTAGACAGACATGAAAAAGCACTGGTTCTAGGCTAGGTAGGGCTATAGCTCAGTTTGCAAAGCATTCATCTACCATTCACAAATCTCTAGGTTCAGTTCCTAGTACCACATAAACATGTGTTGTGGTAAATGCCCAGTCTTAGCACTCAAGAGACAAAGGCTGGAGGGTCAGAAGTTCAAGGTCATCCTCAAGTCGGAGCCCATCCAGAGATCCACGAGACCTTATCTAAAACAAAACAATGACAACAGCAACCCCACAAGTCCAAAATAAAATAAAGGGCATATTTTTTTCTGAGACATTTAAAACAAAACAGATTAACAGATAGTTTAAGTGCATGAGAAAAAATAAGAGTACAGTGTCTGTAAAAACTTATTTGTTTTCAGAGCAAGAAAGAGCTAGTAGCTTCCTAATCAACACAACAGTTTTAAAAACAAAATACGATAGTTACTTTCCTATTAATGTGAAAAGACACCATAACTAACACAACTTAAAAAGAAAGCACTTAATTGGACACTTGGTTACAGTTGTGGAGTGTGACCAGGACCATCAGATCAGGCCCTGGCACGTGACAGCAAGCAGGCAGTGGTGTCACCAGAGCAATAGCTGAAAGCCTCAAGCATGATTTGGGGCCTGGCCTGGCCTTTTTAAACTGCTTCCTTCCCAAAGCAGTTCCACCAACTAGAAACTGAGCATTCAAATATACATGCTTGTGAGGGCCATTCTCAACCAAACCAGTACAGCTTTCTACATGGGCTTTTATAGAAAATATTCTAAAAGAAAGTTGAACTATAAACTTATGGAATAAAATTAAACTAAAGGAGTGGGTGGGAAATGTTTAAGAGTAATGTATTAGCTTTAAATTAATATTTGTCTAATAACATTAAAGAAAAAAACAAAAGAGATGGTTACTTTATATTGATTAGGTAATTGTATTGGTTACTTGTCTGCCACTGTAATAAAACATATGAGCAAGCAACTTATAGAAGGAGAGGGAGTAGTGAGAATTTTGTGGTTTTTTTTAAACTCAGTTATGTTACATATGAGCATGTTTTTGTTTTAATTCCAAGTGTGGGCTTCAGATTGTCCGTAGCTGTTAACTATGATTTGTCTCATGCTCTAGGAGGGCTGTGATTTTTGCCAGCTGCAGATCATTTACATTTGGAATTCTGAGGACTCTTGAGAGAGTATAAATTCCAGGGCCTCTGGCTGCCCTGCTGTTGCTGCCCCCACTGCTGCTGGCTTCTGCTACTGCTTTTGCTGTTGCTGGTGTTCTGAGGACAAAGACTGGACTTGCCCCATGGTCACTCAGGTGGGGCATCCAATCTTCAGCTGACAGGTCCAAAAGCAAATTTGGGCAGACGACTTCCCAGTGTCCTGCTTGTTCACAGTGTGGTCAGCACGCTGTCTGCAGTCAAACGAAGTGCAGTGTTTTGTCCAGTGGCTAACTTTGCTACATTTGAAGCAAATTCCATGTGGAAGTCCTTCAGTGTCCATTCTCTGTTTTGAAGTAGACTGGGGTGCTTCCAGCAGCTAATGTGTCTCTCTGTCAGAAAAGCATATTATTACTATTAAAACATCATGCTCTATAGGTCTCTGAAGTGTTTAAAGATCATCTGTCCATCTCAGTGTATCTAAATGGAGAAACATTATTTTCTTCTATCTATTTACCTTATGTTTAACTTTGAAAACATGTACAGGAGGTTAACTAAAGTTTATTTCTCTAACTAAATAAGCTAGTACCCAAGAAGACTATATTTTATTATTAATAGGTGACTAATCCTTAATTATCCTAAACACTTTGCAATAGTGGTTTTCAAGGACTAGAGCTTTATATATTAAAAATTTAAATGAGTTGCATATGCACAGTGCCTTAAACAGGAGTTTAAAGATATATATGTAATATGTTATATCAAAATATAACCTTAAATTTCTATCAGTATGTAATCATCAATACCAATATGATGTTTGAGACTTGTTGTTTTCTTAGTCTAAGATACAATAATCAATCTTTCTGTTTTCTTTTTAAGGAACTAGAATAACCTATCTTTTTTAGTCCTTGTATTCCTACAGAAGGGTTGATTTAACTTATAGTTCCAGAGGGATAAGAGTCCCTCATGGCAGGGAGGCATGGCAGTAGGCAGCAAGGAGCAGTCATGGCATCTGACACAGATGCTGAGGGCCCACATCTTGGGCCACAGGCACCAAGCAGAGAGAGTGTTCTGGCAATGGCAAGAGTCTGTTAACTCTCTGAGTCTACCCCCAGGGCCATGCTCCTCCTCAACAGCACCACCTAGTGACTCAGCATTCAAATGCCCAAGGCAAGAGGGAATATTTCGCTGTATGGAGAGTTTATGCTAGAACAACAGACAACAGGACAAGAAAACGTGTTTCATTCTTTCACAGCAGAAAACAATTGGCAAATGAAGTCAAACACAGGTGAAGTAAGTTGTTTTAACTGGTCTAAATGGAGAGCTGTTTGAATTCTAAACAGAAAACTGTGTTTCTCAAAGTTCACATTTTCTACAAAATGCTCACATATTAAAAACAATACAAAAGCCTAAATAGGTCATCCACATTTGAAAGCATGCATTCTATATTTGAAGAACATAATCCAATAAAAATAGATAAGGATGGCAAAAAATTTTTAATTTACTAGGAAGTAGAAAACAAAAATTTCACCTCTAAAATATTTTTGTATTTTTATTCTTTTTATTAAATATTTGAATTTTTGTTCTTTTTCTCCATCATCATTATTTTACATCCCGTATAAGAGGCAGTTTCCCCTCCCCCCTTCCTCTCAGTACCTCACCCCTGCCCCAATCTACTCCTTTGTTTCTCTTCAGGAAAGGGCAGACCTCACCTGGATATCAACCAAACATGGCATATTAAGTTGTAGTAAGGCTAGGCACCTCTCCTTGTAGTAAGGCAGGATTAGGCAACCAAGTACGAGGGAAAGGGTCTCAAAAGCCGGCAACAGAGTCAGAGACACCCTCTGCTCCACAAAACCATCAAGCTACATAACTGTACCATATATACGGAGGGTCCAGGCCAGACCCATCCATTTATGCTCTCTGGTTGGTGGTTCAGTCTCTGTGAGCCCCTATGGGCCCAGGATTCTTGATTCTATGGGTTTTCCTGTGCTGTCACTGCCCCTTCTGACTCTCATAATCCTTCCTCCTCCTCCTCTGCAGGATTCCCTCTGCGTGTTTGGCTACGGCTCTGATCTGTTCTCATCATTGCTTGATGAAGTCTCTCTGATGACAATTAGGCTAGGCACCAATCATGGTTGTCTTCAGGGTATGCCTAAAATAATTTTTGTGTCAAAGAATAATCTAAAAAAAAAAAAAAAATATATATATATATATATATATATATATATATAGAGAGAGAGAGAGAGAGAGAGAGAGAGAGAGGCAGACAGAGAGACAGAGAGAGAGACAGAGAGAAAGAGAAGGCTTTGCATCCAACATAAGGAAAATAAAGTTATAATTAGCAAATAAAATTAGCAAAAACAGGGGAGAGTAAAATAAACAAACAGAAAAGAAAGTAGACCTGAGAAAGGAGATAAAACTGTGCACAAAAAAGTTGATAACTAATACCACTGATATTGGTAGGCAACTACTTGACCCAAAAGAGTTTAATCAAAACAAAAGAGGCTTCTGATTTTTCTTTGGCTTTGTAAAGAGCATAGGTGAAGTCATTCTCACACACCCAGGAAAAAATTAGGTCAAGAAACTAGAAATTAACAACACACATGGGTCTTCTAACACCCTAAGAGTTAATCATAATCAAATCTTCCCCTACACTCAATGGTCACTCCAACAGCTTTCCACCATAGAAACAATAGATTCTAGATGAAAACACGGGAGATGCCAACTCTGAGGAGTTGACCCTAGGGAAACTTCAAGACACTGAGATGTAGACACAGCCACAAGAGAATCTAAAGCTACTAGCAGCTATGTTAAATACAACCCAACCCCTACCCAGATTAGCACAAATGCTCACAGGGAGCCTGTTTATCATAGCTTCTAACACACATCATTACCAACTTTCAGGAAGAGTTACAAAGTGGTCCAAAAGAGAAAGGAAAGAAATGGTCTAAGGCAAAGCAAACCTTACCAGAACTCGGCTCAGCTAAGAGAGATGTGCTGTGTTGATGGGTGTAAGATGGAATCTCAGAGTCGTTTTGATTTGCTTTTCTCTGATGACTAACAATGCTGAGCATTTCCTTAAGTGTTTCTCAGCCATTCGATAGTCCTCTGTTGAGAATTCTCTGTTTAGTTCTGAGCCCCATTTCTTAATTGGGTTATTTGGTTTGGTGGTGTTTAATTTCTTGAGCTCTTTATATATTTTAGATATTAGACCTTTGTCAGATATATGGTTGGTGAAGATCTTTTCCCAGTCTGTAGGCTGCAGCTTTGTTCTGTTGGCAGTGTCTCTTGCCTTATAGAAGCCTCTTAGCCTCATGAGGTCCCATTTGTAAATTGTTGACATTAAGGCCTATGGCACCAGCCAAGGACAGTACGGGCAGTAAACTTCAAACCCCTACCCAGATCTAGCTGATGGACAGGACATTCTCCACAGATGAGTGGAGAGTGGGGACTGACTTTCACACGAACTCTGGTGCCCCATTTTTGACCACGTCCCCTTGGCACTCAGAGGAAGGATAGGTTACCAAGAAGAGACTTGATACCCTATGAGCATATACAGGGGTAGGAGGTCCCCCTCAGTCACAGACACAGGGGAGGGGAGTAGGGGGAAAGCAGGAGGGAGGGAAGAATGGGAGGACACAAGGGATGGGCTAACAATTTAGATGTAATATGAATAAATTAATAAAATATTAAAAAAAAGAGATGTGCTAGGATTGCCACACAGGGAACTTAAAATAACTTAATACATTAAGGCTACAACAGGAAATAGGCCATACCCAAGAGCTGATGGATAATGTAAGGGATAGAAATATTTTTAAGAAGGGGGAGAGAGATTCTGCAAATTGAAAACATTGCAACAGAAATGAAAGATGTCTTATTTTCAGCAAATAGCCCATCTTATCATTGGACATGCCTGAAAGGACCATTGACTTAAAGACATGTCAACAGAAACTCCCTATGTTGACATGAAGAGAAAAGGAGCTGGTGAGGCACTTCCAGATGACCCAGGACACACCTAACCGTACTGCCAGAGAGAGCAGAGACGTAGAAGAGTAAACAATTGAAGTAAGCCAGGCAGTAGTGGTGCCTTTAATCCCAGCACTCCACGCAGGAGGCAGAAGCAGGCAGACCTCTAGGAGTTCAAGGCCAGCCTGGTCTATAGAGCAAGTTCCAGAACAGCCAGAGGTACACAGAGAAACCTTGTCTCGAAACCAACCAAACAGCAAACAGTATTATTGCTGAAGTTTAAAAAGTGAGTGTTACGCAAAGGCAGAGTCCCAGCGAGCACAGAGAGCAGTGAGCAACATAAGTTTGTATTTCAGGATATTTAACAAGGATGATGACAACAACAACAGAACAGTGACCAAATCCTTCATTAATTCGCCTGCATAAAACCAAAGCAAAGCCAGAGAGAGAAACCCACCTATGGAACCAGAGTCACAGGAAAGTTCTTGTCAGAAAGTAGGCCCATCAATAAGAGAAGGCAGCACGATGTTTACGGTGTTGAAAGAAAAAGAGAAAAGCCATCAATCTGGAATTCTATGAGCAACAAAATTATCCCTCAAAAGAGAAGGGGAAATAAAGACTTTGTCAGAAAAACAACAACTAAAGGGAATTTGCTGCCAGCACAAGCCACACAAAAGATCTACAGATGGCAAACATGCAATAAAATATGCTCAACAGTATTTGTCATTAGGGAATTACAAATTAAAAACAAGGAGAAGTGACTACAATCCTATTAGAATGGGATGAATCGAAACCATTGACAGTATTAATTGCTGGAAAACAGGAAAGCCAGAACTCTCATTCATTGCTGGTGGGAAAGTAAGCTGTTACAGCCAATTCAGAAGATACATTGGCAGTTTCATATAAAACAAAACATGGCCTTACAATCATATTCCTACAATCCCACTCCCAGTTACTCACTCAACTGATTTGAAAACATTAAAATCTGCACACATATATTTACCGGGGCTTTATTCATAGATAATTGATCAATGGACAAATAAACTATGGTGTATCTATATAATAGAATATTATTTAGCAATAAAAAGGGGAACTATCAATCCAGGAAAAGACATGAATAAATTCTAATACATATTACAAAAGGAACAAAGCTAGTGGGAAAGGCCGGTGCTATGTTAGTCTAATCATGGAACATTCCAGAAAGGAAAAAAGAAAAAGAATCAGGGAAAGTAAGCCATAGCTGAGAAAGCTGACTGAAAAGACTGGGTACTGCATCTGTCCTATTTTACAGATTTGCTTATGACAAAGAGTTAAAGCAATTGGCCCAAACTAATAATGACCAATTCATCAGGGGCAAGAATTGAACAGAAGTCATTGGGCTTCAGAGCTCATAATTTAAACCACTTTTTGCTTCTCTCCTCATTCAAGCATTTAAAAAAAATTAATGGAAAAATGTCACTATGAATTAAATTCCATGTAAGTCCATGTAACTCCATGTAAGGGAGTTAGGGCAATGTCCACAGACAGCTGAGTCTCTACAAACAGTAGTTTACCTTTAAAAGAACGTGATTTGTATATGCCATTAGAACTATTTATATGGCTTTTAAAAATTAGCCTTACCCCAGAATATTTCTCACATTACAGCAGGTATGTCACAGTAGTCTGTTATGAAAGTAAGTAATGTAAATATTATGGAAAAGACAAAGTCAATATTATTTGGTGATAATGACAATCACCTACCTAGAAAGGCATGTAAGAGTCAAGTGAAATGCAGTAACACTGATAAAGGCATTTAATTAAATGCCCATTAAGAGCCAGTCAAATGGCTCAATAGGGAAAGGTGCTTACCCCAAAGATGCTGGCCACAGAGCCCAGCATCCCTGTGTTCCATCATTGCTACCCACGGTGTGGAAGGAGAGAACCAACTCCTGCAACTATCCTCTCATCTCCACATGTTCCACCTGCTATGTCTGTGTGTCTGCCCATCTGTGTGTGTGTGTGTATGTGTGTGTGTGTGCGTGCACGCGAGCGTGTGTGCATGTGCACACACGTGTGTAAAACCATGTCCATGAAAACCAAACGAAGGTGTCAGATCCTCTGGAGCTAGAGTTACATACGGTTGTAACTACCCAATCAGGATGCTGGGAATTTAACTTGTGTCCTCTAGAAAACAGCAAGTGTTCTTAACCGCTGAGGTATCTCTCCAGTCTCCCCCTCCCATGTCAATATTAATAGTTTCTTTATGTAGTAGGAATAGCTACTTAGAAACACTGAAAGCAAAAGCAGTCACATCAATAACAGCCATACAATAGAAAGTAACAAGGACGAATAATAACAAGAAACAGGAAGAGCTATATAGAGATATCACAGATTTAACTTTGGGGCAGAGAAAAGGCTCATGAATCAGGAGATACTCATTTTTCCACATTAGAAACTTCAATATTTTAAAGATGTCATTTTGCCCCAAATTAATTTATACATTTAATGCAATCCCAATTAAAATTTGATGAGATTTTTGTCTGGAACTTGACCAAATGATTCTCAAGTTCATTTGGAAGAATAATTGTGTTAGAAGAGTCATGAACAGAACAAGAAAAATGAATAATGAGATTGACTTGCCCAATTTGAAATTAAATTATCACTATGGGGTGGGAGGAAATAGCCAGAGAGAGCTATAAAACCAAAAAGAAAATGCCAGAATCTGAGTAAAGGAGGAATAATGACTTGATGTATATTAATAGTATCAGCTTAAAATATTAGGGGAAACCAACTATTTATTAAGCATATGATTCAAAGGAACATGATTGAAGAAAAGTATACAAGGAAAAACAAATTTAAATCTTATATTATATCTGACACAAAAATAAAGTTTCAAGGTTTTTTTAAAAGAAGAAATCAGTAAAGTTCCAGAATGTATAAATAAGTATCAAACCTTGTGGTAGCAAATGACTTAAAATCTACAAATTCAATGGCCGAAAGGGAAATGATTAACAATGCCTTCGACTATATAAAATTATATGACTTTCTAAAAACAAAATCAAACTCCAATTTACTTGTCCAGCTTAAGATTAGTTAATGTTCTTATACCATAAACAATATTAAAGGGCAAACTTGACGATCGTTTGCAATAATGTTATAAGCCACAACTTAGTTTCCTTCCTGTATTAAGAGGTCACATGAATCAGGAAGATCAGAGGGTAACCTTTAAAGTGTGATGAATGAACAGACAAGGCAACTCACAGAGCATCTGCTCATGCTTTTACCGTTTTGAGACACTAAATTCACTAGCTGGGACACATAAGCTAAGACATCAGTGCCCTGTCGCCTGTTTGCTAGGTTGAGAGTAATGAAAGTTACGGACAGTATCCAGTTTAGTAAGGACATAAAAACAGATATCTTCATATCTGGTGGGTGAAGGCACAAATCAGTTCAACAAGCTCTGTAGAGCAGTATGTTATGCTCCAAGGCATGTTGCCTAAGTACGTTAGGCCAGTTCCTAGAATTTAACCCAGAGATACCATTGAGTGAACAACAGAAGATGCGGGTTCAGGGAGGCTCATGGCAGTCTTAAACTATGAGAAACTAGAAAACTATGTTAACACTAATTGTATAGTATTTATTGGCTATGTCATGACGTGCTCTCACAGTATTCGTCAGCAGCTAAAAAGGTACCTACTTAAAATTTTTATAAATCAGTTAGAATTAACTGTTAAAGAATTATGCAGTATATTTCTGCATAAACCATAGCAGTTTGAAATATTAGGGGATCAACTATTTATTATGTACATGATTCCATAGAACATAAGAAGTATAGTTGTATACATATATTGACATGTGTGTTGGTATGTATGTGTGTGTAAATTTCTAAGAGGTGCTCTCTGTCTGCCTGCCTGTCTCAGCAGACTCAGCTGTTTAACTATAGCTATGTAAATGTGTGGTTCTGTGGTATCCCTACCACTGAAACAGCACTTTATACGTACGTTTTGGAAGAATCAAATGGTTTACACATAACAACATTTAGAACAGTACCTGGCATTTACTTAGAAGTGCTCAATAGTTTCGCATTAGCACCACCATAGTCACTGTTACTGCTAATATTCTCTACCAAAATGCAAGAGAAAAGATGGGAGCAAACACTCCCCACAACGCAAATCACTGGGCATTTCTGAACTCTTTTCCTTGCCGTCAGGGGACAGAGACCCATGTGGTCCTGTTGAGAGACATGTCGAGCCATGGTCACTCCCTATTGAAGATGGACTGACTGTAATCTCTCAAGTCTAGATACTCCTAGAATGAGCAGTGAGACGTGGGATGCCAGAAGCATGGACTCACACTTGGGAACAGATCAGTACAACGTCTGTAATGGCATTCTCAGATCTGTAAGCTAATGGTCCCTGAGAACCCCATGCTCTAAAGGTGAGTTTAAAGCGTGTGACTGTCGTGTGTGCTGACGCTTCTAGTTAGAGAACAAAGCATGATCTTAACACACACTTCAATCCATGTAGATGTCTTGTTCCTAGGTTTGAATTATGGTCCACTGCAGATAATACCAAGAGAATCTCGGACCCGAGCTAAGATATCGAGAGCTACATCACTGGTCCAGCTTCAGGGTGGTCTTTTTCTGTTTCAGGGCGTTGCTGGTCAGGATGGTTAACCTGAGCCCCGAGAAGGAAGCAGGCTCTGCGCCTTTTCTGCCTTAGAGAAAGGGAGCCACATTGAGGACCTCCACCAGCAACAGATGAACGGCGGGATCTTGTTTACCGCGGAGAAATGTTGATTTCATATTTGTCTGTATGTGTGAGATGAATGCTGGGCATGATTTACTCACTCCAGAAAGTGTTGCCTGTAATGTGGAGACACAGACCAGTTTAAAAGGAACAGTAATCACAGCCTGCGCTATTCATCTTCCCCTGCCTTGGAGCCCCACGAGCTGATTGACTCTTGCCACAGCTGGCTGCTTGGGAGAAGCTGTCGCCTCCCACCTCCCAGTGGCTCTGCCCTCCCTTGCTCCTCGCTCCCTTGAAATTCCCTGGCTCGCGAAATCCCCGCTCTGTAGAGTTGGACATTAAGTCACTGTTTTCCTTGACAAGATGCTTAGCTTACCCATCACCAAACCACTGGCACCTGCCGCCCAATCTGCGACCTTCGAGTAGATTGCTAGTTCGCTGTCTTGTCGGTTCATTATGGAGGCAGCTGTGCCGCTGGAACCGCGTGAGTTGCCCATCCAACATACTTTTGTATACCAGCCTCGCTTGTGGGCAGGCCTGTCCATAACTGGAATTCGTTCAGTCTGTGTTCTTACTTGTTTCTTTTGATTCCCTTGCCTAAAACCAAGCTTCTCTTAGCCTGAAACCACTGTGATCATTAATCCAAACTGGTGGCATGGCTAGTCCATTTGAGACACCAAGATTGTTCAGGCAGCTGGAGTCTCGTTGCTACATACCGAATTACTTGCATAAGTCTTGTCTGTCTTCTCCCCCATCACGTGGTTTGAGCTCTGCCTAGTCCAGTAGCTGAGTTTGCCTTTCCAGTGTCAGCCAGTCTGTGGAGTCAACTGTGCCTCTGGAACGGTGTGAGCTGCCATCCAAGATACCGGATCAGAGAGCTCCTGCACACCAGCTCCTTTTCCAGGGAATGGAGCCCCAAGAGGAAACAAGACACCGAAGTGTTTGCCGTAATGGCATGCCAGGAGGGGACAGGTATAAAATAAGAGCACATCTTCACATTCCATGCCATCAGAGGGGTAAGCGGAGTAATGAGAAACACAAAGCAAGGACTCACAAAAGGGTAGAGTGACACATTGCCATCAATAAACCAGTTTTGGTGATGGGAATCAAGCGAAGGGAATGGTTCCCGGGCATCTAGAACACACCTAAGAGCCCACAGAGAGCATCCAACCACGCTGCAGAGCGGGACAGTAGAGTTAATGGTGTGCATATCAGCCGTCCAAGAATCCAGGGAAATGCAAGAGCAACATAGGGCCTAGCAACCTGCCATCCAACCACTTTAGTGTTTGACGGCATGTTCCTATTCTCAAATGTCTTCAGGAACATCTGAGGTCCCCTCTCACCAGCACTGTGGGATCCTGGGTGCCTAGCTCTTCGGCAGCATTTTCCTCCAATGTCTGAGTAATAGTAGAGTCACACTCACATTTGGCTGTTTCTCCCTGGGAATTATCTTGGGTGTATATAAATGTGATTTAAAAGCCACCTGGAAACAAATATTAGACATAGCAGAATGTACTGTATAATTCTATGGAAAGGGAACACGATCTTTTATTTGTCCCCGTGTTTATGAAACTTTCGTATTATGTATACAACGCACTCTGCTCACACCTATCCCTCCACGCTCTCTCATCCTCCTGCCACTTCAGGAACCTTCTTTCTACCCTCCTCTCACCAAGTCTCCATCCCACTCTCATGCCAACAGAGCACAGATGCCTCACCAGCACTATACCCCTGAAGACAGTGACTCCCCTCAGCCCAGCAGCCACAGACTGTAATTCCCTCCCTCTGGAGGGGACAGGTGTTCCCTCCTCCAGCCATGAGGATACCCGCTTGGTTTGCACAGCATCTATGCAGGCCACGGCAGCTGTTGTCAGTGCACAAATGCTTCAGCCATGCCATGCCCATAAGTCAATGTCTCTGGCCTTCCTCCCATCTCTTGGCTCTTGCCTTCTTTCTCTCCCCTCTTTCAAGATGAGGGAAGATATTCTCAATGCTCACTGTCAGTGATAGCAGCGATTTCAAGTAGTGCCAGAATATGTACTGCAGAGTCACCCTGGACACTGAACATAAGTTTGCATTGTCCATCAGGCTGCTAAGACATTCTGTCTGATAGTTGTTTTTCTGTTTGTTGTATGTCATGGCTCTAGAAACAGAGCCCAGAGCCTTGCACTTGCTATAAGCCCTAGGTTCCACCAAGCTCCATCTCAGCCCCTGAGAATGGCTTTTGAAAGGCATTTCTTATAGTTTTGCTTTAGGGATAAGTTAATGTTTGCTTTTCCAAAGGCACAGAAAGTACTATTCTAAATCCGCTACCCTGGCTCTTCTCCTCTGCCTCCATACAAAAGAGGCCTCGGTTTAATCTAAAAATTAATTTAGTATTCCAGGTAAGGTGAGGGGCAAGCAAAGATAAAATATAAATAGATGCCCTTTAGTTCTAAACATAAGTGGGCAGTTGCTGCAACCAGGAATTCAATTGCTTTCTCTGACCTCATGAACTAGGAAGACTGGGGCTGTGGTGCCCTGGTAGGTGATCTAAGGTGACCTAATAGTCATTTGCAAGGAAACTTAGAAGAAGAAACAATGACTCAGAATGGCCCATATGTGGGGTGGGTGAATGACCCACATATGAAATGAATGGTCCACGTGTGAGAATCAGAGCCACACCCTGTTGTAAAGAAGACCTGCATTGATTGACAAGAATAGGAAGGGTTTCCCCAAGTAACTTGTAAGCTAGAGCTGAAAGAATGAACATGTTACAAAAGCCAAAACCCAGGGAAGCCAGGAGAAGTTTGCAAGCAGACCCTGGTCTCACTTGAGCACTCTGTTTCTGTGCAGTCCCCCTCGGCTGGAGCCTCAGGGCCTGCTCTGTCACACATGCAAAACCAATCTGCTCCCGTGACATAGAGCATGGAAGTTCATCTCCTAAAACTTTACACCCTATTGAAAGAATATAATAGTGTTAAAGAAAAGCTAATTCCGTGATCCCTTCACATCGGGATACAGATGGGAGGCCATTTTCAAGGGACTTTTTTTTTTCTTGCCCCAATTCCCATCAAATAGCTTCTGAAATAGGCATGATACAGCCCCCTTGAATAAAATAAAATACCTTATTTAATTGCCTGAGTGACACTCAGGATTGTGCTGCCAAAGCAAGTCCAAACAGGCCCGGCCAGAAGCAATATCAAAGGGGGAAAGTCAACTGTGCAGCGGCCTGGGCCCCAGCCCACATCGACCACCAGCCTGGGCTGGTGGAAATGAAAATACATCTAGGGGGATGCAAATGAAATCTGCGAAGGAGCAGAGGAGAGAGGAATCCATTTCCTAGGGTAATGAGTTCACTGATTGCAAGATGACACTTTAGCCTGACCTTCAGGACACAGAAGCTGTTGTACATGGGGACAGGAACAAGAAAGACCAAGAAAGAGATCCACTTAGAAAATAACCCATAAGCTCCTTGTCCTGAAGAAGGCTGAGATGACGAGAGAACCAACATAGTATGAAGCATTGAATATTAGTTGTAACTCTTCTCTGTTTATTGTAAGATATGTTCTTGGGAAAAGATCGGCACTTGCTTTAACATAATGTGCTAGTGTAATAAGTGTCCGCCACAGGGCTGAATGAATCACTATTTCTCCACCTAAGCTCCTTGGAAAGCGTCAATGAATGACACAGCAGTGTATGTTGACAGTGTCTTCACAACTTAGTAATGACATTTAAAAGTTGCCTGGATACAATAAACCTATGAAGTTGGAATCTTCTGGAAAACTTAAGTCTTGCTGTTCTGACAGTAAGAACTCAACAGATCCTAGCCAAAACCAGGTAAGTCACATAAACATAGAAAGGAAGTTTGGAATTCTGGAGCCACAGAGATGTACTAGCAGAGGTCCAGGAGCAAATCTCCTAGTGTAGCTGCTTAGAGCGCCCCCTACCTTGCATGTCCTTGTTTACAGTCCTTGCCCAGACCACAGCTGTTCTACAATGTTCTATAGGATTTAACATGAAGCAAGAGGGTAGCAGGTACACTAAGGAAATTCTAAAGAGACTTTTATAGGGCCAATTGCTTCTGCAGTGGAGAGGTTGTCCAAGGATTCTGATCCTCTAGGGTCATGGTTCTAAACCCTGGCTACTCTTTAGCATTCACTACTGGAGCTGACTACCTGCTCTGCCCTCAGAAATTCTTTTTAAGAATGGTTAAGATAAAAAATCAAGTGGCAGTACACGCTAGTGAAGATGTAGAGAAAAGGGAACACTCCTCCATTGCTGGTGGGAGTGCAAACTTGTACAACCACTTTGGAAATCAATCTCGTGCTTTCTCAGAAAATTGGGAACAGTTCTACCTCAAGGCCCACTCCTGGGCGTATCCCCAAAAGATGCTCCACCATACAAGGGGATTTGCACAACTATGTTCATAGTTTATTTGTAATAGCCGGAAACTGGAAACAACCCAGATGTCCTTCAACTGAAGAATGGATAAAACAAACAAACAAACAAACAAACCTGTGGTATATTTACACAATAGAATACCACTCAGCTATTAAAAACAATGACATCATGAAATTTGCAGGCAAATGGATAGAACTAGAAAAGATCATCCCGAGTGAAAGAACCCATACCCAGAAAAACACACATGGTATGCATTAACTTATAAGCAGATTTTAGCCATATAGTACAGGCTAAACATTACAATTCACAGACCCAAAGAAGATAAGTAACAAGGCAGACCCAAGGGAGGATGCTTACATCTCACTCAGAAGGAGAAGTAGAACAGATAATAGAAGTAGTTGTAGGAGAGGGATTGCAGAGAGAAATAATGGTGGAGATTGAATCTGGGGAGAGTGACAGCAGGAGGACAGAGAGAAGACAGACCATGGGCAGGAGCATCTCTGTGACAAGCTGAAGACCTAAGACAGAGTGGGATCATGGGAGGATATAGGGGTGATTCCACCTGGGACCCCAAGTAGCAAGGGTTATGGAAATTCAAGAGACCATCCTCTAACTAGACAGGACTCTTGGTCAAGGGAGGGGAACACCAACACACCCACAAAAACTTAGACCAAAATTTATTCTGCCTACCAGATGCACAAGGATAAAAATAGAGCAGAGATTGAGGGAATGTCCAACCAATGCCTGGCCACACCATAAGAGAGAGCCAATTCCTGACACTATTAAGGGTACTCGGCTATCCTGGCAGGCAGGAGCCTACCATAGCTGTCCTCTGAGAGGCTCCACCCAGCAATGGATCAAAACAGATGCTGTGACTTACAGCCAAACATTGGGCAAAGCCCAGGAAGCCTTATGGAAGAGTGGGGGCAGGGGAGATAGAAGGGCCCAGAGGGGACAGGAACTCCACGAGAAGACCAACAGAGCCAACTACAGGGCCCAGGGGGACAGAAGCACCAAGGACCATTCATGGACTGGACCTAGGCCTCCTACACAGGTGTAGCCGATGGGCAGCTCAGGCTTCATGTGGAGCTTGTCTATGGCATGGACTCTGTTGATTGCTTTTCGATCACTTTACCCCTGGCAGCGCTGCCTTGCCAGGCCACAGAGGAAGAGGATGCATTCAGTCCTGATGTGACTTGATGAACTGGGGTGGGTGGGTGGGTGGGGAGCAAGGGAGAGGAAGGGAGGGTGGAACTGGGAGAAGAGACAGGCTACAATTGGGATGTAAAGTGAATAAATCAATCAATTAATTAAATAAAAATTAATCCATTAATAAGTGTCCCTGAGGTAAGTTTTATGAGCCAGTGTTAAGAACCATCTGGACCCATGCAGGCAGTCAAAGAACTGTTATTTTATTTTTTGTTTATGAGGTTTTACATGTCTGCAATATTTATCATTAGTGTGCTTTTTCATTCACAGCCCTCTTAATGCCTTCGCTTATTGTTTCTTTGATCAATTTTGTCGGAAAAGCTTTCATTAAGTTTTGATTCTGTCCTATAATTTAGCTGTACCCCACAAATTTTGGCATACCACTGCTTTGGCACCAGTTCTAAATATTTCCTAATTCTGAATATGATTTAGCACTATCCCATGAATTATTTTTAAAACTGTGTGCCTATGTTTATTTGAAGTATATTTATACAATAGCTTGAGTCATTATTATTATTATTATTTATTATTATTATTTTGCTTTAACCGTTTCCATATTTCCCCATACTCCAGGCTTTGGAAGGCACTATCATGCACTCTGATTCCATAAGTTCAAATTTTAAGATGTGTATTAGTGAACTATCTCACACTTTTATTAAATATGATCATTGAAAACTTCCTCTTGCCAACACTTGACAAGGGCTTGTGTAAAGAACTCCAACAAACTAATATGAAAATGCTTCAATAAGTGAATAAGCAAATAATTTACCAGAAAGGATATGAATAGCTAATAAGGACATGAGAACATGTGTATTTACACAGTCATGAGGGAAATGCAATTTCACACACTATGTGATGGCCGCTGATTAGGGGAGAGAGTACCTGGATGCCTCTCATATATTGCTAGGGGCATAAGCAGCCAACAATCTTGGAAACAGATATTTTGTCAGGTTTTTTTTTTCTAGTCAAGGACACACCTATTCTGCAGCTTAGCAGTCACCCCTCTAGGAATTTACCCAAGGGGGAAGGAAAAGGCTGCCCACAAAAAGGTAGGTGTGCAAATATTCACATCTGCTCAATCCACGTGTTCAACAGCAAATGACCGCCTAAGCAAAGCTCATGGCTTCATGGTAAAAGTTGATGGCTTGCCGATATGTGCACCAGAGATGGATGCAACTGTGTGAAACCCTGATGTTTGACAGAGGTGACTGATGAGCAAAAGAAGCCAGGCAAGGAAATACTTGCTTTAGGATTCTATGCGCATGACATACACAGACTGTTCACTCCTAAATGAGGGTGTGGGGGGCGGGTCTTGAAGACTGGCTGTTGTTAGCGAGAGCACAGGCCTAATGTGAAGCCAGGGAAGACCTTGGAGAGCACATTTCTGGAAAGCACCAACTTCCAAGCCCTTAGTGAGTGACACCTTAAAGGTGGAATCTTATATGCCCCGTCTGCTGAACCCCGTCCAGTCTAATCTGGAGGAAAGGCAGAAACAGGAAGTGTGTCATTCTAACACTCCCCTGTGCCACTACAATCAAACAGTGGACTAGAAGAAGCTCCAGGGAAGGATGTGTTTTTGTCCTTTGTTTCCAGGGAAAATAGTCTATGTGGTGGCATGGCATTGTTCACGCCAATGAGACTGCGGGGCCAAGACTTCTCTAGGGACCCAGAAGCAGAGTAAAAGCAGGCCTAGCACTCGGTAGGCTTCCTCCTTTGTCGCTTTGTAAGAGTTCCAGGACTCCATTCCAGAGGCTGGTGCTGCCTCCACTCAGTGTGAGTGTTTCGCCTGTGGTAGTCGGCTCTGGGAAACCCCTCACAAGGCATACACAAAGGTGAGACTCAGCGCTGCACCAGCTTTTCCTTAATACAACAAAAAGTTGATGAGAGAAACAAGCCATCATGGGGGTTTAACCACTAGGGGCGCAAGATCACATTCTGGATTGAGGGGAGCATTCTGTAGCACCACTTGGGTATGGGAACACGTAGATGTACAGCAAAGTTCATTAGGTGCTTTTCTTAGTATCTTTCATTTTGTCACGTGTAAATCCAAAGGATTGATTTTTTTTAATAGTAAGACAATTCTGGAAAGCAGAGTAAAAAGATACTTCAGTTATTAATGCTAATTATAAAGCTATAAAAGACTAGCTGGCCAATGAAATAGACTAGATAGCAGAGATGGATGCAACTGTGTGGAACCCTGATGTTTGACAGAGGTGAGGATATTTAGACTGTTGGTTATCCAATTAGAAAATAGAGGTAGATGCTAGCTTATGCCAGACTCAAATGCAAATAGCGGATTTTGTAGAAGCTAAAAACCAAACAAATGAAAATTCACACTTTAAATTTTAGGGGAAACAGGAAATATACTTAACAGGCAAGTGAAAATTGTTTTCATTATAAAGGCATCAAAATCATTAACCATAAAGAAAATGTTCATACTTTTATCTAGATTTGAAATTTTTAATGGCCATTTAGTAAAATGCCCTATAAAAAATGGGCAAAATCAAACCATAGGATGAAAGCAGTCATTTGTGGTGCCAACTGAGATTTAAGATGTAGTGTAAAGAATTCTTACAAAAAAGGCCAGTGAGTTGGCTCAGCTGATAACGGTACCTGCTGCCACACACAATGGCCGACACGACAAGTTCCACCCCAGGACCCCAGCAGTAGAAGGGCAGACAGAACCAAGTGACCCATGAAAGATGTTCCCCGACACACCCCCACACACCCCACACATGTAGGCACACACACACTCACACATGTGCACACCAACTATCTATCTATTAATAACTTCAAGGAAATAACAGTAAAAAGACAAAAATTGAAAGAATATAAGAACAGACTATTTGGCCATACTCAACAAGCTTAAGACGCTCAACCTCAGTGAATGCAAAACACAAACGGGGGGCTTTCATTTGTCACTGGGAAGGCTCCAAATAACCCAGTGTAACATGGACTTCCTGAGAAGTGTATTTACTACTCAGTCCCAACAGGAATGGCAACTTTTTGATTGTTTGTTTGTTTGTTTGGTTGGTTTTTCAAGACAGGGTTTCTCTGTGTAGGCTTGGCTGTCCTGGACTTGTTTTGTAGACCAGGCTGACCTCTGTCTCCCTGAGTGCTAGGATTACAGGTGTGCTCCACCATGCCTGACAAGAATGACAGCTTTCACTATCACTGTGGATAAGCTTCATTGTTTTCGTTAAAATCGTGAATGTGTATGATCGTGGTCCCAGCAACTCGATTCCCAGTTATCTACTTAGAGAAATCAGCCATAAAGACTTTGACATGAGTGTTAATAATGCCATCATCTGATGATTAAAATTTTTAGAAATGTTTTGTCACAAATAGGAATGGACAAATAGATTGGGATACATAACTATCTGGTAGCATGAAAATGTCCTAAATAAAAGAGGCGAGCTGGAAACTGAGATAAGTGTTACATTTCTACCCCTTAAGGGAAAATTGCAGAGTACTAGGGAGTTCTAAGGATGAGAACAAACATACACATGTGCACATTTTAAAGGTGAAAGAGAAGAAAATTTTTATTTTCATTTTTCATTTCAGTTGCTTTATAGTCAACTATGGTCTGAAAAGTGTTCAATGGAAAATTCCAGAAAAAAACTTAATTGTATGTGAATTCCCATGTCATCCACTCTAAGTCCTGAATCAACTCTGCACAACTGTGCTGTTCATTACCTGGTAACCATCTTAGTTACTGGGCCAACTACCATGGTGTTTCCAATGCTGTGCTCAAGGAACCCTCCTGGCTCAGCCTGATGCTGACCTCGGTGTCCACCTAACATTGGCCACCATAAATGCAGTATATCATCTCTCATTGTCATCAAAGGCTGAGTATAGCACAAAAAGATACTTAAGGAAAAAAAGCTAAGGCTAAATAGAAAGCTCAGTGGTTAAGAGCATTTGTTGCTCTTTCAGAAGATCACAGTTGGATTTCCAGCATGTACGTGGCATCTCACAACCGTATGTAACTCCAGTTTCTGAAGAGCTAATGCCCTCTTCTGGTCTCTGCAGGTGCCAGACATACACACACACACACACACACACACACACACACACACACACACACACACACACACAGTGTACAGGCACACACGACAAGACACTGAGGCACAGAAAATTAAAATAACTTTTTAAAAAGATGATTTATTAATTTTTATTTTTATGAGAATTGATTGGTGTTTTGCCTGGATATGTGTCTATGTGAGGGTGTCAGATCCCCTAGAACTGGAGATACAGACAGTTGTAAGCTGTATCTTTTTTCTTTTAAGAAAAAGTCTGTATTGACATGATTTTGTTATAGTATATTACTGAAATTATCTTAGTTTATTGTTAGTTATTGTTGCTAATATTTTCCTGTGCCTAGTTTATGAGTTAAACCTTGTCATAGGAATATGTATATAGGAAAAGATATAATACACACAGGGTTCCTTATTGTAGTGACTTCAGGTATCTGCTGTTTATCTTGGAGTTTATCTGCTGTGCATAAGGAAGAACACTACGCGTTTGAGTTTCATCTGTGGAGAGAAACTGCATACGAAGAGATTTCTAGAGGGGAAAATGTAGACATCAAAGGGTAGAGGAAGAGTGGGTATCGAAGGTTACAGCTCTTAATCTTCAAGGTTGGCAACGTGAGTTCTTTGTTTACCAAACCAGGGTCTCAGGCTGACCTTAACTCTGATCCCCCTGCCTCCCCCTGCTGTGCTTCAGGACCTGCCTAGCTATGCACACCGTGCCCAGCTATGAGGAGTGCTTTTTAAAAAAATAATTGTATTTCTCATATTTTTGTGATTAAAATTACTTTAAGATGTGAAAAGTCCTGGGTTGATAGCGCATCCTACCATTAACTCTGCCACAACTGAACAAGCAACCTTTGCTCTCTCCATATTTCTTCATTAGTGCAAACTCAAATGTACTTTAATGGTGGAATGAGTTTTAAATTCTGGCCTAAAGTTGCGATTTCTCTGCTATTAATGATCTGAGTTAAATCCTTCACGTCTTTCCCTTAGCTAAACCAGGACGCCTCATGGTTGTTGGCTAAGGTTGAAAGCCAGTGCAAAGCTGGTAGGTTCCTCCTGTTTGGCATTACGGTTCTACACCTATTTTTGTCTGATAGATGTCCCCAACTCGCCCAATGCCCCCATTCAACAAATCTTTCCATGAGCACCTAACATCCGAGCGAAGGGTTACAAGTAGAACCAGAGAAGCCAAACTGAATTAAAATATCAGGTTGTTGACAGAAGAGAAAAAAAATAGCCCCTGCTAATAACCTGATTCGACATTTGATTTATGTGGCCCTAAAAGGACAGCCATAAAAAACGTGTAAGTGAAGGTGTAGCGCCAAGTGATTTACAAAGGCCCTGGGAGTGCGGGCAACAGAAAGCAGTGAAAGTGAGAGCCATAAATCCAGACCAGGAATCAGTGTTTGATCCCTTCACCCTCCAAGACCCGAGCGCACGGGGGTTGTTCACTGGTAGCACCTTTTATTCAGCCTTTAACATGATAGATATTTCCCTAGTGTCCAGGTTATGGCTGGCACTGAGCAGGGCATGGAGTCTAAGTGTGCTTCTTGGGGTGCCTAGAGAGTGAGAGAGAAGCAAAGGCTATAGCCCAAACTGTTGACAAATCCATCACATGACAAACCAAGCAGCTGAGCTAGAGGTAACAGGATTCTTCTGTAGAAGATGGAAACGCCAAATTAACTTGATTTAACAAGTGAAAATCCCAGAAAGAAGTGGTGTCTGTCACCGAGAAGAGGAAAAAATACGTCATCTCCAGATGACAGTGACAGTAGTGAATTTAAGCACAGCAGTCCACCCACCAATATGCGCTGAGCACTTCCTTTGTGCTGAACGCCATTCTTGACTAGTCTAGGAGTGGCACAATCTGTGGTGATGCTGCCAGCTGACACTACACACAAAGCCACAGGAAGCCACTCCCTAGTGGACACGGAACTGTATTATGCCAAATAAAGGAAGCCACCTCTCCTTATATCAGAAGTCTTCTGATTACTCGGAATAATATGCTAGAATCTGATCAAAGGACAGGGGAAGTTACTTAGGAAGGTGATTAGAAAAATCAGCCTGGGCTCCAATTTGAATAATGAGGCTCACCCCGTGCAACAGTCTGGGGAAGAAAGTTCCAGAGAAAAGCAAGAAACAGAACAAGCCTGGAAAGGCTAAGGAACACAGAGGCCGTGGGATAGAACTACTGAGTGGAGTGGACACGGAGATGCAGGCAGGACAAGAAGAGGAGCTCTGTGAGCTTTGGGAAAGAATTTGGATTACTTCCCTGGAGAAGGGGTTCACACAGGCGGGGTAGATCCTTGTATCTTTCCACCTTATATCTTGTTTTATATGCACCAGCCCTGAAAGCTCCTATACACAGTGACAGTATACCAATCACACAGCTCTGGAGTATATGTATTCTCAAAGATCAACACATAAAGCCACAGTAGTTGAGGTGGCACAGTGTTAGGCCAGAGACAGACAAAGGAATGCACCCAAAGATTTAACAAAACTCCCACATACATAGCCACCTGACTTACCAGGAGTCTGAACTGTTGTTCATTATAGAAAAGAGACTCCCAGAAGATTAAACACAAATGAAAAACAATACATATTCTAGAAGAAAACAGAATATCTTCATGACTTTAGGGTAGGAAAAAATTTACTTTTTTATTTTATTTTATAAAATACATAAAGCACAAACCATGAGGAAAGTTTTTGGCCCACTGAGTGTTCTAAATGAAAGACTCATCAAAGATTTGGCATATGCAAGGTTTTACCGCAACTCTTGTCATAACCATGGCCTCAGTGACAGGCCATATGGCAGACCTTCAGTAACAGACCTTCAGACTGACTATAGCTGGCCAGTCTTCCTGGCTGGATGTGGACTGAGGGGTCACCCAAGATGCAGGACTTTCTGGGCTAAGTTTGGGAAAGTCCCAAGTAAAATGGGGTACTGTGTTGTCTGTGACTGATGATTTACAAGCTCATATATTCAGGTGGTTGCTAGACATTACCAACTCAATGTCTTTTGCGTATCTGAAGCTCAGTGTGCCCAACCTTGAACTCACGGTCACTCTCCTCATTCTCCAACCCCCTGTTCACAGTGTGCGGCTTCCCAGCAACCTTGCTGATAAGTACAGATACCTTTCCTTACAACTCAGCCAGCTACATTGAGCCCATGATGGGCATTTTGGACTAAATTACAACAAACAGAACAATAAACATTCCTTTGGGAAGTTGATATTCCCGTAAAGAAAATGGGCAACCATCAGATAAATACTAAGCTATTCAATGTGTCAGTGCTACACCAAAAGATAGAGCAGGGGACAGGAAAACTGAGACTAGAATAGGATTCCCTTAAGACAGTGTGTGGTGATGTCTCAAGGAGGTGAGTAGAGTGTGGAGTGATCTGTTCGAATGAGCTATTCAAGGATTTGAGAGGAGACTGTTCCTTGTCAAATGATATAGCAAGTCCAAGGGATGTGGCGTGGCTGAGGAGTGAGAAGGAGGTCAGGGCCATTGGACTTGAAAGGCAAGGCAAAGGTGATAAAAGATTGTCAGGATTAACAAAGGCAGATCAAATGTGGCCTTGTTAGAGGCGTGGCTTGCCCTCAGTCTCAGTGCAATGGGAAGCTCATAGAGTATGGGAATCGCTTCAAAGTCTTTCTCTTAGAAGGCTAGCGCTAGGAAGGACAGCCATCCCCAAATGATGACTCATCACAGAGCGAGTACAACATCCCAGGGAAGGTGATGGTGACTGGGGCTGTGGTGGAAAGGAGGGAATAGTGAGAAACTATCGGGTTGCATACATTTTCAAAGTAGAACAGACACAATTAGATAATGGGTCTTGTGTTCATTAGATGAAAAAATAAGAAGAATGAAAAATTACTCCAATGTTGTCTTCATGTCCATGGGCTCCTCAGTCACATGTCTAGCCCTGGATACTTCCATCTGTCCCTGAAATCTGTTCAAGGGCCAACAGCGCTCTGGTTGGTTCCCCTCCGTGTACTTCACCCTTCCTAAACCCTACACAACGCCATCACTGGGATTTTAAATAGAAACACACTAGATCCCTGATCATTTCCCTTGGTGATTAGGACAGAAATCCATGATTCTCTTTTGTCAAGGTGATTGACAGAAATCAATTATGAGATTGGTTGTTAGTTTCTGGTTTCTCTTCCAGCATATAAAACTGATAGAAGTATCTGCTGTGCACATTTTTCATACTGTTCTATTCCTTCCATGTAGCATAGTGCTTTGGTCAAAGTGTGGGATTTATTTATTTATTGTTTACATAAATTATCAAATATTTGAAAACAGTGTGTCACATATGAAGTCAATAGAACAATAATCTCTCATACAAAGTCTCACAAAGTGTTTGACTTTTACATTCTTCCTGAAAAATGACTTCAAGATCTACTTTAGCCAGCTGAAAAAGAAATGCATCAAAATTTAAAACTCATAAATAGTAAAGTCATGGTGTGGAAGAACTGGTAATGAGCAACTGAAAGCATTTAAGGACATAATTTATTCTAAGTAACTGTGGCAAATATGGTTCCAGAACAGAGTGAGAGTGTCATAAATAATTCTTGAAAGAGAAGGTCCTTAATTTATAAAATTAACAATAATTAACTGGGTAAAATTATCATATTACACCAATTAAAATGAGTGGCAGCAGGTAAAATAAGGATGAAAAAACATGCATTGTCCATCTTCATTGAAGGTGGGAAATAATTAAAGATTCTCTCATAAACATATTTCAAAGAATATATTTTACAAAAACAAAAGCTTAGCAGTTACAAGCACTCCTTATCTTGCAGAGCACTGGGATGTGGTTATAAGCATCTATATTGGGTCACTCAAAAGCACTATTTACTCCTTCTCCAGGTAATCCAACACTCTGCATCCATAGACACCTGCACACACATTCACATACACCTACACACAGACACACATGAATAAACAATAAATACATCCTTTAAATGTTCATATTTTGTGTGTATGAGTGTTTGCCTGTGTGTGTATCTCTGCATGTGTATGTGCACCACATGTGTTCCTGGTGCTCAAAGAGGCCATAAGAGGGAACTGGAGTTAAGGCTAGCTGTGAGCTGCCACATGGTTCTGGGAACCAAACCTGGGTCTTCTGTAGGAGCAGTAAGTACTCTTAACTGCTGAGCCATCTCTCCAGCCACAAATATTCTTTTAAAAATTAAAAGAATAAAATGAAAGTACAGAATGATTCTTCTCGTTATGATTGAAGAATCTGTGCTGTAACTCTGTCAGGAAGAGTAACTACGAATACTGTATAGATGTGCACAAAAAAGTAGCTTTTGGAGAGCAAGGAGAACAGCCAAAGCAGCCAGGACCATGGTGTACATGGCCTCTAAGAGGAGAGAAACACACCAAGGTCCCGTAATCACTATTTCTTTTCCTGGGGCAGGGGGACTGCATTTCACAGTTCAAAATATGAAACATAGCCAGTGAGCAGAAAATGATAATATAATGATTATGGACGTTTCCATTTCCTGGAAGACAAAATACTAGAATGGCAAGCTTTCAGGATAATCAGGATGGAGAGGCCAAGATACCAGAAGGAAAGGAAACTCAGAGCCTTACTTCCACCTCAAGGTATTTGCTGGGTCTGAGCTAGATATACTCTCAGAAGGGGACAAAAAAAATTTTAAAACAAGAACAAAGTGACTGATAAGAAATGGAAATGCCAAGAAGAGTTCCAGAAACCTCCAAATGGAGCAAGGAGACGTAGGGCTTTCAGCTGAGACATCTGTACAACTACTCAGGGATAACAGCCCATAAATAAAGCAGCCCGTGTGAGCCCGGAAACCCATCCTCAGTTCAAAGCATCTGGGCTTTGGGATAAAATGGTAACTTAAAAGTTATCTCAAGTTATCTCCATGTGGCCTACGAAAGAGTGAGCCAGAATAAAAAGAAAAGAAAGGAAAGGAAAGGAAAAGAAAACAAAACAAAAGCAAGACCTTCAGAAACCCACAAAGGAAGGAAAAGATAACTGCAACATGGGGAGAAAAATGCAGGTAATGCCCTGATAGGAAATAAACTCCAGAGTGTTGGTGGGCGAGAAGGGCTTGCTTACCTCTCTCTGAGTGCTTCTGAGAACCGAGCCTTCAGAATTAGGCTGCTCAATAAGAAAACCCTCAAATAAAAGCAGAATGAAAAACAAACCGACTGGTACACACATCCAAGAACAAAACCACAGGAAACATGACCAAGCAAGGCAGCATGGCTCCTCAGAGAAGTGTAACTATTCAACTGCTGAACACAAAGCTGCTGAAATGTGGAGACTACCAGACGACGACTTCAAAAGTCCACTTGTGAAAAAGTCAGTGGCTTGAAAGAGGACAAAAATGAGCAGACTCACTCAGTGTGGGATGTGGAAAGAAAACTCAGCAAAATAAATGAAAAGGTCATCAACATGGAAGAAAAATAAAGCCAGGAAATAGAGATTTTAAAAAAATGATTGATGGCAATGAAAAACTTTATGACTCAAATAAAAAGAACAGTAGAAAGTAGATTCAGCGACATGTCCTCACCCTTATCCTAAAATCATAAAGAACAAGGTTGATAAAATACTATGTGAAAACACCCATAATTAAAAAGTAAATAAGCAAACTAAACTCCAGGATATGATTAGGAGATCAAAATCTAAAAACACATCAGAGAGATGAATCTGATAAAAGGGTATATGGGATCAAATTCAACGAGAAGTTTCCTCAAATATAGAGAAAGAAACAGGCGACCAAAGACAAAACACATTCAGAACCCAAAACAGGCACCATGTTGAAGAATTTCCCCATGACACAGTAGAGCCGGGGTACCAATGCAAAGCATGCATTAAAAAGCTGTATGGGAAAGAGACCAGCCCACAGAGGTAAACATTGGAATCACAGCAGCTTGCTCATCAGCAGGAAACCAGGAAAGTATGAGATGGCTTATTTATTTATTTATTGGAAGTAGATAACTTCCAAACACAGTGATTATGTCTAGCAAAGCTATGTTTTAAACTTTATGGAGAAATAGGGACACCTGACGGCAAGAACAGGTGCTGACTAGCACACTTTGTGGCCACGAAGTGAACACTGAGGAAGATGCTTGTAGGAGTAAAAACAAAAGGAACAATCCTGATCATAAGAGGAAAGAGTAAATTTTATGAGAGGAATAGATGGACAAAGGAAAGCTAGAAAGGAATACACCATGAGCAGTGGAGTAAGCCCCAGCCCTCCAACACTGGCACAGTGCTGCCCACTCACTCCCTACTCCCCACACCCCACAGGACTAAAAGTGGTGGATCCACAATATCTAAAAACCCTAAACGAGTCCTTTTTCCTTTATAAGTTAACCATCTCAATTACTTATATTATTTGTTACAGTAACAGAAAGCTAACACCAGAGGATTGTATTTCCAACACAAGGAAATTGTAAATGTTTGAGGGATGGGTATGCCAATTACTATCATTTCAACTTTGTAAAATAGAGATCTTATACTATGCTGTATAACATGTAAAATGCTTATGCATAAATATGAAAATATTGTCTGTAACACAAGTAAGTAACAAAATAAATCACAGGAAGGTAACTCCACACGCCTGTTAGAATGGCTAGAACCTAAAAATACTGTTTATATCGAATGTTGAAAATAGTTAAAACTTTCATGTAATATTAGTAAAAGTATATAATACTGCAATATCCTGAGAAAGTATTTTTATTTTCTCGCATAGTTATATACATCCTTATCACATGACCCAGTATTTCTGAAATGAGACTATATGCCTAGAAAAATTTTGTGTGTGTGTGACAGGTCAAATCAACTTTTGTTAAAATGGATAAGATATCCATCAATTGGCAAGCCAATAAAGAACTTTTGGTGTATTTATATGTTGAATACAATAAACTACTGATTCACTTAATAGCATGGATGAATCTTAAATATAATGGGTTAAGAAAAGGAAAGGTAACATAAGCTGATATTAAATTATTTTAGAAAATTACAGTAATTGAGCCCTTAAACTTGAGTGACTTTCTGCAAAAGAGCATGAAAAAAACTATTTGGATAGTTGAAAAATAATATGTTCACTTCAGTGGTGATTGGTCACAAAAGTATTTTAATGTTCAATGATGTATTAATCTACATGATTAATATAGTACAGCAATATAGTACAGTATTCAAACCCAATAAGAGAGATTATTTTATTGTATAATAAATTCTACCCTAATCAAACTGTCTTATCATAAATTGGGTGGCGTATAAACAGCAGAAATTTGTTTCTTGGTTCTGGAGGCCTGCAAATCTACGGCTGATGTAGTTCACAGATTGCTGCTTCTCACTGCGCCCTCACATGGTGGGAGGTGCAAAGTCACTCTCCAAGCCATCCTGTATAACAGACACCAAAAACCATTTACAAAATCTCTACTCTACTACCTACCCATCTCCTGGAAGCCCTGTGTATTGACGTCATCATTTTCTGGATTTGAACTTCAACATAGGAATGGAAGAGGCATGAACATTCAGACCACAGCACAAATTATCTTAAATTCCCACCTTAGAAAAGCTAGGCAGACAACAAATTAAGCCAAATTGAGAAATAAGAAAATAAAGATGAGAACAAATATCAGGGAGAGGTAAAATAGGTACTATAGGAAACCAATAAAATCTAAAGTGTATAGTGGTGGAAATAAAACAAATAAAAATAATGTTAAATTTCTAGTTAAACAGAACAAGGAAAATGACACAATTGCAGAGTTTTGCCGACATCAAAAAGAGGAAAAATCAGTACAGATGCCACAAAGTCTCAAAAGGCCAGAGGGTGTTATGAAAGATTTTATGTCAATAAGCTTTACATCATGGGTGAATTGATTCAAATCATCAAAGCTAACATAAAGAAATGAAGTATTGGAATAACCCTATTATTGTTAAACAAATCAAGTTTGTTGTTGAGAACACTGTTAAAGGGAGAATTCCAGATTTAGATGCTTTCACTGGTGGGTCATAGCAGGTGTTTGAGATACTGCGGCACTCCTGAACATCTTCAGAAAAGACACAAAGGGAAGAAATTTTTAAGTCATTTTATGAGTCCAGCATTACATGCGAGGAAAGAAAGGCAATTTCAGAAACACACACACACACATACACACACACACACACACACACAGTAATGAGAAAAGATTTAAAAGTTAATAATAAAATATTATTGACTCTTGCAATATACAAAACTAGTAATATATCCTGTCTGAGTGGGATTTATTCTAGAAACATAAGGTTTATTTAACACTAAAATAATAACTAACAGACTAAAGGAAACTCATGAATTAATTAAAGAATAAAATCATGATAAGTTAAATAGCTGCAGAAAAGAAGTTGAAATATTCAATACATTCATGGTTTAAAATATCTCTCATAAAACTCAAAATATAAGGAGGCTTCCTTTCTTTGACTATGTGTGAAACAAAAGTCCTCACAAAATACTCATAGGAGTGTGTAACCATATAACGTCTTTTGGAAAACAGTTTAGCAGTTTCTTATAAAGCCAAAAAAACATGTCCCCTGTGGGTTAGTAGTTGCTTTCCTAGGAATTTACTCAAAGGAAATTAAAACCAAGGCCTATACAAATGTTTGTTCAAGAATATTAATAGATGCTCTATTCAGAATAGTCCCAAACTGGAAAGAAGCATAAATGCCTACCAACTGGTGAATATATTAAAAAAAAGTGTGGTGCTTTATATAATGGGGCACTATCAGAAGCAAATCTCTGATATATGCAATAACATGAATGGATTTCACAGCTGTTCCACTAAATGAAGTAAGCTGCAAGCCAAGAGTATGTAATGTATGAAATATATAAAATTGTACATTAATATACTTAGGCATGTAACATTAAAATGCAATTAAATATAGAAATGTGTTACTGTAATTTTTAAAAGGCAAAAACACTAAAATAGAGTAAAACAATTTAGACAATATTCTTAGAAGTGCTACCAGTTGTCTCTGGAAATGCATATGCTCTTTATATTGACAGGCTTAGAGGTTACACATGCATGAATTTGTTAACAGTCATTGGCACATACTTATTAATGGAACACTCCATTCTGTGTATGTTTATACATCAATTTAGAGGGCAAGAGTCTTCAAATCTCTTTCAGAAGCTCATACGCTCCTTTTCCTGGGTGTGCAAACTGTCTTCTTATTTATGTGTGCCTTGAAATCTGTGCTTAAAGCTACATAAAGCCATTTTCTTAATAAATTTTAAGCCTATCTATAACTCTTAACATTGATTTAAAACTTATAGTTTTATGTCAATTTGACACAACCTGGAGTCATCTGAGAGGAGGGGACCTCAGTTGAGAGAATACCTCCATAAGATCTGGCTGTAAGGTGTTTTCTTAATTAGTGGTGGCTTGGGGTGTGTGGGTGGGCCATCCCTGGCCTGGTAGTTCTAAGTTCTATATGAAAACAGGCTGAGCAAGCCATGAGGAGGAGCAAGCCAGCACTCCTCCATGGACTGCATCAGCTCCTGACTCCAGGTTCTTTCCCTTCCTGAGTTCCTACCCCGGCTGCCTTTGAAGATGAACTATTATAAAAACTGTGAGAGAAGAAAACAACCTTTCCTTCCCAAGTTGCTTTGGTCATGGTGTTTCATCACAGCAATAGTGACCCTAACTAAGGCAATTTTCTTACTCACTGAAGAAGATCTTTTAAAATCCCGAGTAACTGGGCTTGATAGATACCTAAAGAAATGGACTCTGCGAAGTCTGTGTGTGATGGGAGCCCATCGAAAGTGTAGAAATAAAAACGATGTAGCTGACATCGAGTACTCAGTAGACAGATTCTGCAGCAGGATTAGCTGTTAGGCATTGCACTGGAGAAAGAAGATTACAAATTTCAATACTTCACTGTTAAATACTAAGTTTAAAAGGAAATATTTAGTAGAGCTAAAAACATTAAGTATGCTTCAAAATGACCATAGAGAAAAATTAATGAAGGGGAACATGGTCCAAAAGAAATAGAAAGGAAAGATCAAATATAATAAACATAACAGGACAAGAACAAATGAATAGATCAGACATGACAAGCAATATAAATAATTTAAACTCTCCAATTAAGAACAGATGTCTTCCTCGGTAATATGTGTACTGAAAACACATTAAAACCATACATGTCCAACCACAGGGAAAGGCTAGCTCATCCTTCCACCGGAATGTAATTCCATAGTTAAAGTTGGTAACGACAGAAACAGTTAAAACTGGGGGACACAAATACTAAACCCAATAAGAATTCACAATTTTTATACAATCTCATAGACTCAAAATAATAATATAAGGAAAATAGGGTAGAAGAAAATGATCAACTATCACTAGCAGACTATCAATAGGCAAGAGAATTGTTTTCATTCTGTTTGTTATTTATTCTTCTTATAAATAGTCTGGATTCCTCTGAAGGAAATGAATGTATTACTTTTATTATTCCGTAAGCTGCATGTGAGAACATAAGTGATGCAAAACATGCCAATATTACATAAAAATCCCCCTTGACACTCTGACCCACACACTTCTCATTTTCATGCTTTTTTTTTTTTTTTAAATTATTTTGGTCTACTTCCGTTGTCACCTGAGACTTTAATGATCGTACATTAAGCCTAAGAAAAAATGAAAATTCAAAACTTCTATTGCTGTTAAAACAGGCTCCGTGTCCTTGTGGATGGGATGCTGTGACAGAAATGTCTGCATAGGGGAGTTTGAATGTGGCCTAGATTGTCCCTCGTTTCGGATCTATTGTGTACAAGCAAGTCACAACAGAGGCATCAGTGCAGTTTAGTTGACTCTATGCAGACGACATTAAGATTCTCTGGCATGTAGATATTTAGGCTGGATGTGGATGGGCTACTCAGAAAAAGCATGATGGTAAGGAATTCAGTAGGGGAATGTAGGTAAGAAGAGGCTTCCCAGAGATGCCATAACCAGACCCCAGAGGCACTGGATGGTCTGGAGGTTGGAGTGTGTCCTGGTGTTTGTAACAAAAAGTCTTCAGTCTTCAGGCTGGCTGTAACTAAGCCCTGTCTGAGGTTTGGCTTTCTGGTTTATAAACTAGGGATGTCGGCCATGTGAAATTGAGTTAGGTAAGGAATGTGTGAATTGATACCACGGTAGGTCGCTAAGCACGAGATGCCAAATCAAAGCCTGAGCTCGTGCCCCAGGAAGCTGTCTCAATGGCTTCCCTGTTGATAAATTTTTGGAAATCACACAAAGCTTAAGCCAGCTTCTTTTGACTAGAGACATTAAGCTGGCACTTCTATCTTCGGGAGGGACCAAATTCAATTTTCTGATGCCCCAAGGCAGACATTCCCAGAGAAGCGCACGTGTGGTTTGGTGTGGTTTCTTTGAAAACACAATTGCTTCACACTAAATCATTTCTTTTTCAGGGAAAACATTACATTAGCTACTGTACATGGGTATGTATCTCATCTCTTTTAATTAGATGCTAATTAATGACTCACTAGCTTTAATCATATCAATCTGGTAATACTATTTATGCCCCACAGAATAATGAACTACTTTATAAGAAATGAGCGTGGCACATGTTGACATAGGAATACATCCAGCCATAATTCGCTTTGGGTAAATATCCCACCCAGACTTGGATTCTGAACAATTTACAGGGCGATGTTCACATGGTGTATTCAGGAGGCAGGGACTGTGGTCTACCCTGTAGAGGGAGAGGAAGAAGAGAAATTCCGCAAAAGAGGTCTTGTTTGTTGGTTGAGTTATCTGTGTTTCCCCTAGGGAAGGGCCCCTGCCCCATGCTGCACAAGGAACAGGAGAGGCTGGATACATACACAGTGCCTAACGGAGCTGCTCTCTGCATGAGGGAAACTGTGACTGGCATGTGTCCTGATTCTGCTGAGAACGGGCTGCATGTGCTAGATGGTCCAGCCAAGTTCACATGGTGGCAAAGGTCAAATGAGATAGGATGGAACCAAGACAGGCAAAATATTCCAGTTATTCCCAGTGAGGACTAGAGATAGCAAGCAAGCATTTTGTGTTCAGATAAACACGCCGATACTGGACACGCCCCCAGCCTGTGTGCTCTAAGAACAGAACCCATCAGTTGCTGTAGGAGACACGCAGCATAAGCTCATATTCCAGGCTTAGAGAGGGGAGCAGCGACTGGCTAGAGAGACTGTTCGATGCTTGGCAGCTTACATCAGTACCACAGGGCAGCATGGAATAGATGTTCCCACTCCCATTTGGCAGATGGAAGGATGAAAAAACAAATAGCTCACCTGTGACACATGGGCAGCAAGGGACACAGCCGTGGTTCACACTTCAGATGGTTATATTTCTGTCAACTTATCACAGCCTAGATAAGGCCATCTAAAAAGGGGGAACCTCAATAGAGAACAGTGCCTCCATCAGATTGGCCTGTAGGCAGTCCATGGGGCACTGTGCTGGTGAAAGATGGACATGAGAAGGCCTAGTCCACTGTGGACAGCAGAGGCCCGGTTGGCGCTGTTTGAATAAGTAGCTGTTGCATAACAAAGGCTGTCCTTTATGACGTAAGCAAGGGCATATCTGGATTCAGATATGACCACACATTACTAACTCCATAGATACTCTCCACTGGTAGCTTCAGACCATTGCTAATGGCACCCAGTGAGGTAGCAAGGCTTATCTCAGCTCTTCAGAGGAAACAGGAAGGCACTACTGAGATGATGCTAGCGAGTGACACATATGAACCAGGTAGATGAAGGTACCAATATGTGGCCTCGGAGCTAGCTCTGAGTTTGGCCTGTAAGCTACTGAAAGCCATGAAAGGCAGAAAGAGCAGGCAGGTAAGGAAAGCCAAAAGAGAAAAGAAACAGATGAAGAAGTGATAACGGGGAATGGTAAGTAGGCTCTGTCTTGGAGCAGGAAGTTTGACCATAATTTGAAATAGCAGGTGAAGGGCTGGAGAGATGGATCAGTGCTTGAGAGGACTCAGGTTCTGGCAGCTCATAACTATCTGTAGCTCCAGCCCCAGGGAAGCCAACACCCTCACACAAGCATGGCATGCCACAAATGCAGGCAAAATACCAATGCACATAAAATAAAAATAAATTATTCATTTTTTAAAGTTTCAAAAAAAAAAAAAAAAGAAAGAAAGAAAGAAAGAAAGAAAAAGAAAAACCTCCAAGGAAAGAGAGTGCCAGTACATATTTTGGCTGGGAATGGTGGCACATTCCTTTAATTCCAGCACCTAGGAGGCAGAAGCAGGCAGATCTCTGTGAGTTCAAGGCCAGCTAGATCTACAAAGTAAGCCCAGGACAGCCAGGGCTCTGTTACAGAGAAAAACCCTGTTTCAAAAAACCAAAATAACAAACAAATGAACTATACCAGAAGAAAAAGAAAGAGGAGAAGGAGGAAGAGGAAGAAGAGGAAGAGGAAGGGGAAGAAGAAGAAGAAGAAGAAGAAGAAGAAGAAGAAGAAGAAGAAGAAGAAGAAGAAGAAGAAGAAGAAATGGCAAGTGAGCCAAAGGAAGCTAACCTGTCTAAGATGTCGCACAGGCTAGGAGGTGAGAAAAGTGGTAAGCAGATAGGCAGGTGATTATAAAGTGTATGGGAAAGCTGCCTCTGCCCCTGGAAGCTTTGGCTCAGAAAGCATTGACTGGGAGTGTCCTGGCTAATGTTCAGCTGTCAAGATCAGGCAGATGGTTCTCAGT
Organism: Acomys russatus; assembly: GCF_903995435.1. NCBI lineage: Eukaryota > Metazoa > Chordata > Mammalia > Rodentia > Muridae > Acomys > Acomys russatus. Next base: position 64,552,063 of record NC_067143.1, on the reverse strand, counting down.
CTGACATCTCATGGGAGAGAAGAGCCCTGTCTCCTGGCCCTCACATGCGTGACCTCCTGGGTACTTGGAGTCCCTGCCCCTGTGTCCTATTTACAGGATGTCCTGTTCTTCACACTCTTAGAAGCTCAGCTGTGCACGCTAGCAAGGTACTCTACCCTCCTCTCCAGAATCCCTCTCTCTCAATTCCCAAGTCTCCTCATGAGATGGACTCACCACGCTCAAACACGGCCTACACCTTGACTTGCCTACATCCTGCCACTCTGCCTGCCTGTTTCTGCTACCCATCCCCTCCACCCCCCACCCCCAGCCAACTCTTCCAATCATCTCTAGCTCTACCCCAGACGTTCGTGCAGCAAGCCACACCACTTGGGCAACGTCTTGCTGTCGAAGGCCTTAATGGACTTACTGACAGAGCTTTGTGCTTAGGAAATGAACAATAAATCTTTGCTGGAAGTGAAGCAGCAACATGACTAGGTTATATGAGTGATGTGCCCCAGGGCTCAGGAAATACAGTAGTCAGATAGGGGTTTGGGAGGCTCCATGAAACAGGTTATTCAAATTGATATGGAAGGGGAGGATTTCAGGCGGCCAGGGATGCCGGCATAAACACATCGGAGCACATATGCTCCCTCCCAAGCATCTTAACTCTTCATTTTATAAAAGGATCATATCTTTTCTTAGAGTGACTATTGCCTTCTCACCTTTGATCCATATGCCATGACCTGAGCTGTCTCTGTGAATGGATGTGAGCCCAGGGGAGTGAATCAGAGCATGTGATACCTCTAGGCACCATCATGATGGGTACAGAGTGCATACAGTACTTCCAGTACTTCCATTGTGGCTTTAGGAAGCAAGCTATTGTCCAGGTTGTGTGGCGCGTTGCATGGATGCTTGGGGTGGAGTCTCGGGAGGGAAGGATGGAAGAGTTGGCTGCGGAGTAGCAGAAACCAGCAGGAAAAGAGATGGAGAGGTGGGCTCTTGAGTCAATCAAGGAATATGGTGCAAGACTTCGTTGGTGGTTTGGTGTGCTGCCCAACCTGAAGTGGGAAGGATCTGAAAGTAGAACACAGACACCTTGATCTCTGGAAAAGAGTTCTAAGATGGGATCGACTCGTGTAAGAGCCAGAGCTAAGAGCCAGAGCTGGGTCACGTTTTGTGAGTGATGCTGCTGTTAGACACACCCCTTGTATCTGGAGGAAGAGAGGGCTAAGAAGTGATGGTGATTTTTTTTTTTCCAAACCGTTTGTGTTGAGTTTTCTACCATTTGCAACTGAAAGGATCCTGATTGATGTAAGGATGAAACCCAACAGTGTTCCTGACCATACCAAATGTTCAACTTTGAAGGTTGTGGACGTTCCACCCTTGACTTGCAAGAGGGTGTTAACAGGGAAGACCACAGAGATTACATCCAAGGAGGCTCTGGACCATGGAGCAAAGAGGAAGGCTGGAGGTGGGTGATGTGGAATAAAGCAACAGATGACAAGAGTTTTATCGTCCTCATCTGAAGCCACTGAGCAGAGCGGAACAATAAGCTCCTTGGCGTTACCTGCAGGCCCCAAGAATGGTTGGCCAGTGTGGGGCCAATGGTGGCCTGGTAGCCATTGTTAACATGACACTCCAGTGGTGCTTACCAGGTCTTTGAGCTTTCTAACTTGCTTTGTGTAGCCAGGAAGCCAAATTACAGTGCCCTGATTTATGAGACTTTATTTTTTTTTAATTAGAAAAGCCATCTCACAAATCCTACACCAATGTTTTTAGTAATACATATTTTTGAGACTGCAAATAGTGAACCAGAATGGCTCTCAGAGTCCAATATGGTGTGTCTTCACCCCCCTCCCCAGACAGACGGACAGACAAGTGACTTATGCAGATGCAGTCTATACATTCCGCACAATTTGACCATGGTTAAAGGGAATTTATATTCTGATGCAGATAAAATTGAACGTGTCAACACTAATGCATTTTTCCAAGAGAATCACCACTTTCACCATAATTTCCATGGAAAATTTGTGTGCACACGCAGTAATAGACACATTTATAACATCAAAAGGATTCAATTTTCTTTTCAATCATACCACAGTATGAATCGCTTTTCCTATTGAATTTAACAATGAGGCACATTACCAGAGTCTAAAGGATGGGACACTTGTCTTGCTCTTATGAAAGTACGTCAAACAATGGGTGATACATCACACAATGTCTCGGGTTAACTGAGCCTTTACATGGGCTGGCGGCTAATTTGCTTGGGCCAGCAGAATGTCACTTTTATTTAATTTTGCCAATAAGATCAGCAGGGATCCGAACTCTGTTTAACTCCTAGTTATTAAAAGAGGTTTTTCTTGTTATGCGAAGAACTCATTAATTCATGTCTCCCCTAATTCAGAATTTGAGGCCTTGGGAACAGGAGGTGGGGGATGCTTCATCTCTTCGATGAAGGAAGCAATTTCATCTGGTACACTTGCATCCAAGCTGGCTGTGGAGACTGCACCAGGGACCAAGGCCTTTAGAAGCATGCTGGATATTTTAATCATAGTGTTTAGAGGTGAGTCTCAGAGAGGCTAATTTGAAAAACTGCAGTGGGGAAAACCATTAACCTATCTTTTTTCATTCATTTGGTCATTGAATTACCCACCTACTACAGACACCCCTATATCCATTTTTTTCCCTTATTTGTCAAAAGAGCTTGAGTTTGGGGCTTGGGTGACAAATGAACAAATATCTTCCTCTACAAAGGCAGCTGTAAGAAGCTGGGAACAGTCAGCTCCTCTGTGGCTACATGCCCAGCCCTGAGACTCTGTTTCCCTGATCTGCACTCTGTGCTCTGGGAAGCTGATGAACCTTGTCAGGGGCACCCTTGCCTCATGGCTTCTGGATCTATTTGGTCAATAAGCAGATTTGAGAGCTAAAGAGGGTAGAGAGACAATGAAACGAGAATACTTGCTCCCACTGCTCTCTGAGAGAAGATGCCAAGAGTTGATTGAGTTCCCCTACCTGATATCATAGCTCCCATCAGGTCTTTTTGCTTTTGTTTTTTAAAGAGATGAGGCGAGATGGGGGGAGAGGGGAGGGAAGAGAAAAACATTGGGTGGGTAGAAGAGAAGCTCTAGGAAGAGTTGAAGGAGGGGAAAATCATGACCAGAATATATTTTATAATTTTTTCAATAAAAATATTTAGTGCCAAAGATGTAAAATATCTAATTAATGTTTTATTAGTTATGTGTTCTAGGACAATATTCTCTAAGTACATTTAGTTAAATAAAGCATGTCAGTGATGACCTTTAAACTCTAGCATCTGACCTAGTCATTGAGAGAACTGAGGACACTAAGACAAAGAAATGATCTGTGACCGCATTTATCACAGTTGGAATTTGGAGAAGTCCAAAGATATGAACAGGTGGTGTAAAGAAAAATCTAGAAAGAAAGGCCTTTGAAACATGTATGTGCCTAGGAATATGTAGGTCCTGAAACATGTATGTGTCTAGGAATATGTAGGTTTATATCTTTTGAGCTCTTTGACATGGATCTCCTATGACATAACAGGCACTTGCTGACTCAAAAGTAATATTTTCCAAAACAGAAACAAACAAACAAACAATTTTCTATGTACTTATCTGCATGTGATCAGGGGAATATGACAAAAGCTGAGATTTTACATGAATTTTCATGCCTCAGAGATAAAAGCTAATCATAATACTGGCTGCCACCTGCTCTTTTTGCTATTTGAGCAAGAATGTCTGTTATCTTATTTAATCCCCAAAATCCCATGAGAGTCACAGTAGCATCCCTGTCCTGAAGCTCAGCATTCTAAGACTCACTGTGTGACTTTTCTAAGTTATATAGCTACTGAGCGGCAAGACAAGATGTGAACTTGGGTTTCTCTATCTTTCTAAGTAAAGCCTCAGAAGACCTGCACACTAGTTGACTCGTAGCCTGAATCCTAGGTGAGCATAGATACTGCTCTTCCTCCAACAGGCTTCTTACGATACCCTCCCCGTTTCTAAAACTGGCAGGCTAGCATCTCTATCAACCAGAACAGAGCTCCATGAGGTGGAAGAGAAGCTCCCAAGGCAGGGCCTCCATTTCCTCATTCTCTATTGTCCTCAAAGTAGCTCAGCCCTTCTCTAGCACAGAACAGTATTTTAATTAATATTCATCAAGTTAATGGAGGAATAAGTAAATAAATATGAATCCTCACCTAAACCTATAATACATTAAAAAAAAAAAAAAAAAAAAAAAAACAAACTCTAGTGTCTTTCAAGCATTCGTAGAATCATGCTGACACATAAGCTCCAGAGGGGAGTTGCTGTCATACATAGACAGCATGGTGTAGAAACAGAGAAACAGGCGCCTCCTGCTCCAGTTCTTGTTTATAATCTTATAGTTTCCATAAACATTTCGTTCACACTTCCATCAGTTCCTATCCAAATGATCACAGCTTCTCATTTGTGAAGGATGTGGCCACACCAGTTTTTCACTATGGACAAGGTGATTCCCTCTACACCTCCCCAGGGCCAGAAGCATTTTGTTGTCAGTATCCTGTTCCTAAGGCAGAGTGGAAATGATTCTAGCCATCCCGAGCATTTGTGAAAATTGAGGAATTCAAATGAAGGCCATCTGTGATTTTTCATTGTCTATCTACAAGACTTACATTTTTGTTTTGTTTTATTGTGAGGATACTCCATTTCTGCACATATTTCTCTATATGTGCCCTGAGCTAAGTTGGCAGGATGTGTCTTAGCCTATCAGGTGAGTCCAGGTAGACAGCAAACTGACACTGACTTTTGCAAATGACCAGAGGAACCAAATACCAAGAAAAGACCAGGGACAAAGAAGGGACACTGTCTCTAAGCCTCAACTTTTTCTTCTAGCACAGCATGTAAGGCCATATTAGAAATACAACTTAGATGTATAACAAGAATCCCAGTGCCAGACATGAGAAACCTCTCTTTGAATTGTTGGTCAGGAGAGGCCAAGAGACCCACAAAATAATGGAGGCTACTACTGCCACTGTCCTTGGTGGCCTCCCAGAATGTGAATGCAAGGCCCGATTGCTAGCAATACAACACACTTCAGACTCAGACATTGAATTAAAACTGAGCTCAAGGCTGGGGTTATGAACATTGCTTGTTCCAGCAGAGAACCAGAGAACCCGAGTTTGATTCCCAGTGTCAGCACGGTTCCTCACAAGGATCTGTAACCCCAGTTTCAGTGGATGCAATCTCTCAGAAATCCAGGCCAAAAAACCAAAACCAAAACCAAAAACAACAAACAAACAAACAAGCAAACAAAAACCAATGTATGGAAAAGGAACAAAAACAAAAACAAAACAAAATGCACACAAAAAAAACCCACAAACAAACAAAAAGAAAGAAAGAAACTGAGTCCAAGAACCAAGCTGTAACTGACATGGAAGCCTCCTTGCTCATTACCAGCTCTAATAGTATCAGAAGGTGCTATGCAAGCTGCCAAGGGAGACAAGCAATCAACAAGCATGGCAAGATCTCCCCAAGGATGCAGTAGTGGCCTTTATATCTTGGAGGTTACCAACCAACAACCATCTAATTGAACGTAAGGCCCACTCAAGAGGAGGGAATCCATGGCTGGGCTAGTACTGCAAAACCTAGTCAACTAGCCATTGCTGGTAAGGTTGTGGAACCCAAAGGAGAACTCAATACAACCACTTTTCCTAAGCCAGTACAGCTCCTAATTGCATTCTAAATACTTATCCTTATCCCCACAAATAAATGTAGCTCTGTCCCCTCACCAAAAAAGCTGCTCTTTGCAGAAAAATAAAAAGGTCATTATTTGCTTTGCACTTCTGAGCAGACGAGACCTGCTTGGTTTGTTTTACAGGTATTTAGTTGGTACTTAGCAGGGCTCTCCTCTCTGGCTCCGTACTGTCTCCTCTGGCATTTGAAGATTCTGCTGAGGCCATCCTGTGAGTCCCACCCACTGGGGACTACTTGGTAAGGAGAAACAAGGAAAGAAGGGCATGGTCAAATGTGTCTAGTAATAAGAAGCAGCAGTGTGACACCACCTGACTGTTTCAAGAAGTCATCGTGTTTCTGAGTACTGCCTTTCACCTTCTACATGCACAGCTTCTGTCCCTCTCCAGTTTTCAAGAGAAAAGAATGTTCCAGAGTCAATGATGCCAAGACGTGTATCCTGGGAAGAGAGAAATCTGGGTAGATGCCTCAATTATAAAACTTTTCTAGAGGAAGGAGATAAAAATAATCCACCACTAATTTTTGGAAGACTGCAGCAGTCATCGTCTCTAACACAGCATCCTACGAGGCCACCAAGATTGCCATTTCCCAAGAAAGGTGTCAGGCACCCAAGAGGCTGGGTAAGACCTCTTAGGCTTTGTGCTTGGACATTAGTACAACTGGTTCTCAAAACCTGTCCTGTCGGATCTTCCCACAAGTCAGTGCACTTCCGCAGAGAAGACTGTGGGAAATGGAGACTCTCAAACACTTAGACTTTTGCTCAGGATTAGCACAAAGCAGGAGCTCTGTGCAACATGGAGAACGGGCTGGGGATCCCCAGGGCTCAGAATCAGGTAGGTGGTCCGGGAGAACTTTTAGAGCACATTTTTTTTTCTCCCTGCCATTTGCTCTCCCCTAACTGACTAGATAACCCTGCACCTCCAAGGACAGAAAGCAGAACTTGATGCAGGAGAGAATACTGAGGTGAAGGGAAAGAACTCCAAGGAAGGTTCTTTCAGAGATTAAATGGGTTGAAATGGAAAGAGAGCAAGCAAATGGACATATTGGATGTCATGGGAGCACACATTTTTTAAAAAGTAATTGAAAGAAATTGATGCTGCTTTCAAGTTTCCTTAAGACAGACTCCTGTAGCCTTTCAGACAATAGAGTGTTCCCTGGCTGTGGAAAAGCCTAGAATGAAGCAGAGCCTCCCTTATGGCCACCCAGTTGCCCTGTGGCTGTGAACCACAGTGATGCATGTGAGGAGCTCTCTTTAAAAGAATAAACTATATAATTTCAGTTAATATTAATTTGTATAAAATGACCCACTCTGTTAAAAAGCCACAGTGTTTGGATTTGTGCTTAAATGATATTTTTGGAGTGAAAATTAACACTAACATAATATATGACTCCAACAAAAATAGTATTTTATTGTATTAAAAAGGACTGTATCATTTTCCAGCATTATGTAACATAGTCTGGTGTTCCCTCCCTGGGTTCACACTTTGTGATTTCAAATGCTATACCCCGGGCTGGTTAATAAAGTCATTACCTGAGCGTCACAGCACTTTTAAACAGAAAACAGGAAAGAAATGAGTGCACATTTAACCACAACAAGGCCAACTATTAAAACAATGGATGTGGCCACCCTATGGGGGCTCACATAACTAAGTGGAAGTTGCAAAAATGGTCAAGGCAGTAAAATATTTCTAGATGTACAATAACTAAAACTTAAGCCAATGAAATTCAGGGAGTGCTTGCCTGTGTTATATCAGCATATCATTGTAGCCTTAGTTCAGAACACACACTCGCGTGCGCGCGCGCGCGCACACACACACACACACACACACAGGCACAGTTTGTACCAAGCATACCTTCAGAGCCTCCAATGCCAATGAGAGCTGCCCACAATGCCTCTGCTCAGATCCTAAACCTAGACTGGTGCATGTTATGAGCTGCAATATTACTCTACATACGAAGTTTTCAGCTGCTGTAGAAACAAAACAGTTTAATGTGAGAAAGCAGAGACTCCTGTTACATTCCAACCATTTTTTTTTTTTTCTCAGTGGAAGTATCAAACTAGTGTGTCTTTGGTTTGCATTGTTCTTGAATGTTCTGAAGTTAGAACTCATTGTTTGAGTTGCTGCCTTGGTTTTCATTTTTTAGAAAAACCATCAAATGAATTTTGGCTTGGGGTTGGGACAATTTCTAATGTGACCCTAAACTTACAGTGGTTTTCATACCATGTCTTTTTGTGAACTTGGTCATTATAAAATCAAAACATAAATCAACTCTGAAAAATGTTGACGATGATCTTATGCCCTTCAGTGTCAAATATTCAGCAGAGCTACAATTCTTTGTGTAAAAATCAAGAGGCATTCTTAAAGTATGTCTGCCTTTGTCCTTGATGCTAAAAACTATATGTAGCAAAGACAAGTATCTTTATGGTTTTTTAATCGGTAAATATTTTGTTCATAGACCTATTTTATAGGCCTATATACCAGACTGCAGAAAAATTTCTTAGGTGAAAAGGGGTCATGGGTAGAAAATGTTAAAGAAGCTCTGGTCCTCAGCAAGTGTTGATTTCAGTGCCCCCTGCTGGCAGGGTAAAGGATCGTGTGTACAATAAGCAACTGGTGAAGAGTGCCATATCAGTGATTGCACGAAAGCCTGCTTATGGGAGTCTCGTTCCTATCATCCTATCTGACCCTGTAAGACTCTGTGGAGGAGAAAGCAGGCTGTAGGCAGACAGGCCCCATGTTCTGTCATCTTAACCATCAGCATGAGGAGATCCGGAGAAATGCTGGCTGGAGTGCTTCAGCTTACGGTGGAGAGAGGAAGTTGGAACAGTCCCAGAGACCTTGACCGAGGAGAGTGGGGAAGAGGAGGGCTTGATGATTACCAGAACAAACGTATCCTATGGGTACTGAGGGGATAGAAAGAAAAGAAGGATATAATACACGTGGGTTAACTCATGGACTATATGTAGATTTGGTTGGATGCCATAATAATTCCACTCTGCACGTGCAGATAATGCTTTAAGTTATGGAGTGGGGAGATGTTGGATTGCTTAGATCTGAGTCTTCCATATCTCTTCTTCAGGCTCCACCTCCTTCTGCCATAGTCCCCTTATCTGAGACCCTTGTTCGTCCAAGGCCCTTATTCAGACTGAAGACTTACCTCCAATCTGGGGGGAAGGGTGATTTAATCTCCACATAAGTGAGGCTCTGGACCAGGATGAAGACAGGGGAGGCTGAGGAGACCCATCTTATAACTTCTGCCAAGTGAACAGGCACTGGGACCCAGAGGGTGAAAGCTCTGCTGTGGCTCAGCAGTCACTAACAACTTACAGTTGCTATAAGATACCAAGGTGGCACATTACCTGGCGTCCTTCGGCTCAAGGTTAAGATTCTCAATGGTGACTATTGATGACTATTGACTGACTGGCTCAATGAACAGATTTGTCAACCAAGGAATAAACAAGGAGATAAATTGTGTGATTTGACATCAAAACCTTTATCCATCTCTGTATCATTTGTTGTCTAGCTTTACTCAGGAATGCTGTGCTAGCAGCAAAGAGCCATTGACTGTGCCTGATGCTTTTGCTCTTAGATTTAGCTTTTTTCCCCTTTCTCAGCCTCCCCTTTTTCTTCTTGACTGGTACCCTGTATTCCAGGTCAGTCTGGTCCTTGGCTCCATTGCTTACCCCATGGATCATGATTCTGTGCCTTTTCTCTGTAGCTGGACTTTACTACTTTGTGAATTCTTCTTTCTTCCATCCTTTTCCATCCCTTTCCCACCCTTTCAACCTTCTAACACAAGATATGAGAGGAAAAGCATAGAAAGGAAAGGCAAGAGACCCCTGAATAAAGGCATGGGCTAGAAACGGGGCAGCACTAGCCTTCAACTACTCCTATTGAGGAGGAGCATTGGGACCCTTGGGGCAAGTTTGATCTTCGAGGTCAGGATATGTAATTTCTTCTTGTTTCTTCTTTGCACAGACTACTTAACAATGACCAACAGCTACCAGCAACCCACCCTGCATCTTGTGGCCCTAGCACTTATACACCCCCTAAAAAGTGCCCAGAATTCCAAATGCCACACAGTGCCCTTCTAGAGCATGAGGGAAATCATAGTCAGATGCTGCAAAGCAGCCCCATATCTCCATATTTGGTGTGAAAATGAAAATATATATTTTTAATTCCAAAATTCTCACTACAACATTTCTTCCCCCATGTCCTGGGAGAGGCCCTATAGGAAATTCCTCCTCCTCTTCCCTCTCCTCCTTCTCCTTCTCCTCTTCCTCCTCCTCTTTTTTCTTCTCCTCTTTTTCATCCTCCTCCTCCTCCTCTTCCTCTTCCCTGTCCTCTTCCCTTCCACTTGCCCAGCCTCATCCTTCATCCTGCACGTGACTGCCCATCTTTTAAGCCCGAGCACAGTGGGCACCTTTGAAGAATGAGTGCGTGGTGGCCGTTGGCTCCCCAGCGAGGTCCCTTCATTAATCTCTCTCGTGCTATTAATGCTCTGGCTCGGGTTGATGTGTTTCTGATTAATGAGGCATGTGTCATATACTGTGAAACAATTGAAGGGGATCCTTCTCATTCCAGTGAATTGTGTCACAAAGGTAATTATGAGGTGACCTTCCTTAAGCAGGGGAGACCAGGTGTTCAAGCCTTACCTGACATTGTTTTCCAGAAACAAAGACTCGGGGCAGATGGTAGGAGACCGCTAAAGACCTGAGTCTGACCTTCAGAGTAGATCTCACTCAGCTCAGCTGCATGCTCTGCCTTTAATCAAAACTCCCTGGTGCCATTTTCCCTGCCATCCCTTCTCATGTGAGGCAACATGGTAGAGGAGAGAGCAGTTTTGCGAGCTAACAGATATGAACTCAACTCTGTGTGTAGTCTCAAGCAAGTCACATAGGGTCTCTTGAGTTTCTACGTCACAGAAAATAAGGCAAACAACCACCAGCCCACAGGCTCATCAATGGGGCTTTGGGAAATCGTGCAGACAGCAAGTGCAGCACTGGTGTAGAGAAGGCCCAGCCTTAGCGCCTTCCTTAGCTGTTCCTTCTCACTGGGCATGGCTAAGAGTCTCATTATACAGAACCTCCCCTGCTTTCTATATGAGAACCTGGCCAGGCATTTAGTCACTGAAGTAGGCCATCACAAATGCCAGGCATTTCCTGGGTGCTGCAGAATTGAGACACCTTCTGGCTTGTGGCCCTTGGTGATTAACTGAAAAGGAGGTTGCATTCTGTGCCTTAGAATATTCTCTGAAGGTGGTTTTAACTAGAGACCAGTGAACTCCATGCTTTCAGAACAGCCGAGGGCCCAGTGAGAAGGGGGTTCTCTTAGGGTTTCAATTCTGAGGCAGTCTAGGGGGTGCCGACCCAACCACGTGTTCCTCAGAACAGTTCCTCACTGAGGAGCATTCTAGATGCCATCCCTTTCCCAGTGCAGCTAAGGAACCCAGTGCTCATGAAGTCTTTAAGAAGCAGAAAGTAGGCCTTGCGGTCATGTTTGTCACCTGCATTCTGTCTTGAAGGGAGAGCTCTTCTCAATCTGCATCTTCAGAGCCACAGTGCCAGAGAAGCTAAGGCACTAGTCCAGAAAACCCAGCAATTAACTCATGTCTGAAACTCTAAAGCTTCCCTCAGAAACTTTTCACTGGTACAATTCTCAAAGACACAGACACCTCTCTATGATGATATTGTCATTACCCATCATGCCCCGATACACTGTTCACCACTGTACAGCATCTCCAGGAATCGTGGGAATAACTCCAACTCCTGAGCCAGAAACTAAGAGAAGTATGGTTGTTGGGGGAAGATGGAAAACAAGACACTGGACTTGAGGCAGATTTGCAGAGAAAGGGGTACATGAGTGTCTAAGCTGAGGTAAGGGTGACAGGGAATTGGCAAGAGGGTCACAAAGGCCAATCCTGAAGGACAGAGGGAAGTGGAGGTGAAGTGTGTCCACAGTTGTACAGGTCCAAAGGATGGTGATGGGGGTGTGAGCATCATCCCAGGCACTGGAGGAGGCGGGGTCATGCTAAACGCTGGAGGCACCATTTGTTTTCTTTGAGCATGAACACCTTCACTTGTTAGATACGGCTGTTCGGATCCCAATCTTGTCAAAACAGTTTAAAAACGCCATGCTGGTTGTTCCTGACTGGCAAAGGCTAGGTGTGGGCAAACCTACAGGCTTACAGTGTGTCAGATGGACGAAGACCCCCATCAGCGCGACTCAGGACTCAGTGTGTTGCTGTTCAGGACTGACGCTGTGAACACCATGAAACTCAATCCCGTGTGGAAGGCTGAATCAATCCTTCAGCAGCCTGGTAGCCGTCACTGAGAGCTGACGAGTTAAACCCCACGTGTTCTCCCCACCCCGCTTACATCCCTCTGATAAGGCTTGCTCTGACACCGATGCTACAGACGCTCTGCTCAAGTGGAACATCCCAGCTCCAAACCTGGTGACAGATCGTGGTCAGCTGGCCTCAGTGGAGGAGGCTGGAAGGGAGGACAGATGTTGGCGATGCTAATGGATGCAGACTGCTGCCTTCCCACCTCTGGGCCCATGCACTCGGGAGTCATATCGCATCACAAATAGCTCTCTTATGTCCCCTCTTCAAACTTCATCCAGGCCCCCAGCTTCCAAGGGAGGCAGCAATTTGTTCAGGTACATCCATCAAACCGATGGAATCACTTCCGCTTGCTTCCGATTGGACTCATAAATTGGTTTTCCACAGTTGTCTCGTCCAGAGAATTGACAAGCTCCTCCTGAACTCATGAATTCGGGAGGAAATGAACCAAAGGGACTGAGGAGTCCAAACCTGAAGTGAACTGTGCTAATGTTTTTTCTTAACTTCAACTAATAATTTCAGGAGGAAGTTAACACAGCTACGAAAGGGACCCACCCATTGCTGAATCAGAACATCTGTACCAGGCTTTAACCACTTAAAAAATTACACAGAAATTAGGGAACATAGAACCAGAGACCCAGTCTATTTGCATGTTTAGCTCTTTGCCAAGGAAACAAATGAATCTCATTCGCCTATTTAGCTAATATTGGCAGCACTGGTTTTACACCAGGCACTCACTGCTTTAGGCACTGGGATACACAAAAAGATAACAAGGACTGCCGTTGGATGAGAGCGGGGTGTGTGAGACACTTACACTGTTGTATTTGTGAGTAAGGAAGGAAGGTGTGTGTGTGTGTGTGTGTGTGTGTGTGTGTATGCACATGTGTATACGTGTGTGCACATATGTGTGTATGCATGTGTGTATACATGTTTGTGTGTATGTGTGTGTATGTACATGTGTGTGTATGCATGTGTGTGTATGTTTACATGGGTGTGTGTATGCATGTGTGTGTGTGTGCATGTGCCCATGCAAATGTGTACATGTGCATGTTTGCTTTCTCAAATGCCCTCACCCATTAAAAAAAAAACTTTATTGATTCTTTGTGAATTTCGCATCACGTGCCCAATCCCACTCATCTCCCTGTTCCTTTGTGTCTGCTCTCCACCCTTGCAGCCTCCCCCACCAAAAGCAAAAATAAAATAAAACAAAGCACACACACAAAAAATCTCATGGAAGCTGTATGTGTCACAGCATGTGCCACGGTATACCCTTTTGTCCACAAATCTTACCTGCAAATGTTCATGGCGATGAGTCGTTGGTGTGGCTTGAGGCCTCTGGCTTCTGCTACAGTCTCAGCCACTCTCAATACTGGCTCCTCACCAGGACTCCTCGCCACCGATATCCTCTTGTTGCCCTGTGTCATGGAGATGCTGCCGCTTTGGCGAAATATCTGCCACTTTGAGCCTTTCTCGGGTGACATGACACCTGATAGCTCTACAAAGCACATAGGTTTTGGAGGACTCAGCCTTGAATTACTAGACCAAACTTCTCTGTAGGAGAACCCAGGAGTCTTTATTTCAAGCCAGCACTGTGTCTTTAATGGGGCCGACAAATAGAAGTCAGCCAAAAGAAGGCACATATGAGAAGCCGCCTGGTGGGGGCCTGGGGATTTTGGAAATGCAGACATGTGTGTGAGGGCCAGTCCTGTCATCTACAAGCAGCGCAGCCAGAAGCAGGCTGTGTGTTTCTCCCACCTTCAGCCATAGGATGTGGATAATCGGGGTTCCCTGATGGTTGTGTTGCCACATGGGGTACTGTCATTTCCTGCAATTAATCCATTGTTGCAACCTGCTGGGAGCTCTGGAAAAAAAATCTTTTTCAAACATAGCTAGAAAAGTTCCATTATTTCATTACTTGAATGGTATTTCTTCATATAAAAAAAACGTGTGAGGGGGCAGGGAAGGAGGGAGGGAGAGGGGGGAGAGGAGGATATGTGTGTGACTGTGTAAGTGTGCCTGTGTTTCTTTGTCACAAAGGCACAGGAGAGTACTGTCCACAGCTACACTAGTCAGCATCTACTTAGGCTTTTCTTGTAAAAATCTGAATTCTGCCCAATAGCAGCCAACATTCCCAAATGATTTCCCCGAAGTAGAAACTTTAGGAGTTAACTAGATAGTGCTAACATCTGACCAATACTTAAAATGGTTCATTTCTCAGTATCATTTTGGTTCCTATCCAATTACTTTGATTAGCATTAAATTTAATAATATGAGCATCATGCATTTGTATGTTTCTTTATAATTTTTTGAAATACATTCACATATCTTTGGATCTTCAGGACTACCCTGGGAGTTAATCAAGGCAGACATAATTATTTTAGTATCACAGAGGAAAATGCTGAAATCCACAGAGGTAAAGTAATACAGCCACGTACCATGAATTCAAAAACAAAGATTAGGCTACAACCCAAGCTAGCCCAGGGCCATTGTTAATACCAGACACTTCCCACTAGAGAGCCAGCCTTGAAGTTAGAGAGACTCTCCATGCTGTATAGTGCTCCCAACCTCACTGAGCGTACCAAGAGCCTACAGCGATCACGGACTGTGTAGTTATTTTCTAAGGAGGGGATGATCACGGCCATGTACCGCAGTGATAGATAAACTCAGAACATAGATAGCTAGAAAGAAATAAAACGCACACAAGCTGTCAAGGAACACAGGCAAGTGTCTTTAACTCCTTAGATAGGCAGTGTCCTACTGAGTTAGGGTCACCAGCAGGGATACACGAAAGGTAGGCTGGTGCCACTGGGCATGTGAAAGCCTGTAAGAGTGGGAGTTCTAATGACCGAGTGAAAAACATTCCACAGGACTATTTGGGAGGCAGAGATAGTTAGATCATAAATACCAGTCAGTAACAAGGCTGGGAGGTCTAGGCCTGTAAGCTCAGCTACTCTGTAGGCTGATGCTGGGAGATTGCGAGCTCAGGATCTGTCTAGGCTGCAGGGTGGATTCAAGGCCAAACTGGGCAACTTAGTAAGGTGCTGGCTCAAAATAAAAAGTAAAACTAAGGCTTAGGGATATAGCTTATAGATAGAGCACTGGCTGAGAATCCCGAAGGCCCTGAGGTTAATCCCCAGAACCATATAAACAAATGACATGTGTATGTGTGTGTGTGTGTGTGTGTGTGAGAGAGAGAGAGAGAGAGAGAGAGAGAGAGAGAGAGAGAGAGAGAGAGAGAGAGAGAGAGAGAGAGAGAGAGAGAGAGAGAGAGAGAGAGAGAGAGAAAAGAGAGGAGAGAGGAGGGGGAGCGAGAGGGATAAATGTGGCAATCAATGAATGGAACCACATCTAAGCATACAGCAGGCCACTCCCATGAGCAGGTCATTTGGAGCTAATCATTTGGAAAAGGCACAAGGCAAAAGAGCAGGCACAATTCCTTAAACGCATTCTTCAGAGGAACTATTTTAAACAGTGGGGAAATAGTTCTTATAAAATCATAGCAAAGTGTAGTGTCATGGAAGCGATTTAAAGAACACTACTCATGTGTCCCTGTAGTGTCATAATCAACATCAAGAAATGGAGGGCACCTGCTCAAGCAAAGGAGGCTGTCCGTTGAATCCCCGTGTTCTGACCGCATCATCTTGCTCCAGCTTCAGGAAACCCTTATGGTAGATGCTACTTCTAATTGTCTACATTTTATAGGCATTGCATCTGGGATTTGGAGAGATGGAATCACACAGCTACTATGAGGTAAACATTCTTCCACCCAGGTCTCTTTCTCTTGCTTCGGATGGCTGAGAGGCAGCCCCTCCCCCTCCCTCTCCCCCTCCTCCCCTCTCCCCTCCCCCTTCCACACCTCATGCTTGAGCTCAGTCCCTCTTAAGAGATCTGGAAGTGAATCGAGACATTGAAGGGTCAGATTCCCTGTGAGGTCTTCTGTTAGGCAGAGGGAGTAAAGGGCTAGAGTTTTAGGCACCAATGAGCAGTTTCGTAGAACGGGAAGGGAACATGCGGGTGACTTCCGGAGTGAGGAAGTGACTCTCTCTGAAGCCCACAGGCAAAGCAGCTCAGTGGGCAGGAATCACGGGACAGAACACCAAGGAAGGCTGTTGGCAATGCTGCCATCTCCTTATTTAACACAGAGCTCTCCCGCTCCACCGGAAACAGGTTATAATCTGAACAAGCAGCTGGTTGTCAATTCTCATCCATTTTCTTAGGAAGACCAAAGTTTGTAGGGCAGCATACAGCTGGGCAAGAGCGCATCCACCCCCACCCCCACCTGCACCAATCTTGCGCCATCTTGCTGAAGGAGTTCAGGACATTTCTGGAAGAAGCTGGGCCAGAGCACTCTCCAGTTCTCTTGCTCCCTCTCTGTTCCTTGCTTCAAGCTCAAAAGCCGAGGACTGACTGAGTCTGGCTGGCTGAACCGAGTCATGACATTCTTGGAACTGGGGTGCAGTCGTATGTTAAGGTTCAGTGAATCAAAGTGAAACCCAGGAAGAACTGGGGCAGGAATTGGAAGCAGGGAGCGACATGCCCTGAGCAGAAATGTGCCTCACAACCTTCTCAGGGATGCTGACCTCTCCTGTGAGTGCTGCACATGTCATGCTGCCCATATCTGGACCCCCGTGACTAAACAGCCTAGTGGTGAGCACTTCCTGTCTGCCCTCCTGGAGTCGCCCTCTTGTGTCTCTGAGCATTGGTTCTACATCCAGGCATCTCCTTTAAACTAACTCGTTCTCTTCAGTACAGCCAAGTCCCTTCATGCTCCATTGTATTGCCTCCTTCCTCTCTGGCCTGTCTCAGCTCAGATAAAGACAGTTTCTGTTGGGATGATTTTAGGATGGCAAAATGAGGGAGAGTGTTTGGGCCACATCTCTCAAACAGTAGTCCAGGAACTACATTGTTTTTTGAGTGATAATAAGAGGACACAAGGAGCTGGCTCTGTAGTTTACCTGCTTTGTGACTTCTTTCATGTTCTGTCGTTCTGACTCTCAGCTCTTGGCATAGCAGCACTGCCTCTGAGGTCATCAGGTTACCTGGAAGATTAAAGAAGATATAACTATCTTTTTCCTAGCACAAAACAAAGCAGTCCATCTAGAGAAACTACACCTCACCAAAGTGTGATTCGTGATGCTCCCCCGTCTCCTAGTGCCCACAGTGTAGTAACTGTCCTAGGATTCCCGAATAGCCTGAGCATTGAAGCCTACCTCCATGGGTACAAATACTTCCTAGATCCCTTACGACCTAGGTAGTCTTCAATAAGTTATTTAAACCCTGTGCCTTTGTTTATTCCTCTCCAATGGATGGGATAAGTGTTACCAACCTTGTAATATCATGCTGACATTTTATATGTGTGTGTACATATGTATATATATCACTTGCACAAGCCCAATATACTAAATATTCAAAAATGTTAGACAACATTCACTCAGCAAACACTTATTAAACATCTGTTATGCCCAGATACTGTGTTAAGTTAGGCTTAGAGGTACCAAAGGTGTGCTAGACATAGGTGAGGCTTTAAGGTGCTTAACATTATATGAAATAGAGCCACGGCGTCCAGAGCTAAAGTCACTGTGCTTCTTCAATAGTTATGAAGTTCCTTTTCTTACTTCCTGGCAACTGAATTGGATTCTGGGGACAAGTTACTTCTGCTTATGTCCCTAATAATCATACAAGGTTTTAATCACTAAAGACTTTCCCCTACAAGAGAAAAAAACCAAAATACCCACAATTATTAATCATACTAATGTAGTCTTTAATTCTCTAATATTTAATTGCTTAATTTCCAAGGTTATATTTACTTTTGATTAAATTCTTTAAGTTTGAAATCTATGCAAAATATGTTCTAACAATTTTTCTTCTTTTTATGTTGATGAACAGTTAAATGAGCAAAATTGTTTGCAATCAGATAATCAACACATTCCCCAGAAAAGTCACATTATGACTCTATAGAATTTATCCCAAACACTGTGGGACCAGAAGCTTAAACTGTGGAATTTGAGCTCTTCTCAAAGAAGTTTTTACAAGCAAATAAGTTTTAAGGTAGCCATTGCTTTGTCACCCCCAGAAGCCAATAGATACCTGGCCTGAAGCTGGGTGGTGTACTTCACCCTGGGGCCTCAGACAGTGTCAGCTATCCTGTGTGTCAGGTTTTCCCCCTCATTCTAGAGTGACAGCTGCCCATCTAGGAGGAATTCAGCAAGGTGGGGAAGGTTGGAAATCTGATTCAGGTTAAGGGCGAAGGAACCAGAAACAGGCACAGGCAAAGAAATGGAGGTAGGTGGAGACCGAGCACAAAGCAAAGCAGCCTTGACCTTGCCGGAAGGAGAGGTGCTGGGCTGGGGAACATAGAACAGGAAGGGAGGGAAGGGGAGGTGGGGAAAGGGGAGGAGAGGGAAAAGAGAAATAGGAGTCAGAGTAAGAGCTGAGATAGAGGCAAAGGAGCTAGAAGCTAGTGGATAAATAAAAGATAAGGATAATTGACAAGGACTAAATGGTAAGTGTAATTGGCAGGAAGTCTAGAGGACCAAGAGGAAGGAAAAAATGTTGAATCTGAACACAGGGGGAAGAGAATGCTGAGCAGGCTTACCACAGCTCACACCAGGACATTTAATAACATGTCACCTGCTAACTCCCACTCCATCTACAAGTGGTACCAAGATGCTTGTATCACAGGCATGGGAAAATTAAATAAGAGCGAACCTTAAGTATCAGATGCATGGTCTACCAGGACAGATGGCTCTATGGGAATGGCATTTCCCAATCTGTCACATGACCCTCTCATTTCTAGCAGCCAAAAGTAACACTTGCAGAGTGGGACGCGGGCACCAAAGTAAAGATGAAAACAAACAAACAACAACACAACAACAAGACACTCAAAATTTGAACGGGAGAAGGAAGTCTGCAGGTTATGGTGGACTGAGTTCTAATACAGACATCCATTCCGTATGCTGTGCAGGTGGGAACAGGTGGCCTTTAAGTCATGACAGAATACCCAGAAAATGGAACATCTGAGCTACGATGTAAATAACAGAAAAACTCCAGAGGGAGAAGAGGAGGGGCTTTTCTCTATGGCTGGTGGCACTCGCAGCATAGAGCTGAGAACAGCACGGCATATACAGTGGACAGGGTGGTGGGACGCAAGGGGGAGAAGTCTCTGTCAGAATCAGCTCCTGATCTCATGGGTTCTGTACGCAGTGTTGTGATGTCACGCGTGCATAGGAAAAATCTGAAACAGAAAAGTAATGTACTTGAGCATGGGGTTCAGAAACCATCCCTTAAATCCTGTGGCTTACAGCCAGCTGAGCGTGGGTGCAGGGAGCCGGGTTTCTCAGTGTCCTCTCCTCTGCCTATTCAAGTTAGAAAGACGGGGTGAAGGTTTTCACGAGGTCCTGAGCAGCTTCTGGTGCTGCCTCATTTGTTGGAATGTTTTCCTCACTGCAGCTTCATCTAGATAACTCTTTCTTAAATTAAAAGAAATGAGTGGCTTATTTATCAACATTTGGTTAAAACTGCATATATGAAGCAATTTAAAGATGTCACTGTATATCTTTGTTTGTTTTTAGGTATGCTGCATAATTCATTAGTAGCAAGTGCTTGAAGGGTGAAGCTGCTACAGGCTCAGGGGAGATGTGGTGGGATAAAGAGCCGAACACTTGAACAACTGGAAACATCTTCTTCTTCTAAGTCCCCACATCTCCAGACCTCTCCTCCAAATGTGTCCATCTTATGTGGACAAGAGGTACTTCCACA
Source organism: Acomys russatus (assembly GCF_903995435.1). NCBI lineage: Eukaryota > Metazoa > Chordata > Mammalia > Rodentia > Muridae > Acomys > Acomys russatus. Next base: position 64,532,234 of record NC_067143.1, on the reverse strand, counting down.
TACAGTTTCTGGCTGGGGATTGGTGGTCTGCTCTCTGGCAAAGGTGCTTCATTCAAGGTGCTTAGGGTCAGGGTGGGAAGACTCACAGAGCCTTCAGGTTTGTGTGAGGATGCTTGTCCCAGGGAGGAAGTGGAAGGGCAGCCTTGGTCTGTGGAGTCCCTAAGAGCAGAGCAGAATCCAAAGACAGAAGGCACCATCGCACAGAAGCCCACTCGCTGTCAGACGGCACAGAGAAAAGAGAACCTGTGAGCCATAAAGCAGATGGTGTCGTTATATGTGTCAGGATGGACTTCCTTTAATGCCCACCTCGTTCTAGACGTCATTCAGAATCCCAGAGTCCTTTGCTCTTCACAACCTCCCCCTTTCTGTATGGATCAAGGGTGTTATATCAGTTCTTCTCAGACAAGTGGTCCAGAGGGACCAGCCATGGAAGTTAGGTAAGCTGAGGCAGAATGACCCAGCAAGCAGGAGCTGGAGGAGGAGCTGCGGATGGAACCAAGCTCTGAGTATCCTTGGTTCACCAAGAGTAAAGTGACACTGAAAGGAACTAATGGTAGAGTCCCCAAATGCAAAGAACGGCAAGAGCAACCAGAGTGAAAACTAGTCACCTCTGACCAAAATGTCTATTTTTTTCCTTTTAAAAAAATATCAGAAATGAGTAGAGGAAGAAAACTCATGTTTTATGAAGCATTTTTCATTGCTGGAAGTTCTGTTTGAGGTATTATTCTTGCATGTTTTCATGCTGAGACCTATTTGCAAATTATTTTCTCTTTTTTTTTTCTCCACATGAAATGTACCCTCGATTATATGACAAGAAATTATATGGTTCTAATAATTTATTTAGAACTAGATCCCTGTCTCACATTCATCCTGTGTTGTGAAATCAAATAGATGCAGAAGGGGAATTTTTTTTCTCCTGAACTTTCTGACCACTTCTATTGTGCAGGAGAGAGTAATAGCAGGTATCGAGGGTGCCAATTATGTGGTGATGTACAAGCCCGCTAGAGAAAAATCTATATGATATTTTAATGCTAGTCAAACAGAACGATGAAGTTTAAATTAGCTTGAAGCTACTAAAAATGCTAACTATGGCTTTGCCTTCATTGTATGTAAGTGTGAAAATAGCTGTGCAGAGATGTGTCTGTCTATCTTCTCCACGGTTGTGCTGCCTGGGGCCTCTTTCTGCTGATAGGAAAGGCTCCAGATTTGTTTATTTATTGCTCTGTTTCCTCAATTCTTTCTTAATTTTCACTCATTTCCTTTTCTTGGCAGCCATCCTCATCCCCTCTTTCTGGTGTTCCATCACCCCCAGCCCCAGTCCCCGCCCCCACTTCCCTTTATGGTAAAAGAAATCATCTTTCACCTAAGCAAACTGCACATTTAGGGGATGTTAGAACATAGAGAACAAACAAACAAAAAAAAGCGAGGGGGGCACTCGCTTTGGTGGGGAGGTCAGTCAAGTTCCATCGCTTCCTAGTTCAGATGGAAGCATGAACAAGTGGAAGGAGAGGAGAGCGGAGAGAGGAGACAATTTGCTGAAGGTCACCCAGCAATTCCTTTTCTTTTTCTTTTGGCTTGGGTGCTGAGACTGTAGGTGTGAGCCACCATGCCTGGCCGCCCGGTACCTTTTTGGGGGGATGATCTACATGAAGAGACTGTCGCAAGACAACAAAATTTGGATTAGAAAATAAAACCAGACTCCTTACCGCCACAGACTTTGCCCAGCATTATAAAATCCAAGTTGTGATATTAATACTTCACAAAGCATTCTGCCATCCCCCCCCCCCATTTCTTTAAAAAACAGAAACCCACCTGTCTTCATGTGACCTCATGAGGTGAAGCTGAGCCCTAAAAGGACCATTTCCACTATAGGATGAGGGAGTGGGGTAGGAAAGGCTTAATCTCAGGTCACACTTTTGGAAGGTCACAGAAGCCTTGAAAGGAGCTTGGGGGAGGTCATTGTGTTGCTGAGAGTGTGCTCCTGAGAGAACAATGCTGTCTCTCTTCCACTCTTTTGCTCCCTGTGTGACATGAACTAGTTCACTCTGCCATATATTCTAGTCATACAGTCCTGTTCTGTCACAGGCCCAAAGCAATGGTATCAGCCAACCACGGGCAAGAGAGGTGCCCTGGATTCATTGTTGATGCAGATGCTCATGGCCAGAACAGTGCAGAAGGGTGCACAGAGCTCAAGTCGAATTTGGAGCACTACAGTTTTCAAACTTACTTTAAAAACTTGACGACATCAGAAAAGGCATAAAAACTACATGTTTAAAAGTAACAGAGATGATTTATCCACCTTGGTTTTCATAGGAAATTATCGCATGGCTTCCATGAAGAAAAGCTCACATAAAATATGGAAAATCATCCAGAGTCTTCACCAAGTGCTGATCACTCAGCATGGTCAGGACAGATTTACTGATGTTTGTTTGGGCCGGAAAACACACTCTTGTCCTCTTTGTAGCCCTATGCTGTGTCCAACTTCCTTATGCATCGTGTGTGTTTATTTTTTAAAATACACATAAAATCATTAGGAAAGTCATTCAGGGCTCAGTAATAGAAAACTTTGCAATGACAGGCTGAGAGATTTGGCTATGTCGGAGCATGTCTATCTCATATCTACTTATCTGTGCCCAATCCCTGCCTCTTTTCCAGAAATGAAGAGAGTTTTTTAAAAAGTGTGCACTCAGACTTGACTCAATAAACATGTGGGAAATGTTGAAGACTTTCAACAACTCTGTGAAATGTTGTCTGATTAGCAAATGAAAAGCACTCCCCAGCATGATGTTCTCAAACCTTAGTTCTCATGGCCCCACCGTCAGGGACTTGTTAAAAATGCAAATTCTTGGTGCTCATGTCAGACCCATTGAACAGAAGACTCTGGAGGGGAAACACCAAGAAATCTAAGTGTTGAGACTAAGGAGACAGCTCAGTTGGTAACGTGCTTGTCCAACAAGTGTGAAGACCTGAGTTCTAACCCCAAAACCAATGAGAAAGAGCATGGTGGCACATTGCAGTCCCAGCACCAGGGAGAAGGACAGGTGGCTCTCACTGGCCAGACAGCCCAGGACGCTTGGTAAGCTTCAGGCCAATGAATGAAAATGTCTCAAAAAAACAAGGTAGATGGCTTTTGAGGAATGACACTGGAGACTGTCCCCTGGCCTCCATCTTCACATGTGCATGCAGAACCCCGCACCATATTCAAGACACTAAATCAATCAATCAATCTATGTTTTATCAAGTCCACCAGTGACTTTCCTTCCTGCATGGCAGATCTTGAAAATGTCTAGTGTTTTCTAGAATTTATTAGAGAACATATCTTGATGAGATAGAGATAGTGGGCAGACTGGAGGTCCCTCCAATCATTAAGGTGAGATGGTCTGACCTTAGGTGGAAGTTATTGCTCCCAGAAAGACTAGGCTGAGGAGCAGCTGTGGGGAGCCCCATCTTATCCTGGGTAGAGTTGGCTGAGTCCAGGTTCTCATGCTCTCACTTTAACCACCTACAGTCTATATTCAGACAAGGTTACAACTGAGCTTAAAAGTCTGTTTTGTTTTTTAATCAGTGTTTACCTTTCTTAGAAAAAAGGCAGATTTTTCAATAAAGTCGTTTTGAAAATTGGATTTGCCTGTTAACTATTAAATGTAAACACTTAGCTTCTTGTGCATGTTAATGGGAAAACATGTTAAAGCCTTCCAAGCTTATCTTCAGTATCCATATTTCTAGAAAGAGAGTGTTTTTGTGTGTGCTTTCCCCTTTTTCTTTTTATTGATATTTTTAATCCTCAAAAAATAGAAGTCTGGAAGAATCAATCCTGAGTCCTCCATCAACTCTGACACAGGAGCCCTGATTTCATTTTTCAGACTACCACCCAGGACTCCCTCCCCCAAGTGAAAGATGACATTGTTCACCCGAGCTATTCCCTCAGGAGTCTGCCACATTGTGCCTGCCAAGGCCCAGTGACAAGATATAGGGGCCAGTTAGACTCTTACATACGCTCCCTGCCACTTTCAATCAAGCCTAATGCAATCAGAAACACATGACTACATCAACACATCTCCTTTAATCAAATGTGATTAAGTCAGTCGTTAGTTTTTCAAGACAAATAAAGGATACAAGTGCTTATATTAAAAACGTAAACGCCCTCCTTCTTAAGTGATTTATTGGAAGGGAGCCCCCCACCCTAAGCACAAGACTGGGGACCTCAGAGGTCTTTGTATTTCCCTGCTGGTGTTTGTTGGAGGGGAGCATTCTTCTTGCCTGTCTCCTGCCCCCCTTGCACAACCCCCATGTTGTCAAGCAGAATTTGGCTTCAGCTTGATCAGAGTGATTTCATTATCCCATTGTTACCATTATGACTTGGGCAATTAGTAGTTTATAAGTATAAATTTATGGCAATCTGTGATCCAGGCACATTGGCAGTAGTCAGGGCATAATAAAAACCCAATCAATTTCTTTCATTTAATATGTAGGCTGTGACCCTAGTTTTGATTAGAACTCTTCCTATTTCATCTTTAAATAAAAAAGAATGTCTGCAAGCAATTATATGGTGTGTTAATTGGATATTCCTTTTTATCTCTTGTACTACTGAATGCTAACGAAATCCTTATTTTTTTCTTTCTCAATAGTATCGCTGGCTCCTACGAACCCTGTTACTGGCTTTGTCTCCATGCTGTTTCTCTGTCCCTTATTCCTGCCTACCTCTCACTGGCCACACAGAAGCCCTGGATAAATTACTCTGGGCTCTGGACGAGTTTGCCTGATGCCTTCATCCCCAGTTTGTGAAGTCACCACCCACACCCAGTTCTCTGTGCTTCTATCTCCATCAGGGCAGCAGATTGCCAGGCAAGCACAGCCAGCACAAGGCAGGTGCCTAACAGTTGGTAAATAAGCAAATGAGTCCACAGGTTCTTCCTGGTGTCACCTGGTCACCTTGATTTTTCTGAATGCGTTGCTAAGATCTCGCACTCTGTTTTCCCAGAGTCATTTTGTAGGAGTTGCACTCCTGCGACTTTATTCCAAATGGCATCAGGGATGGAAGTGAACAAGGGCTCTCCTTTTACTGATGGTGGCACAGGCTGCCAGCCTTTGGCTACCAAGCAGAGTGCACGGCTTCAGTTCCCGCCATCATAAAAAACCCTGTAGTTTTTAAACCACTTTTCATCACTACACCCTAAGACTGCAATGAGGCTCTTCACGTGCAACATCTGAGCATCTTGTGATTTGAACATCCTGTGGATGGAAGCAAGAACATGGGAACTGGTCAGGCAAGGCAGGGACCCCAAAGCAGAAGTTCTAAGAATAGCCTTGCTGAAAGGCCAGGGATGTCAGAAGAAAGCTGGCCCCTGTGCTCTCTGTCATCCTTTACCGCTGCCTGAAAGCTACTCCTAAGTTTTTAACCTGACTAAAACCAATAGGAGGTACTGGGCACCTTTTTTTTTTTTTTATTGATTTATTCATATTACATCTCAATGGTTATCCCATCCCTTGTGTCTTCCCATTCCTCCCTGCCTCCCATTTTCCCCTTTTAGTCAGGGACGACTGGACTGACTGGCATCTGCCTCCTCTTACCTCATGAAAAATCCATATCGAAGCCTCCACGGTAGCAGCTGGATGGCGCCCTGCTCCTCCTGCCTGTACCCCCTTGCTCTCCTTATAAAACTCTGTGATCTTACGGTTGTAGTCTTCAAATTCTCAAGACAAGAATCTAAAGAAACCAGTGACTGGATTGGGGAAGGCCTTGGTGGCGATTGCATTTTGGGGTGGAGGCCTTAACCCGAAGAGCTAAGCTCACCAAGAGTCAAGGAAAGTTCTGTTACTCTCAAGGATACCCCCACATTTCCCATATCACGTAATACACCCTTGCATTTAGGGGGCATGTTCTTCACTAGGGGGGTTTCCCTATATTCCTTTTTTTGGAAGATTTTCACCTCTCTGTCCTCTGTTGTATCTCTAAAGCTAACCAAGTAGCAGCACTAATTTTCTTATATTTCTCCCTCCTTTTGGTTTGTATCCTTTTATCTTCCAATATTTTTGTTGGCTATGTGTTGTTGTTCTTACCATAGTTTTTCCTTGCTCATTTCTTTTGGTACGTGGTCTTCACTATGTAGCCCTGGCTGGCCTGGAACACATTATATAAGATTAGGCTGAACTCCAACTCACCGAGATCTACCTCCCAGGAGTGAGTGCTTTGTAAATGTCTGGTGAGTGCACGATTGACTGTGTGAGCCAGTGAGTGACTGAGTGGCCCAAGAAGTAAAGGTAGGTACCTTTTTAATGTAACAACAACGTAAAAAGAGAAGATGGGCTTTCTACGTCGGTTCAGCAGCTGCTGCCAGGAGAGGGCCATGCTGGAGTTAAGAGTATGGCTGTCCCCATCCTGCATACTGATGTCCTCAAGGTACATGCAGCTTCTAGAAACTAATTCCACTGAAGAACTGCAGGCAGCAGGTATGGGGCACATCACAAGGGTGCCCAGCTTTGCTCATAACGTTAACAAACCAAATTCCTGAACATGCTCAGGATTCACAGCACACAAGCCTACCCCCCTCCGGGGCCCTCCCAGCAAGGACGGGTGCAGGGGGGAGTGGGAAGATAACAGAGATAAATCTAAATTCATTCGGGAAGCAGTCACACCCAATGACATATTCACTGACTCCTTCAACAGCTCATTTGATAATGCTCTCTCTCTGCACTATTCATTTTCCTGAAAGATGAAAGCTGGCTGAGGGTCTCATCTGCTCGCTGATGCAGGGAAAGGGTTTGAAATTAACACACTTACACATGCGTGCGAGCGCACACGCGCACACACACACACAGAAAGAGACAGACAGAGAGAGAGAGATGGAGAGAGAGAGAGAGAGAGAGAGAGAGAGAGAGAGAGAGAGAGAGAGAAAGGGGGGCTGCATGGGAAGGAAGAAATGTACTGATGGCCAGTTTTGTGGTTAGTCCTGACACTGGAGCCTGGTGTGAGGTCACCTTTAATTAGTTATGCTTTCTAATTCAACAATATGCCATCAGCAGATGCAAGGCTCAGCAGGGTAGGGGTGGGCATTTATCATGATAATTAACTGCTTGAAGAAGGCTAGCTGCCTGGGGCAGGTCTTGACTTGCACTGGCAGAGGGCAGAGGGCAGCACCTCAGGACAAGAGCAGACTCTCTTTCTCAGTGGTTGCAAGTCCCAGTGTGCCAATCACATAGATCAGTGGGCGTGTTCTCAGTGCCAGTCACTGCGTGGGGCCCACAGGACAAGAGAAAACAAAACTGGCTTTCTGGTGAAGCAAACTCAGAAATCTGGAACTGTAATGCAAATAATAACTGCTCTACAGCAGAGGGCTCTCCTCTGACAGTACCCACTGGCAAGAAGGACCAACAGCTACTTATATAAATTGATGTTTCCACATGCTTCTTTCTTCATTGATTGTGTGTGCGCGTGTGAGTGTCTGTAGGTGTGTACATGTACATCCGAGTGTATGTGTGCATGTCATTGAGTGTAGGTATGTGCATGTGAGGGTGGGTAAATGTGTGCTCTGTGTGTGTGTGTGTGTGTTTGTGTGTGTGTGTGTTTGTGTGTGTGTGTGCACGCACGCACACTTATTAAAAGATGAAGAGTGAAGAATTTGAAATAAGATAAGCCTGTTTTGTTTTGTCTTTTGAGTCCTTCTATTTCCCAGCACTGTGAAAATGAGCAACTTGTATGTTTTGGTCATATTTTCCTACTTGGTAAAACAGTGATAACAGAATCTAACTTTGAGGATTAAATGTAATAAATAAAGAGGTAACATAGCTACCCCACATCTGGATGACCTGACAAGCGTGGGACTTACTGGTGCTGGAGTGACAGGAAGCTGTGCTGTGTAGACCAGGATAGGAGAGCTCACTCATTCACAAAGGTGGTGTAGACACATGGTGCTTTACTGAAATAGCAATGAGCCAATGGTTGGTGATACACAGTGCTGCCTATTCAAGGAATGCTGTTTGGTTTTTGTGGGGGGTTGTATTGCTGATGTTTTCCTAATCAAATTAGGATAAAGAAGGAGGGGGGAGGAGGAGGAGGAGGAGGAGGAGGAGGAGGAGGAGGAGGAGGCTGCTCAGACAGGAAGTAATCCCTTTGCAATCCTCAAGCCAAAGTTGAGATGGCGAATCAGGCTAATCAGGATTTTCAAGTCCACTGATGTAGAGTTAGAAGGATAGTCAGGGCAAGCCAGGGAGCCTGCACTGAGGAGAAGTTGTCTGTCAGTGTGACTTCATTTTGCAAGCTGTTTGGAGGATGCAGTTCTCATACAGGTGGAAAGCCATCACGTGATTCTAAGACCCTGTTCCATCTCAGCATTTTTCTTTTTCTTTTCATTTTCTCTCTTCATGAGGTTACTGATCACACTATACCCAAGATTCCGTTTACTGAAACCATACATTCACTAAGAGAGCATAGGGACAGGAAATGTTTCTTATTTTTTGAAACAACAAGCCACAATACTTAATAACAATGAGAGAGGAGATCTGGGGTTAGAGCAGAAATAGGGCAGTGTTCATTAGTGCCACTGAAAATAAGAGCCAGAGCTGCAAGTGTCCCCTTACTCCTGGCAGTGCTTAGTCCCTTAGAAGGCCAGCTGACCTCTGGTGATAGGACATACACAAACACAGGTGAGAGTTAAAAACAAGGGACAGGAGGCTTCAGTGGTCCATGAGATGCCCTGAGGACGAAATCTATCCATCTGATGGGAGAGCTCCAAACCCCAGCTCTGGTTTGTCCTTTCTTGCTGATGCTGCAAACAGCCATGATCCGCAAAGGGAATTAGGAGGCAGGGCCTTACTGAGATCACTGTCCAGTTCCACCCAGTGTCCAAACACACTCTGAAGGTCTCAGCCAGTTAGGTTTAATAGGTGAGAATGTTTAGCATACCTTCAGATTGTCTCTTACCTCCTAGAACAAACAAAGCACCCAGACCCCAGATCTGGGTACCGTTTTCTCCTTAGTCAAGATGAAGCAACACTCTAATTCTTCTGTGAGTCTGTGCTCACCATAGAATGGCAGCTGCTTCTCTTCGTTAATTCTCAGAATAAAGACAGAGGGGCTGTTTGAGACGCAACCCTGCCTTAAGCTGGCCCTTATGATGGCTGCCATCTCAGGGTACAGACAATGCATGGGCTCAGGGGCTGCTGTGCGGGTCCAAGGAGCGAGGCTGCTTGCCTGGTTTTTTTTCTCAGACGGAACCGGGAGGCAAATTTGTTGGAACCACTCAGCAAATGTATACTGAAGACCCTAATCTGTTCTGGGCACTAGGCCAAAAATGTGTATGCTTGAGCTAATAAGGTCACAGTGTGTTGAGAGTGAAAGGCAGAAAAACAAACATCTAAACTATAGCATGAGTCATAAGAGGTAAATACGGGGGCCGGGGAAGAGAGGGTAGCCTATGCTGAATGACCTGGGAAGTGTGTGCAGAAGGTGTGCAAAGGATGTGGCGGGTGAGTCAGGCTTGGGAAGGTCTGCAGGTGTGCAACAGCACACTATGTGACAGACCTGCCCCCCAGATGATCCCTGGTGTCGGAGTGACCTGCCCCGGCTTGTGGTGCTGACTGCTGTGTTTTCAGGAATTTCACAAGGCGGTTGTTAAATGTAACTATTATGAAACATCACTGACATAAAGATGCCGTAGGGACAGTCTGTAAGGTCGACAGGAAAGTACGGAGGAACTTGCACTTGACCCCACAGTTCTTCTGTGGGGTTTGTACCCAAGAGAAGTGAAAGCTTGAGCAAAAATATAGCAGCCCCGTCTTCACAGCAACATTACGCTCCACAGCCAAGAGGTAGAAATGTCCCAACGCCCCCCCAGTAGACGAATGCATAAAGAAATGGTGCATGGGTGTGTGATGGGATATTATCAACCTTTATTTATTTATTTTTTAAAAGGCTGCAATATGAGGCAATATGAATAAAATCTGCTAAGTAAAATAGGAGAGCCTCAGAAGGAAGAATACTTCACGGTTCTGTTTCTTTCTTTCTTTCTTTTTTTAAAAATTTTTTTGAATTAATTTATTCTTGTTACATCTCAATGGTTATCCCATCCCTTGTATCCTCCCATTCTTCCCTCCCTCCCATTTTCCCCTTATTCCCCTCCCCTATGACTGTTCCTGAGGGGGATTACCTCCCCTTGTATATGCTCATAGGGTATCAAGTCTCTTCTGGTCACCTGCTGTCCTTCCTCTGAGTGCCACCAGGTCTCTCCCCTCCAGGGGACATGGTCAAATGTGAGGTACCAGAGTACGTGAGAAAGTCATATCCCACTCTCCACTCAACTGTGGAGAATGTTCTGACCATTGGCTAGATCTGGGTAGGGGTTTAAAGTTTACTGCCTTATTGTCCTTGGTGGTGCCTTAGTTTGAGCGGGACCCCTGGGCCCAAATTTGCCTATTATAATGTTCTACTTATAGGTTTCTAGGACCCTCTGGATCCTTCTACTTTGCTATTCTCCCATGCGTCTCTCATTTAGAGTCCCAATAGGATAGTCCTCCCCTCTGTCCCAGTTTCCTTGGTAAGTGAAGGCTTTCAGTGGGACTGCCCTTGGGCTAGTATGCAGATATAAGTGAGTATATACCATTTGAGTCTTTCTGGTTCTGGGTTAACTCACTCATTATGATCATTTCTAGCTCAATCCATTTATCCACAAATTTCGGGAATTCTTTGTTTTTAATAGCTGAGTAGTATTCCATAGTGTATATGTACCACAGTTTCTTTATCCATTCTTCTACTGGTGGACTCTTAGGCTGTTTCCATGTTCTGGCTATTATGATTAAGGCTGCTATGAACATGGTTGAGCAAATTTTCTTGTTGTGTGCTGGAGCATCTTCTGAGTATATTCCAAGGAGTGGAATCTCTGGGTCTTGAGGAAGCCCTATTCCCATTTTTCTGAGATAGCACCAGATAGATTTCCAAAGTGGCTCTACTAGTTTGCATTCCCACCAGCAATGAAGGAGTGTTCCTCTCTCCCCACATCCTCGCCAGCATGTGGTGTCACTTGAATTTTTGATCTTAGCCATTCTGATGGGTGTAAGATGGAATCTCAGAGTTGTTTTGATTTGCATTTCCCTGATGACTAAGGAGGTTGAACATTTCTTTAAGTGTTTCTCAGCCATTTGATATTCCTCTGTTGAGAATTCTCTGTTTAGTCCCAAGCCCCATTTCTCAATTGGGTTATTTGGTTTGGTGGTGTTTGATTTCTTGAGTTCTTTATATATTTTGGATATTAGACCTTTGTCAGATGTAGGGTTGGTGAAGATCTTTTCCCAGTCTGTAGGCTGTCGCTTTGTTCTCTTGACAGTGTCTCCAGCCTTACAGAAGCTTCTCAGCCTCATGAGGTCCCATTTATTAATGGTTGACATTAAGGCCTGGGCCATTGGTGTTCTGTTCAGGAAGTTGTCTCCTGGGCCAATATGTTCCAGGCTCTTCCCCACTTTTTCCTCTAAGTGACTTAGTGTCTCTGGTTTTATGTTGAGGTCTTTAATCCACTTGGATTTGAGTTTTGTGCAAGGTGACAAATATGGGTCCAGTTTCATTTTTTACACATAGACCTCCAGTTAGACCAGCACCATTTGTTGAAGATGCTATCCTTTTTCCATTGAATGGATTTGGCTTCTTTGTCAAAAATCAAGTGACCATATGTGTGTGGATTCATATCTAGGCCTTCGATTCGATTCCACTGATCAACCAGCCTGTTGCTGTGCCAGTACCATGCTGTTTTAATTACTATTGCTTTATAGTACAGTTTGAGATCAGGTATGGAGATTCCTCCGGAGCACCTTTTATTGTACAAGATTGTTTTAGCTATTTTGGTTTTTTGTTTTTCCATATGAAGTTCAGAATTGAACTTTCAATGTCTTTAAAAAATTGTATAGGTATTTTGATAGGGATTGCATTGAATCTGTAGATTGCTTTTGGTAGGATGGCCATTTTTACTATGTTAATTCTCCGATCCATGAGCAAGGAAGATCATTCCATCTTCTCAGGTCATCTTCAATCTCTTTCTTCAGAGTTTTGAAATTTTTTCCAAACAAGTCCTTCACTTGCTTAGTTAGAGTGACTCCTAGATATTTTATATTGCTTGTGGCTAATGTGAGGGTGTGGCTTTCTATTTCTTCCTCTGCAAGCTTGTCATTTGTGTATAGGAAGGCTACAGACTTTTTGAGTCAATTTGTATCCAGCCAAGTTGCTGAAGGTGTTTATCAGCTGTAGGAGTTCTCTGGTGGAATTTTGAGGGTCACTCATGTACACTATCATATCATCTGCAAATAGGGATAATTTGACTTCCTCCTTTTCCATTTGGATACCCTTGATCTCTTTTTGTTGTCTTATTGCTCTGGCTAGAACTTCGAGTACTATATTGAAGAGATATGGATAAAGTCGGCAGCCTTGCCTTGTTCCCGATTTTAGAGGAATTTCCTTGAGGGTTCTCAGTTTCTTAAGCCAGCATGTTGTTACCATGTGGGATCATGTGACTAAATATGGGGTGGGGCAACAGTAAAGGTAAAATATACCCAGTAATCAAAAACCAAATAGAAAATCAAACATGTTATAATCCAAGGAGTTTGAGGCCGTGCTCAACAGGGCACCTATGACATCATTGCAGCCTCCACTCTGAAACACTTCGCACTGCGCATGACACTACCCGCCGAAGCCAATGAGAGCTAGCACACCCCAGCTTGGAGTCTAAGGTGCGCGGGGAACGCCAGCGATCTTACCACACACACGGAGCTTTCTAGTTGTACAGAAACAAAATGGTTTAGTGCCAAAAAGCAAGAACTTTTTGTATTTTGCTACTGTCATTCCGCACTATGGATCAGTGCATCTTTGGGTTGTATCGCCTCAGAATGTCCGGCTTTTAAAATTGCTTTTGGAGAACGTAGTGAGATGTCATAGTACAGCACTTGTCATGAAGCAGGAAGATCTGAATTCTGATCCTTGAAACCAGGTAAAGAGCCTAGTGTGGGTGGCAGCACCTAGTCTCAGAACTAGCAAGATGGCCATGGGCGATCTCTGGCACCTCAGGTCCAGTGAAAGAGCTAGCCTCAAAAACCTGAGACACAGAGCGGCCGAGGGAGACACCCTGTATTAACCTCTGTATAGACATATGCATAGCATACATACATGAGCACATATGCAAATATACACACTAGGTACTGTTTGAATTGTTCTCTTGAGTTTCATTTTGAAAATTATTAGGCAGAGTTTTGGATTTGGGCAGAATTTCTAACAATTTCTGAAATGACCTTAAATGTTTCTGATTCTTTGTGCAACGTGTTTATACCAAGTGGTATTCTTATCATAATCAATGATTCTAAAATCAGAACATGGATCAACTCTGGAAAAATGTTGAAGATGAACTATAGACATACTGAAGTCTCAAGCATTCAGCCAAGATTTAATTATTTATGTAAAAAATAAACAAGCACATCTATCTCATTAGTATGCAAATTTGCCTTTGTCTTTAATAAATAGTAAAATTATATGTATGCTGGGGAATTGTTTTAAAATGAAATTCTTATTATCAGAAAATGTTTGATTTGTATGCCCATCTTATTTCCTGTATATTCAGGTTGACATAAAAAAATCCTCAGATGAAAAGGGGTCATAAGTGGGAGCAGGTTAAGGAACCCTGCCCTAAAATAGTCACATTTGTTTTTAAAAGTCAGGTAGAGTGGCTTCCTGGGGAACAGAAGGTGCAAACCATTTCAGTTGTACAAATCAGAACACTCTCTCAGGCTGAGGACATCCCAGGACTCCCGAGCAGACACTGGAAGGTTACGAATACACATGTAGTGCAGGCTGCACAGTTAGACTCTGTCAAAACTTCTTAAGAAAGAGCTCTGCTAAGATGATTTCTTCTTATTACCATGAGAGGATGGAGCTGGGAGCCAACATTTTGAAGAACAGCTCTCCCCACACATCAACTCCGCTAGTGCCCTGACCTTGGTACCACCAAAACTGTAAGCAGCAATTTACATTGTCTGTAAGTTGCCCATCATAATGTGTTTTGTTATGGCATCCCCAACACGCTGACATATGTGCCCAGTACGTATTGTCCACCCATTCATATCTTGATAAACATGACTTCTGAACATGTTTTTCAGTGTGTTAAATAGTAATACTAGTAACTTGGGTGTCTAGATACCGCTCTGTGTTCCCTCTGTAAAGTCTTCCGGATAATTACCAGAGACAGAAATGGCCAATCACAGAGTCATTCTATTCCTGCTGGTTTTGAGGAATTTCCTCTAAACTTCCTTAGAGCTGCATCACTTTGCGTTTTAATTAAAAGTGTACAAGGGCTTTTTTTCAACACCTTCACCAACATTCATTTGTTTTTCTGTTTCTTTGCCTGTTTGTTTGCTTCTTTCTTTCTTTCTTTGCACAGCAAAGAAACAATTCACAGAATGAAAAGGTAATCTAACAAGAGCATGGGAAGTATATAAATATATATCCCATAGCGATAACCATAACACAAAAACTAATATATATCCCATAGCTATAACCCTAAAGTAAAAGATAAATAACCGAGAAGTATATAAATATATATCCCATAGCTATAACTCTAAAGTAAAACATAAATAACCATAACACAAAAACTAATATCCTTACCTAAAAATAAGCAAAGGATTCAAGCAGACATTTTCAAAGAAGAGATACAGGTGGTTAACTGGTTTATGGAGCCCTGCAAAATATCAGTATACTGTCATCCACAAAATCAAAATCAAAATCATCGTGATATAGGATGGGCCAGTGAAGAAACAGATGATCACATTCACTCTTTGAGCTGGTTTGTTAGGCTTATGCATGGGTAGGGGCAGGGGTAAAGGCAGGGGTCTTATCAGGAGAGTCAGCATCACTGCTGTTGCCATGAGCAGTAATAGTGGTACAAGGAGAGGAAGGCAGAGGTGTGGGAAGTCTTTGAAAGAAACAACTGGTAGGATTTCGTAGATGGTGGGAGATGAGGAAGGCACATGTGTTTGGCTTGGCCTGGGTCTGGCTTCAGGAGGCACCAGGTAGAAAGAGGTGGATGCCAAGAAAATGGGACTCACAGGAGACAGTGGGCACAGTCATTCCTCTCCCCATCCAGTGTGCCCTGCCCCCACTTGGGAGGTCTTACGGGGGAGGTGGCTTTCTTGTTTGAGATTCTGAAGGGCCCTGAGAGACTCCTGAAACAGCACTTCTTTCCCACACCCCCAACTGTGAAACAAATGAGGAATAAAGAGAGTTCAGAGATGTCAAACGAACGGCCTAGTTTCCACTACAGCATTCGATCAAAGTGACTTCGACGTGTGGCAACAGTGGGCATCCCAATATGGTGGCAGAGGGACAGCCCTACAGCCTGGCACTCGCAATGCTGAAGACCTTCAGCAGTCATCCTTCCACCCATCCACTGTGCTGCACTCTCTCTCTCTCTCTCTCTCTCTCTCTCTCTCTCTCTCTCTCTCTCTCTCTATCTATCTCCATCTCTCTCTCTCTCTCCTTTCCTCCCTCCCACCACCCCTCCTCTCCTCTTTCCCCTCCATCCCACCCAAGGGAAGAGTGTCTGCAACTATCCTTTTCTTTACATTGTTTTGGGTGTGGCCATATTCATGCTAAGGTCAGAGGTCACTCAAAGTGTCTTCTGAATTCTCTCTTATTGTTTGGCCCAGGGCATCTCACTAAAGCAGAACCTCACAGATGCAGTTAGAAAGACTGGCCAGTGACTTTCAAGAATCCCCATGTCTCCATCTCCATTCCGAATGCGAAGACTATAGATGCACACCATCATGCCCAGCTTTTTTTATGTACATGCTGGGGATCAAAACTTGGGTCCTCAGCTTTACACAGCAGGCACTGTATGGACTGAGCTATCTCCCTGGCCTCACTTTGCAGTTCATCTTAACGGCAAGAGAGGGAAGATACTGAGACCTGTGAGAGCACAGTCAAGGTGAAAAAGGAGACTCTGAGACTCATGACTGTTTCTGTCCCTCCTCCTGCTGCTTAGGTGGACACCAGTGATGTGCAAGGCCAGAGGATGACAGGAATCCTTGCTCTCCCTTCTGAAAGCCACTAGGAACACAGGGGCAGTTGCCTGTATGACATTAGCACACTTCCAGGTTCAGACTAAGGAATGGCAGAAGGTGAGGTGCTCTAGCAGGGAGGAGTCTGGGAAAGCAGCCAGCAAGAGGGAAAAGCAAAGGTGCAATGACTCCTTTGCCGACTCCTTTCCCTCACACAGGGCTGAGGCAGGGGAAAGGGTGTGCCTCGACAGGTGTGCACTAAACACCTGTTATATGCCAGCTCCTGGGGTACCTGGCACAATACATAATCTCATTTAGTGCTTATATGTCACTGCAGGAACAAGCATAATTCTGGAAGTGTTGTCTATCTGGATGACAACAAGGAACAGCTTAGTCTGGGAAAGAACAGAAACACACACACACACACACACACACACACACACACACACACACACACACACGACCCCAAGTAGAGTAATGTGGCCTGGAGACTTTTGTTCTTTCTCCAATCTGTGTGTTAAGATTTTGCCATTATTATTTTCCATTTTCTTATAATTAAACACTTTAAACCACTTGTGATTTGTACTTTACGGCAAAGTGACTGTAGAATATAGCCTTTCAATAAAAACAAGCAAACAAACTAAATTTCCAATAAAATACTATTCACTTACAGTGGGCCAGACTTTATACCATATGGTAGGGGACCCATGGTGCTACTGAAGGTGATCATAGTCTCCTCAGAATTCTGTGGATGGTGCTTAATTATATATCTATATATCTACAGATAAATCTATATCTATATAGTTATATAGTTATATGATTATATATTAAAATAATATGGTTTCTTTTAATCTATTTTTAAAATTTTGCTTACATGTCTGTGTTGTGTGTATGCACATGTGCTTGCGGAAGTGTGTAGAAGCCAGAAGAGGGCACTAGATACCCCAGAGTTAGAGTTACAGGCCACTGTGAGCTTCCTACCTGAGACATGTGCTGAGAACTGAGCCATGGTCCTCTACAAGAGCAGCAAGCACTCCAGAACGCTGAGCACCTCTCCAGCCCTAAGAGTAATATGCTTCTAGCTTCTAATGTCTACACTCGCTCTTAAACAAAGCTGTATTTATGTGACTGGATTAGTAAACACATACACAGTCTTTACAGTCTTCACTGGTCACTTGAGTAGATTCAAGTTTCATGTTCCTCCTCCCACACAATATGTTTTAGATTTTAAATGGGTTTTGGTGTGTGTGTGTGTGTGTGTGTGTGTGTGTGTGTGTGTGTGTGTGTGTGTGTGTGTTTTCTTCCCCTCACATTCTATTATTTTGTCCTATTTGTAAAATTCCAAGTGTCATTTCTTTGGTAACTTTGACTAGATAGCTAATCCCATGCCCTGTCATGGGAAACAGTCTGACAACTATGGCTCAAAGTGTTGTTGTTATTTAGTTAGAAATTTTGAATTCCCATTTGCATCTGATATTTTAATATTGTTTCATGCCACCATAGCTAACTATATTTATTGCTTTTATGTTTCTTATCTTTTGCTCAGAAATGCTGTTCTAGACTGAATAGCTTGATAAGATAATTATCTACCTTCCGTAAATGTGGAAATGGTCATCTATGGCTGAGCTTGGCCACGTCTCCTCTGCAGAAACGTTTCCACTTTTCTTCCCACCTCTCTGGCCTTCAAGCTCCAACTCACTTGAGCTTAGTCTTGTAGGATGTCTGGCCCGAGTATTCAGGCTCTTCCTGATTCATGTCAGCATCTGCTGGCTGCTGTGTCCTCTGGGCAGGGGGCCTTGATGCCCTTGAAAAGAATGTGTCTATGGTATCTGCACTTGTGTTTCTAGTAGTGGTTTTTTTTCCTTACTTATTTGAAAGAATTCTATTATTTTTAGTCCATTAGAAATTATTCTTAGGTTACAATTTACCTAAATTTGTTGAAAATTTTACATCAATGTTCAGGATACTGTTTCCTTTTGATCTTGAATAGGAGAAAAGGGCACAGTAGATTTTCCCACTTGTTTCTTTTGCCGATTTGACTTTGTACTTTCAGATCCTGATAATTATTGGGTACTTATTATGGTCATTATAAAATAATGTCTTATCAAAGCACACATTACATATGCCACTTAATTTAAAAATTCATGGTAAATATTTTTGGTAGTTTTGCACATTATTTTATTCTGTTATTCTAATTTCTGAGTTTCTCACGTTCAAACTTGTTTCTTGTCAGGGAATATTTTCACCAAGCTATGGACACCACTTTATGCACTCGTGTCCTACCCACCCCCATTTCAGGGAGGACTGAGAGATCTTTAGCTGCTGAACCCATCCAGACCCAGGGGTGCATTTCCCAGCTTTCATATGTACAGGACGCATTAGTTTGTTTTAAATCTTCTATATCCATCCTCACATTGTGTCACAGATTTTGTTGTTAATGGTGATGGTCTAATTTTCTAAGATTATGATTGGATTTTGGGTGGCTTTGCTTTTTCCTTCTTCAGGGGAGAGTCGGGCTGCCTTGTTTTTCATCCCTCCTTTCAGAGGACTCTTCCTCCATCTATGTATTTGCTGTCCTTTGCCTAACCACAGAAGTTTTAAAGGTCACTTGGATAGACTGACCACATCTGCTAACGCACAATGGGCCTGTTTAATATGCAGATGCATTCCTTTGCATGGTAACTCTTTTTCTTCTTATTGCTCTCACTTCCCAGATGACCACCATCTCTCCCTTTGTCCCTAGGCTTAATAGTAACTGCTCCCTCTGCCAGGAACGTCCCTTGTTTGTCACCCCTGCTTATGTGCAGCTCCATCTTGTCCTGCACCCTGACCTGAGATTTTGTTCAAGTCTTTCTTTTCATTACTTTTCTAGGTATATTGAACTTCTAGACTCTGGTAGCTATGCTCTTCCTTACCCTTGGCCCCTCACTCTCCACCCTCACAAACAATGTCCCTAAATTTAATTTCTACTCCGTTATTTAGACATATGCTCATGACCTTTGCCCAGCTTTCTGTCCTCTTCCATGACTTGGCATTCCGGCTGAGTATGTGATCCAGTCTCGGCCGACCTGCATGTTGCCTTCACTTTCTAGATGATGCTTCAATGGCATTGATATGAAACTTAGAGTCAAAAGCTGAATGAAGGGACATGAGAGCATACCAGGACCTCTCAAGAGTACGAGCACTTCAAAGAACAGCAAACACCTCACATGACTCGTTGGAGCCTGTGCCTATGAGGCAGACTGTAGCAGCACCAGATGTCAGTCAAGGCCAAGTGACTTGAGCAATACTGTCTGAGAGAGGACCATGGTCAGGGGCCTCTGGGTTTCCCCCCATTGCTCTTATATTCAGCGTCTCCCTTTGGCTTCCTGCTCACACCTAAATGCAGGGTCTGAAGCGCAAGGTCTCCAGCAAGTTCCATGCTGCTTGTGTTAGTGAGCAAGTTCATTTTCCTCTCATAGCTGTCAGCCAACCGTCCTCGTCCACATCACACACACTGGCCCAGGCTGCCTTCCAGTCTCCTGCTTATTTTCATCCTTCCGGCCTGCACCTAAAATGCAACTGTGTCCTGTCCGTCCCAGAGGAAAATATTAATCTTTTCCTTTAATCCTCAAGATTTGTCCAAACTCTCTATGGCTATAAGCCTTGCTGTACGTGTCTCCTCTTTCGACACATCTCCCTTCGCCCTCGTTTCCCCGATGACCCCCATGTCTTCTCCTTGTTCCTGGACTTAATAGCAACTGTTCTTCCTGACAGAAACACCCCTTGTTGCTACCCTTGCTTGTCTTAAGTGCAACCCCATCTCACCCTGGACTGTGGCCTGAGCTTATGCCCAAGCTCAGCGTTTACAAACATCTTATGGCTCATCTTCCTCTTCCTTAAAAGTGTCCACAAGGTTCATAAAAAGAATAACACACTGTGGTGACTGGATGGTAGAACCTAAAACGGCTTGGCTGTGTTCTTGTCCTCAGCACCTGTGACTGTTAGCTTGCTGGGGGAAACACCCTTTGTAGATGTCACTGATGACCTTGAGCTCAGCCTGACTCATGCAGATGGACCTTCGAGGGAATAACAACCATCTTTATAGCATACGTGGATAGGAAGACTCACACACAGAAAGAAGAAGCAGTAGCCAAGACTAGAGTGTTGGGCCCGCGAACCCAGGAAACTGCATCCCATTAGAAGAACGGGAAGAGGCGAGCTCCCCACTGAGCTTCTGGGAAAGCGTGGCCCTGGGGACACCCTCACTTTATACTTTTAACCTAAATTCTGAAAATATATATTTGTATTGAAGCTACAGCCCTTGGAGGTGATTTGCTTATGTGGCCATTAGAGATTAGTTCACGGGTATGTGGGTATGGAGTTACCCAATTTGTGATGAACACTTATTTTGAACTTCATTTCATGTTGACCTTTGAGTGCAAGATCACAAGAGCCTGGAGTTATTCATGTCTTCAATTGGCTTAGAAGTTAGTCAGGTCTTCTGTCTTCACATGAACCGTATGCTGAGGTATTTAACCTTTTTTTTTTTTTAATCAGTTAACAAAATAATTGGCTATTTCTGCCTGTTGAAACCAATGGTCCCATTCTAGTTGCATGGTCACTGTCTAATGTTTCTTAAGGTCGTGACAACCTCCCCAACCCTGTGCAACTCCCTCGTTCATCTCTACCTTCCTCACACATGAGCTGTTGCCTTGAAATTGAAGCACACAGCTAGTATGCCTTGTCTCAAGTAGAGAGCCAAGTTTCATTACCAACTAGAGCACTTTAAATCAATATTTGGACATTTAATGATTTTGCTCATTTTATTTGAGTACATTAGAGAAGTCTGATAGGCCTATTAGGGTCCCGGTGATTAACATCTTCGAATCAGTGCAAGGTGCCAATTTAAAAAAATCGTCTTGTTTCAGGCCCACCATAAAAATTTGCATAATTTAGCAATTATCTTATCATTTTGAATATATATTAAAAAGTAGTTTTTAGTGTTTAATTAGAAGATATAGTCAACATATTTTAAAGCAAGCTACCTCCTCCATGATAGAGTTGAAAGAACGAAATATTTAGGGCTGGCTCCAATTTTCCAACTAGCCTCACATCATATTTCTGCCCAATGAACATGCGGCCCTCTGTCATCCTGCAAGCCCCTCTCATTAGGAACAGATTTGCCACTAATAAGATGAACTGGCCTCCCTTAGAGACTCAGACGGTGACACCACAATTCATGGAGAAGCTATATCCTCAGAACTCAGTAGCTTCCTCAAGCCTGAATCGCAGAGGCAAATATTCAGGATGCTTCCTTGGATGTCCCCTAGGAGGCTGAGACCTAACCATATCTTCATTGTATTCCTGAGAGAATTCAAGTATAAATGACATGTATGTACAAAAGTGCCAACATGAAACCCATTACACTGTATATTGACTTTAAATTTTAATTTAAAAATGTGTAAAAAGCTTTGACTAATACATTATATTATATGTGCACTGAGTATGACATATACATTATATATATATAGTGTGTGTGTGTGTGTGTGTGTGTGTGTGTGTCCATTTAGTATATAAACAGATAAGCAGAGAACTAGAACTTGAGAGGATACACAGCACTGGTCTGCTCTTCCTGGCCTATGAGGTAGTCACATTGGCAAGAAGGCACTTAGGTTAGACGATTCTATTAGTGGTTGACTGGACTTTCACGCAAAAGGTTTAAGTAAGGTCAGCAAGAGGAGAGGGGGAGCTGGGAGAGCTGGGGCAGGAGGAGGGGGGAGGAGGAAGAGCCTAGTGTGACACGTACTTTCACCCAGAGGGCTCGTGTCTAGAAACCAGATTTGGGCATATGAGACTTGCCTATGCCAGTAAGACCTAGTCAAGAAAGCGGTAGGTAATGCCGTGCTTAGATATCGTTACAGACTAGCTCTGTATAGGGCTACTTTTAGAGTTCACCCCTAAATCCAGCATTCTTCAAAATACTTCTTAATCTGAGCTGCTCCCTCCAAAGGCTCTTTTGCATTAGGCAGCTGCTTATAAACACAAGGTGGAATTCTGTTACTGCAGGGACCCACTGAGCCCATTCGGTGACTTGAGATACTGAGTCCTAGTTGTCGGCCTCCATCACCATCAGCCCCTATCAAGGACGGCTCACAGACACCAAACAAAATGCACAAGTGAGACTGTGATCCGCGTTAGAAGTAAGGAAGAAAAGTAGCCTTGTTTTATTTTGTTTTGTTTTGTTTTTTCACCATTTTAGCGCCAGGAAGTGTTTCTATGTCACAGTGCAAAGAAAATCCAGAGTCATACTCCACATCTAATCTACCTCGTTTAAAGAAGCAATTCAGGGCCCAAGGTTGTTCAGAATGGCTGTAATTTTCAACACTGGGTGGAAGGAGCTATAGAGGCAGAGATGTCTAAAGACTTCAAAATATGCACCACAAGCATTTGGCTTAATGCTGGGTGAGCCTATGAAAGCCTAAGCAAAAACTACATAAAGCACAGAATAACAAAGCAACCACTAAAACACACTAAGCAGGACAGAGGTCTGAGCTCACACCCAGTGGGAAGAGTGGGGGCTCCTAACAGGAGGGCGGAGCTATAGGTGGACAATTGAGAAGGCACACTTCATGTAATTGGGACTGAAGGTGCTCCCTGGAGTTGACGGTGTCTCCAGAGCAGCAGCAACAAAGCTTTAATGCATGCTTCAAAGCATCCATGTCATCTGAGCTTGCTGTGCCATAGTGGTAGATGCTGCAAAGTATCCCAATGTTTAAAATAAATCCAACCACATTTTCTCTTGCACAAGGCTATAAAGTCATCATGTTCTGATGTAGAGTGAGGGGAACCTACATGGACACAATTCACAGACCAAAGGAAAAGAGAGATGATGAGATTGATAGATAATGACCTTAAATCAGTTGTTATAAATCTAGTTCATGTGCCTAAATATGTAAATTGAAGCAAGAATATAATTAGGAAAAAAATTAAGAACACTAAAAATAATATTAAATAGAACCTGTAGTGATAAAAATGTACTTTGAGGTATAAAACAAGATAACTTGAGAGAGAATAGCAGGTTAAATACTAAAGAACAAAAGCTTGAAAAATTCAGTGAGTTTGAAGGTACAGCACAAATGCTATTGTGTTTAACATTTGTTTAAAAATATCTTTAGTAAACTCTGTGCTTCATAAAAATGAAAATAAGTAGGGTAATTGGCTGAGTACAGACAAGAGGATATGGAGAATATCAAAGACCCCACCGAAATTCTGTTAGAGCTAAAAAGCAGAGTCTGTTAAATTGTAAAACATAAAACAACCTTTTAAAAACCAACAACATTGTTACACACTATTAAGTTACCTGGAGGGAAAAAGCACAAAATCACATTTACAGTTGCTACAAAACACTCAGGCATGAATTTCACCAAAATATCAACATCTTCACTGACAACTATAGCATTAATTAAAGAAATAAAAGACAATAAAACAAAAAGATATCCTATGTTCATGGATAGAAATAATTAATATTTTTGTGTTCATGACACAAAAAGTCATCTACAGATCCACAAAAACTCTTCCAAAATTCTAATAACTTTTTTTTAGTAGAAATTGAAAAACCAGTCCTTGTATAGAACCACAAAAGATCCCAAAGCAATCTCGAACAAAAGAACACAGAAGGCATTTTCTCTATTTCACAACCATGCACAGAGCTACAGTGATTAAGAGACCACGCTACTGGGATTTTTTTAAATAGCCATGTAGACCAACGGAACAGAATAGGGTGCTCAGATACCAATGCACCACACACACACACACACACACACACACACACACACACACACACACGATCAGCTGACGTTCAGCAAAGATAATAAGAACCACGTACAGAAAAGGACAAGCTCTCTAATAAATGGTACTGGGGAAACTGGGCGTGATTAGTGAAAAAGGATGAAAGTGGACCCTGTTTTCACCCCATATCCAAAGCTCAAGATGGATTTTAAAAAAACCTGAAAAATAAGACCTAAAAAAAATAAGACGACTGGAGATAAACACAGATGAGTTTGGTCTAGGCAAAGGCTTTTTTGTTTGTTTTTGTTTGATTGACTGTTTTTCTTCTTTTGCTATGATCTAAAAGAATAACAAAGGAAGCAGACAGTGTCATTTTTACAAGACTTCCCCACAGTAAATGGAATACTATGGTAAATAAACACCTGTACGAACCACACATCTGGTAAGAGGTCAGCATCAGCTATACTCAAGGAGGAAAACAACTTTATAATTAAAGTATGGCTAACTTAAAACAGGGGGAAGGATCTGAGTGGGTATTCCTCAAAAGATAACATGAGGCTCACTGGTGAATTTAAAAAGAATAGTATTAATAATCAGAAAATGCAGATTTAAATCCACGGATGACATCACGCATACCTGCTAGGACAAAAGACAACAAGTGTTGATCTGCTTACAGAGAAAGAAAGCCCTGGAACACTGGTAAGAATGCAAATTACTATAAGTCAACAGAATGGACAACACTCACATTATGAAAAATAGAACTGTCACAGTTCAGTTATCTCATCTACTAGGTTTCTATCTGAAGGAAATAAAAAGCCATTTGCTGAAGAGACATCTGTACATGACCAGCAAACACACATGCATATTGTGGCCTTGCTTACACCACAGCCTCATGAACACAAATGTTTTAGCAGACATACAGAACGTAACAGTGCCCAGGCTTTGAAAGGGGAAGGAGTCCTCGTTCTGACGCAGAATAACCTTTTAGAAAGCAACGCAGTTGTGTACAACATGGTTGACACAGAGCAACATTTTGTGAAGGTAAATAAACCAGACACAGAAGGTAAATACCACATGATTTTACTTCTTTGCAGAGTGTAAAAAAAAAGTAGAGAAAAGGTAAAATGGTGGCTATCAGAGTAAAAAGTCAGCAAGGGGTTTGGGGGAAATGTTGATCAAAGAAAAAATTTCAGTTATTCAGGAAGAAAAAATTCAGCAGCACCGTTGCGTGCCACAGCAACTAAGTTAATAATGTATCATATACTTGAACATGACTGAGGCATATTTGTGGCTTTTTCATCACAAAAAGTATTACTGGTAAGAGAAGGTAGAGTAGAAACAAAATAAAACCCAGCTTCAATGAAAATTATGAAAAAAAGAACAAGTGCAAAGCATGCGTGTAACTATAAACCCAGATGGGTGGATAGCAACTGGATGCCAAATAAAGTGTTAGAATTAATGGCTGCATTTTTCAAATTTGATACGAATCCTTAAAGTCTCATCAAACGTCCAATTTATTTTAAAAATAATTTATATATGCAAGCCACTCGTTTGGATGCAAGCAGAGAAAACAGGAAGAAAAGGAAAGTAGAGCACAATCAAATTGCTACAAACCAGTGTCTGAGCGGGAGGAAAAGACAGGGACGCTAAGACAAAATGACAACTGAGCTCTTGTTCGTGTGTACACAGACCAGAGACGTCTTTCAGATGCCAAGAAGGGGGAAAAGCAACAACAAAAAAACCTGTCAACCCAGGGAGACTATCCTTCAAAAATGAAAGCAAAATAAAAGCTTTTTTTTTTTTTAACCTAGAAAAAAATTACTACCAGCATTTCAACAAGAGTTTCTTTGGGCAGATGAAAAATGATAGCTAGTGAAAATTCAGAGCTTCACAATGTAAGTAAGAAATAGCATTAAGTGTATACTAGTGGATTAAAATACCATTTTTTCCTTCCATTTTCTTTCTTCTTTTTTTGAAGTGTCCTTAAAAGTAATAGCTAGCTAAAATGGGGAATTTGAAATGTCTTGTGATTTAAGCATGTATAGAAATGAATACAAGAGTAGTGTCACAGAATCCAGCAGCAGGACTGCAGAGCGATGATGGTGTAGGCTTCAGTAGACAGAAAACACTTTTTTTTTTTAATTTTGAGATAGCTTGTGATATTTTAAAGACACATAATGTAAACTCTAAGACAGCCACTCAAGGCATCATATCCAATAACTGAATAAAGAAGATGAAGGGAAACATGACAAAGACAAGTTATGTCCCCAAAAGGCAAGGCAATATTTAAAACAATAGCAATCAAGTCACTTCCTGTATAACTAGGAATCTAGTTGGGACCATGAAGGTCCTCATGCCCACAGATTTCCAAGGAAACCAGGAATGTTAAGCATGTAGGATTATCTTTTCAATGGAAAAGATGTAAAGTCTGTTCTTCCATGCAGAAGTGACAAACTGGAGGTGACTAATAGCCTGGTGACTCGCAACATCTGTTGAGCCAGGCCACCTCAAGCTCCCACAACCAGGATCAGAGGTAGCTAACAGCCCAAATGACCTCTAAGTTATCTGTATGACTGAGACCAAGCCAGGTATTTCTTTCAGCCCTTAAGCTAGTACAGGTAGCCTATTTTCTTGGAAGAAATGACATATACTTTGAAATAAGTTTTGATGTGATTATTGCCTTCTTGTTCACTGGAGAGTGTGTTACACCAGTAAGCTTTTCCCCAAATTATATTGTGTTTAAATATGCTGGCAACAAACCACCCGTCATGATACTCTACAACGGTGATTCTCAACCTGTGGGTCATGAACTCTTTGGGGTACAGCGACCCTTTCACGGGGGTTGGATAGCAGATATCTTACACACCAGATATTTACATTAGAATTTATAAGAGTAGCAAAATTGCATTTGGGAAGTAGCAACAAAAATAATTTTATGGTTTTACAGGTCGGCACAACATAAGGAACTGTATTAAAGGGTCCCAACATTAGGAAGGATCAGAACCACTGCTCCAGAAGTTTGGTCCAGCCTGGCAGACTTAGTCAGGCTGAACCAAGTCTTCATTCTCACCTCTTTGCATGACACCTGCAGGGACCCCATTAGGAATAAAGTGGAGAAATGGTAAGTTAAAGTCCAACCCTGTCAATAATTATCAAATGTAAGTGAAGAAAACACTGAACGTCAACAACTGTGATGCTGGGTTTAAAAATCAAGAAATACTTTTCTATGAGGTCTATGTTAAAAAAGAATCACAAAGTAAAAACAAACAAAACAAAACAACAAACAAACAAACAAACAACAACAAAAACGCTGGGGAAAGCAAACCATGAAAAAAGAACCAGCAGATTGGCTGTACCAATACCAGAAAAAATAGACTTCAAACAAGCAGCACTACCATACATAACGACGAATTCTACATAATAATAGATGTGCCTATATGTTTAAAAAGCCGGGAAGGTGTCAAACTCACCTAGTGTTTCTTAAAAGAGGAGAAAAGCGAAGTGGTCCAAGGTAAGTCCGGGGGCTGGAGAAAGGGTCCAGCAGTTCAGAGCGTGGGCTGCTCTTGGAGAGCTGCGTTTTGGTTCCCAGCACCCAGAGGGCACTTCATAACCCTCTGTAACTCCAGCTGTAAGGGATCTGACTCCCTCTTCTGGCCTCCCTGGACACCAGGAAGGTAAATGGCATATAGACGCACACGCAGACCAAATACACAAAGTAAAACTAAATGAATCTTTTTTAAAATTATAAAACCAAATCTATAACTATCATGTGGAACTTCAATTTGTTTTTGATAAATGAAGCCACATGGGGAAAACAATAGCAATTAAGTCAACCAGCCTAAGTGAACTGACATTTATATATAGGGCACTCAGGGTGGGAGCAGAACACACTTGCGTTTTGAGTACAAACAAGACAGACCATAAGACACTCAACAAGCTTCCAAGACTTCAAAACTGTGTCCTCGCTAACAAAACGCAATTAAGCTACAGACAAGGAACAGGAGGACAGCCTCACACTTTCCAAGCATTTGCAAAGGAAGCAACGTAGTCCAAAATAATTGCTCAAAAGTATCAAGAGTGACTAGAAAATATTTTGAATTAAATAACAATAAAAATACAATTTATTAAGGTTCATGTTGTATAATTAAAGCAACATTTACAGCAAAGGTCAACAAACTATAGTGGTGTGTGCCTCAGATAGGTAAGCTGTGTGCTTTTAAATGGCGACCAGAAAAGGCGGGGGAAATGGAAGAGGAAATACGCATTGTGTATTCCATGTAGTCTAGAATATTTATTATCTGACTCCTTCAGAAAAAAATATCAATTCTTTGGCTCAAAAGGAAATAAATAAATAATATCACTTTTGTTAGATGTCAAGAAAGTTCTCAAATCAAAAATTTTAAGCCAGTTGGGCATGGTGGGCAGACAGATGTCTGAGTTAGAGGCCAGCTTGGTCTACACGGTGAGTTCCAGAACAGCCAGGGCTATACAGATAGGTCTTGTCTTGAAAAAGAAAACTAACACGTTTCTTTTGGGGGACGGTATATGGTTTTTTATTTATGTTTTTATTTTTTGTTTTATTAATTTTTATTATAATTTATTAACATTGCACCCCATTTGTTATCCCCTCACCTTTATCTTCCTGCTCCCACATTCCGTTCCCTCCTTCTCCTGCCCTGCTCCCCTCCCCCATACCTCTGACAGGGGGCGTCCTTCTCCCATCCCTCTGACCTCAGCCCATCAGGCCTCATCTGTGTAGCCTGTATCCCTTTCCTCTGTGTTTCCACAGGGCCTCTCCACCAAGAGGAAGCAGGCTAACTCCACCAGAGTGAGTGTCAGAGGCAGACTCCAGCTCTACCTCCCTGCCTCCCATCTCCCACTCCTCACCACCCACCCCCACACCCCAAACCCACATCCCTGCTCTCTGTCCCCATCCCCACCCTTCCCCATGTGGAGAATCTACTAACAAGTTTCTTAAGCCAATAAACTAAGTGTCAGAAAGCTAGCAAAAAACAAAAACAAAAACAAAACAAACAAAAAACTAAATTCAAAGCATGTAAGACAAAGAGCAAAATAAATGTTAACAGTGCAAACAGCCAAAGGGATGGCTTTTTGTGATCACTGAGGTAATCAAACTGCAGGCAAATTTGTGTAGAGAAAACAGGGAAAGAAAACACCAATGGCCAGCATAAGAAAGAATCCAGAAATAAAGTACATGAAGCTATATGAAAGGGAATAATGCTGTTTTTCTCTGAGTGCACTGAGGATTAAACTGAAAGCCTCTGTATATGAAGTAAGTGCTCTATTGCTGAGAAATACCACCAGGCCTAGGAATAATATATTATAAAGACACAATGTCCATAAATTTGATAATTTAAATTAACAAAAAAGAAATAGATAGCCTAAATAGTCCTATAACTGCTAAATAATTACATGCAGGGTTAATTCTTTCATATAATAAGCCTAATCTCAGAGAGTTTCTCTGCCAAGTTTCACTAAAGTCTGAGGAATAAATTATAGTAAATGTAACTGTAACACATGAACTCTTCCAGAATTTGCAAAGACCATTTCCCAGCTGACTCTGAAGCCAGCATTACTCCAACACCAAAAAGCAATAGAAACGTAAGGAAGAAAGCTCCAGCAAATCAAATCCCATACAAGGATGCTAGGCTACAACTAAGTAGGGTTTATTTCATAGATACAAGACTGTAACAGCAATCAAAAAATCTTTATAATTTACTATATCAACATACCCCCCTCAAAGAAAAATCATTAAGGTCTTCTCATTGAACACTATTATACAAAAATCTCATCTTTTGTTATGACTTAAACAGGTAAAGCTTTTAGGATAAAATGTCCTTATATTGAGAAAGTACATCTTCATATGATATACAGTTACTTGCATATTTAATGGTGAAAGCCTATGTCCTTCCTAAGACAGAATACCAGCTTTCATGATTTCTGATCAGCATTATATTGGAAGCACTAGCCATCAAAATAGGTAAGGAAATAAAATAACGTCATGTAGATTGTTGATGGCAGAAAGCAACTTAGGGAAGAAAGGGTTTCACTTAGCTCACAGTTGCAGGTCATGGTCCGTTATTGTCAGAGAGTTAAGGAAGGCACAAGAGCAGCTACTCATCTCACACCTGCAGTCAACAGGCTGAAGAAATAAATGTGCTCATGACGCCTGCTTGCTGTTGTGCCCAACCAGCTTTCTTCGCTTACACAGTTCAGGGACCAGCTCATGACAAGGTGTGAACTAGCAGGGCGTGTTGGCACACACCTGTCATCCCAGCACTCTGGGAGGTAGAGGCAGGCTGATCTCTGTGACTTTGAGGCCAGCTTGGTCTACAAAGTGAGTCTAGAACAGCCAAGGCTACAGAAAGAAAATCTTTCTTGGAAAAGCAAAATAAATAAATTAAAATAATAATTAAAAATAAAAATGGTGCCACCATATTCAGAGTGGCTCTTACTACTTCAATGAACAATCGAGACAACCCTCACAGATAAGCCTGCAGGGCAGCCTGATTTAAATAATTCCTCATTAAAACTCTCTACCCAAGTGAGTCTAGGTTAGACAACCATATAATTCCAGGGAGTCTGACATCTTACCTCCACAAGTACCAGGTATGCATGTGGTGTACATACATGCATGTAGGTCAAATACTCTTTATATAAAATAAATAAATTAACAAACAAGCATAACCAGCACAAAATATCATATAGATCAGAAAGGACAAAGTAAATCTATCCTTATTCTTCGTTGCTATGGTTATGCTGAAATCTCAAGAAACTTTCAAAAGTGATTTGATGTTACTTTAGTGAAATCACAGACTCAAATACAAAAATTAATGATGTTTCTATATTTGGCAACAAATAATTAACATTAAAGAAACCAATAGTGCTATTTATTTAAGAATAAATTTTATAAAAGCATATTCAGAATCTATACAGAAATTCACAAAACCTCACTGAAAGAAATTAAATTCCTAAATAATCAGGAAAAAATGTTCCATTCAACATTGTTAGAAAGTCAGTTTACCCATAACTTATCTGTAGAGTCAACCAAAACCTAGTTAACAGCCTCATGTGCTCTTAAAGAACTGGATACATTAAAATGTAAACATTATAGAAATGCTACCTCTGTTGTTAAACTTTCTGATTTCAAATATTAGTTTGAACACTTCAGCAAACGGAGAGTTCTTACTAAAATTCTACCCTCTCCCAAGGCCCTTCAACAGGAATCCATTGGGGCTATGTTGTTGTTGTTTGTTTGTTTGTTTGTTTTTTCACACCTACCTTTCTCTTTGGTGACTCTTTCCCTAAGCCCAGGTAGATGCTGAGATGTAAACCTCCTTCATGCCCTCACTGATTAGTTTAAAGAAGAATGTTTGATCCAGTATGGCCTATGAGTGTGTGGCTTCTGGAAAAGGCTCTCCGAGTGATTAAGGGAAAAGCTCACCCCTCTTTTCTCTGCTGACGCAGTTCCGGGTGAGTTTGGCCTTGGACCTTCAGTTGCTGTTACATGAGTTGGTCTGAAGGTGGGATTGCCAGACAGTATAGTTCAAGAAGCTGAGAGTCTAGAAGAATTGTCACCCCATTGAGTTATCTAATTTTGTAGGGGTGTCTACTGGGAAGAATTTGTTAAACGTAAAAAAGAAAATTCACATATTTTTTAAGTCATCTTACTTTGGGGCTTCTGATATTTGCAGCTAGAAACATGATAATTGATAAAAAAAAAAAAAAAAAAATACCCGTCTTTAGCAAAGTTAATTGTTCTGGAATTTAGTTTGTAAATCTATAGAAGTAACATTTTTATAGTTTTTAGTTTAATTTTTAAATATTAGGTCTAACCTCATAAAAGCTTTAGGCAGATTAAATGAGCTACAAGACAGTAAATAGCTAATAAGTGTCCAGTACATGTGACATCATGTTATTATTAAATTATATGCTGGTTCTTTTCCATAAAATTAAGAGAAACTCGTGACTGAAACAAGTTTAATTCAATCTACAAATATCTGGAGACTCTCCTATATATGCCAAACCTTATCACAATAGCTATAAGTGACCTCTGTCTCCCAAAGCCCACAGCCCAGAGGGAAAAGAGGCCCAGACGAGAGACACATACAGTGCAATCCTTTGATACCTATAGCTGCATTGATTGAGCTAAGTTTAGAATAACAAGGTCACAGAGACACTTTCCCTGTGTGCAGTGTTAAGAGGCTAAGGGTTACTGGAGGAGGTCACTTAGGAACCTGGGTCTTGA
This sequence comes from Acomys russatus, assembly GCF_903995435.1. Taxonomy (NCBI): domain Eukaryota; kingdom Metazoa; phylum Chordata; class Mammalia; order Rodentia; family Muridae; genus Acomys; species Acomys russatus. The sequence continues at coordinate 64,500,175 of NC_067143.1, read as the reverse complement.
GAACGCAGTGGAATATCCAGATGAAGGGAACCCTGCAGAGCTCTTGGGCAGGAAGGGTCTATCTCAGTTTGGGCACCCCAAATGTCAAGATCAGTTAGTTTGGTCCAGAGCAATCGAACAAAGGCAAAGTTTCATGTACAAGAGGGATTTGGGCACTTTGGACAGTCCTAGCTATTCACACAGCTAAGCCACGGATCTGGGCTAAGAGGCGAATGGTCTCACTGAAGACTCACATAGAGCCACTCAGAGCCATGAAAAAGAGGAAGCTGCAGGCTCCTTGGGAGGCATTCTAATTTAGAAAGCAGAGTAAAGTAGGTCTTAGTGATGAAATTGCGCCACTCTGGGTTCATGTCTCTAAATATGAATCTGACCTGTTATTTATTTAAGATGCGAGGCTCTTGCCTATACATCAAAGACTTCGGTTTAAAAAAACATAAAATCTGGTTCAAGTTGGGGTGGGAACTTTTTAAAGTGGAGCACGTTATAAATTAACAAGTCTCCTACTGTATGCATGAACCGGAGACTCACACTGAACTAGGTCAGCGACCTGGACCAGACTAATTGGCCTTCACACTTTGGGTATCCAAGCTGTGGTAGATATTTCAAGAAAGGTGGAGTTGTGGTTGAAGGACACTGGCGTGTGGTAAGGTCCAGAACTTGATTATATAATAATCCAATTTTAAAAAGATCAATTAAGAAAGGTTCTTAGAGATCTGCAAGGAGTTCTCACACATTTTTAAAAAATATTTTCTGTCGTCACTCAGGTTTGTCTTGGTAGATTATGGAAATAGGTTTGGGTTTGACTTTTGTTTTTCAAATCATACTTTTTACTTTATACATTTTGTTTTTGTGATTTTGCAGGTTTTCCTTCCAAGAAATACTCTGTGCCTCCATCCCTTAAAACTTAGTTTAGCCCTGTTTGTTTGGGCCAATAGAATATTATTAAATATGCAATAAACAAATGTTTGTAAAATACTTGACCATTGCAATTTCCCATCTTTTTCTGCCCATCAAATTTGTCTTATTCATTTAAGTGTACCAGTATTTAACCTCTTTTTTAATTTAATTAATTTATTCAGATTACAATTCAATTGTTATCCCATCACTTGTATCCTCTCGTTCCTCCTTCCCTCCTGCTTTCACCCTACTCCCCTCCCTTAGGTCTATGACTAAGGGGGATCTCCACCCCCACTTTATGGTGATATGCTATCAAAGCTCATCTTGGTAGCCTGTTTATTCTTTCTCTGAGTACCACCAGGCCTCCCCACCAATGGGGAGGTCGTCAAATATGGGGCACCAGAATTCATGTCAGACTCGGTCCCCGCTCTCCACATAACTGTGGAGAATGTCCTGTCCATTGGCTAGATCAGTGTAGGGGTTAGATGTTTAAGACTTGTATTGCCCTTGGTTAGTGCAATAGTTTGAGCAGACCCCCCTGGGCCTGATCCACCCATCATGACGTTCTTCTTGTAGGTTTCTAGGACCCTCTGGATCCTTCTATTTCCTCATCTCCTATATTTCTCTTACCTAGAGTCACAGTAGGATGTCCTCACATCTAACCCAATCTCCTGGTAAGTGAAGACTTTCATGGGACATGCCTTTTGGGCTAGTGCCCAATTATAAGTGAGTATATACCATGTGAGTCTTTCTGCTTCTGGGTTAACTCACTCAGTATGATTGTTTCTAGTTCCATCCATTTTAAGTCATCATGGGAACAAGCTCAGACTAACATGCTAGAGGAGAGGTGAGCAGGATGTAGAGAGGAGGGCTCATTCATCCCAGCCATCCTAGATGTCCCAGTCAAGGCTACTACAAACTCACTGAGTATGTTTAGTGCCCATTAGGGAGAGTCCAGCTAAGATAACATGAAGCCAAGTCCACCGTTAACTGCTGGACACACAGAAGCATGGGCTGCATTTATTTGAAGTCACTGTGCATTCTCATATTTTTTATACAGTAGAAGCTAACTGATATATTTACTAACTACCTGGAAACAGAAGCAAAGGGAAGAACAGGGAACACTGTCTCCCTAAAAGCCAGAATAACATCCTTTTCCCTTGGATAGTCCCAGAAGTCCCTGAAGAATCAGTACATCTCTGGATAGGAGTTCAATTTGTTCAAGTCCAATGACATCTTAGGTCCAAAAATGACACTGGTTGGACTGAGCTAGCCATCACACTTAATGGCTGGCTGTGGCTCATCAATGGGGGTGGATGAACCAATTGGAGCCAACGATACTTATGAGAGGACAGAGTCAACCCTTGGAGATTAGCTCACCTGAGTATGGGGTCATCAACAGTAGAGTGTAGAGAAGTGAGATGGACAGGAGGCAAATCTCATGATGTCATTTGGGCCCAGATGAAGATGAGCAAAGCCTATCTTGTGCCATTACAAAAGGAACAAATTCCTCTTTTTTTCTTAAGCCAGTCTGAGCAGTATTTTGTCAAAGAAAGCTAAGGTTTCTGACATGCTTATAGCAATAGGCTTAATGAGAATCCATCCCTGGGGTATTCAGTCCCCAAGTTGAGAGAAGCCACTTTGTTTCCAAGTCCTTTCTACTTTTCCTGCAGTGTGAGGCCTTTCAGTTGGGTAAATGTGACTTTCTAGTCTCCTGTGTCGTCTTTGATGAGTCCAGCTGGCTTTACACGAAGATGTAGGAGCAGAGATGGAAAAGTCCAGGTTAGGCGATATTCTGGGAAACAATCATGCAGAGTTCCAGGAGCACGGGCTACCAGAAAAAAGAAATTAAAAAGGGGGGGCATTGTAAGCAAAAGCACCAATGGGAGCTGAGTCTACCCAATGAGGCTGAGTCATACATACACTTATAGTCTTTAAGCCATCATTTGGGATCAGGATTAGCACAGGGATGTGGGTAGGAAAGGAAAACCTGTTCCCAGCAGGGTACGGGAGAGATTCCTTATACAAAGACAGTGGAAAAGACAGTGTTTGCAAGGGTCAGGAGGCCAGAGTGACAGCCACTGTGGTGTACAGGACAATGCCACCAACCTAAGATGTCCAGTCTTAGGGCAGAAGCCTTCTATGTTGTGAACCACACACCCTTGGCCGGACAAGTGTGTGCTTTATCTAATCATTAGAAAGTAAAAGCAGGCCTTTGCTTCCTCTGCTTGTTTGCAGATTGAAAGTCTAACAACTTTCCCACTCAACTGCTTGATGATTAGTAGGCGGTAATTTGAACTATACACATTATGCTAAGCATCCTTATATTAATTCAGTCTAAGTGAGTTTTTATAAAATGCTTTGTTCTGCTCAATAAAGTTAATTATATGTTCTATGTTTCATAACTGAGTGTCTTGATTTTTTTTTTTAATATAATGGCAGTTTCAATTGCATTTCCTTATACACTTGGATATGGAACCAAAAGCAATCTGTGTAAGGACATAAAACCTTTCCCTCTCAGCCATCCTTGCCCTTGTGCCCACAGCCTTACAAATGTGGGGCGTAGGCTACATGTGTGAGAAGGGGCTGGCTGTACTCAGAGATCCCATTACCCATATCCCTCAGTAAAAGGCCCTAGATTAGTTCTCCTACATGGAGGGGGAGGTGAAATGTGGCTTAGGAATAATCTAGGCCTATTGAGTGTGGGAGGGATTTCAAATATAAGAGATCAAGACGATGGAACATACTGGTATGTAAGCAATTCTAGAATATGTAGGACCCGTTCCACAAAGTGCAACTACAGATGAAGACTGAGAGCCTTCCAAACAAGCAGGTGATTGCACTGTGCCTTGCTGTAGAGCTGTTTCCTTCAAAGACTCAGAAAGCTGATGACACTTATTAAAATGACAAGACCCCTATCTTAGCTCATGTAATCAGTAAACAATTGCTTGGGACATGAGAGCTCTAGGGATGCTGAGGTGGACTTTACACTGGGGGGGGGGGGTTTGAGCCAGTTATGGCCCTGTTAGTAACCCCAGGAACCTCAGTGCTTGTTCACTAACCTAGACTAGACTGGGTGGAATAGGCATTTTGCCTATAGTTAGTACGATGCCTTGAGTGAAGAGGAAAGCTTATGCCTCTCTAGGAAAAGTCACCCAGTCCAGCCTAGGAGCATGAACTCAGGAAAGAACTGAATGGAGTTGTCCTTTATGTGACAGTTAGACTAGACTATGGATGGCTCGCTCTCAACCGAATAAGCACTGCATACGTATTAACCTATGTCATAGGCCTTAGAGATTCATGAGCTAGGCTTTTGGTACAGAAATAAGGAAAACCGAGGTTTAGAGTGATGACTTGGCTGTAGGACTAACTAGGAACGTGTATAAAATGGAAGCACAAAATTAGTTATTATTTATCTCTTTTTTCACTAATAGCAACTCACAATGCCTTTTAGTTGATTAAAATAATCTGCATATTTAATATATTGGAGTATTTAATTAACGACTTTATCACATTCACCCCGCCCAGAGCTTGGCACAATGCAGCAACTGAACAATATTAAATGCTGTCATAAACAATTGTTACTAAAGTATCTTGTGTACGCAATGCTAGGCGTGGCTGGGTGTAATAGAAATGAGAGGACTCACATGGCAGATTTGGACATGTATTCTAACATTATAGCCTATGCGCCTAAAGTTACCTTTCTGATTGGAGTCTTCATTTTTTTTTCCAGAAAATTGAGTAACAGTGAATTCATCCTCTTCTTCCTCCCTCCTCCACCCCACCTCAGACCATGTGATTGTGTTTGTCACTTTTTCTCATCGCTATGACAAAATACTGGACACAAGCCACTTAAGAAAGGGAGGGTTCCCTCTGGCTCATCGTTTAAGAAAGGGTATCACCTTCATATCAGAAAAGCATGGCAGCAACAGTGTAAGGAAGCTGGTCACGTTGAACAGGCCTGATCCTAAGAACAAGCGAGATAAAGCATAGGAAAGTGTCCCAGGAACTCTAAAACAAGCATCTATCTCTGTGTCAGGCTTGATACCTCAGTTAGCTTCTTGTTTACAAATACGTTACATTTTGTTGCCTGGAAACTGCATCCGGAAGTGACTTAGCAGTCACAGGAGAGACTGGTTCCACACACAGGTCTCTTATGATCCATCTGCCGTAGATTAGCCCTGCGGCTCGAGGGTTAGTGGGAGATTTTGCTATTCAGTTACTGCATGAGCGAGCATCTGTGAGTGCATAAACTTTCTAAACTCCAAGGCACCTTCCTAAAGTATACAAGTCAGATTGCTCTCAGCCATTCCCGCCTTTCACAGGAGTGTGAAAGAAACTGAGGCTGAGGGAAAGCGGGGTGCTACGGTGCCTTCCACTTCCTCTCATCAGCTAGCCCCTGCTGTCAGTGCCATTCAGGATGTGGTAAGCCAGAGCACATGGATCCACAGTGAGGCCTGGCAGAAGCAGGAACAGTGGTCCAGCAGGCTCCAGCAAGCGACACATGTTCTGAGCAGCTGTGTGTGCTAAGGTCCAAGGCGGAAAAACGAAGATGAATTTGTGTGTTAGCTTCACTTCTGTTGCTGTGATAAAGTACCTTGACCAAAACCAGCCTAGGGGAGGAAAAGTTTCTCTTGCTTGCAATCCCAGGTTGTACACCATAGCAGAAGAGTCACAGAGACAGGATCTGGAGACAGCTGCTCACATCACATCCACAGTCAAGAGCAGAGAAGAAACAAAGGCCCCCACGCTGCCGGCTCCCTCCCTCCCTCCTTCCCTCCCTCCGCTAGCTTTCCCCACTCTTCAACAGTCCAGGGTACAGCCCATGAAACCGTGATTCCTATCTTCGGAATGGGTCTTTCCACCTCAATTAACAAACAAAACAATCCCCCAAAGACATAGCCACAGGCCAGCCTCATCTTACAGAATTCCTCACTAAGACTACCCTCCCAAGTGTGTCTATGTTGTGGCAAGCTGGCATTTAAAACTAGCCATGACAGTTTCACGAAGAGGTACCACAAATAGTCGAAATTATCAAATGCCCCTTCATCCATCATCAAAAAAGGACAAGTTCACCCAATCAATGTATAACTGCTGTCAATCTATGAAGTCCAATACTAGATTCTTCCAGGCACATTAGTATTCATATATTCAGCCATTTTCTCAATAGCCTGGTGAGAGGAATGTTCTAGTCCTATTGACAGAGAGAGGGGAAATAGCTTCAGGTAAGAGCAGTAGGTGAGGCGGGCAGTCTCCAGAGCACCAGAAGTTGCATAGATTCCGGCCTGGTAATTGGAGACTCACACGTCCCTTGCCTTTCCACCACGCCTCAGTGTATCCACCTGTAACACCAGCTCATGCCTGTGGTCTCTGCAACTGGCAGTTTTGAGAAATCAGCAACGCTGTTCTGTCCTGCTCATGTGGGAAATCCAGTGAATGATTTATAATACGCGCCTTTCTTCTCTCCATCCCTCCTTGAACTTATTTCTAGATATTTGTCTGTTCAGTTAGAGGCTTTACTGAAAACTGGCTTCATCAATCACAACCTGCAAACCCTGAGTGAGCACACACACAAAAAGGACTCAAAGTGAATGTGCCACTCAACTCTCTTCTCCACTGAAAAACTACTTTTACTTCACGTTGGAAGAAAAAAAAAATAAGCCAGGAGCTTTAGCCCCTAATTGTAACTAATGGAGGGTGCCCTCCTCCACTGTTCTGGACCACAATGACGTGAGACAAACCCCAGGCAAGTCAATATCAGATCAATCTGTGCGGCCAGAGGCTGGGAAAGGTGTGGAAATCTCCCACCGTGGGCCCATTGTGGAACGCTGTGAGGGCTGCACACTTGACTGGGAAGCATTTAAATCTATTTTCTTTTGACCTCTGAGGACTCTTAAGTGAAGGGGGGAAAGAGCGCCCTGCAACAGGTCTGGTGTTTTGACATTCACTTTCCTGGATGCAGGGTCTTTCTGAGGGAGGAGACGGCCAACGCTCACAGCTAATGGAAGCCATGCTGGGCAATTGGGCAATTGGTGTCATCAGAATCCCAGGCTGAGCTCAAAGGCAAGGCCAGAAAACTTAAGGGGGGCACTAATGGGTGGCACGAGACCACACCCCATGGTCATCGGTGGATAAGAATGAGGTGTGGGGAGCTTCAACTAAAGTCAGTACCTAGGAAGAGAAAATGCCCTCCCAGGCAGGCAAGGACGCAGCTGCTAATTGAAGGCAAGGTTTAAAAATCACTTAATATTACATCTGGCCTGAAGCGAAAGGGGTTATCTCAACAAGGTCTTCTCAACAGCTCTGTGCAGTGGCCACTACTGTGGCCTCCATTTTTGAAGACATAGAAATTGGGACCCCAGAAACGGAGGGTTCCTGCCAGTTTACACAGCCAGAGAATGGCAGGCCTGGCACTCACGCATGCATCTGACCACGCACCCATTCTTTCTGTCTTTCTGTAACCCTACTTTCCTGTTATTTGCAAAATGAAAGAGTTCTGGCCTCTGAGCTTGCTTTGCCTTGGTTTTCTGTTATTCACACATCCAACGGAAGGAGAAGTCACCACCAAATTGCCTGAGGTAGCTAAGCATGTGCTGGACATTGGAATCTTGCCAAGGACCCACTGAGGGAGCCTCTCCTGATAGCAGATGAGAAACCTGGCTACAGGGATGTGAGCAGCAGCCAATCCCCAGGACCTGTTGCTTGTTGCCCCAAGCCTGCATCTTTCATTGAGTTGTCTATAAAGCAAACCCTCCAGAGACATACGCCAGTTCTGGTTTAGGAATATGAACCTCTGGCCTGAAAATTCCTTGAACTCACTTTGGGAAGACAAAGTCAGAGCTCAACAACCTAGGGTGAGTTGCCTGAATCTAGTTTCATAGGTTCCTTGATGGAATGAAAAGAGAGTAGACAGGATGCAGATGAATGTCTACAGGTGTTTGATTTTATGATAGAAACCAGGCAAGGCAGTGGAGTACAGAGCTTAAGTCTTGACACTATTTATTTAGGTCAGATATGGGTGTAAAGTTTGCTCCTTCCAGGACTAAACCTTGACAGTACACACATAATTGAACCCAACTAAGTCTGACTGTCTCCACTTTTAAAGTGGATGCCCATGGTAAAGGCACTGTAGAAATTTGTGAGCGGTGAAAGATGGCAGTCATTCCCGTGGCTGCCACTACAGTCACCTTCAGAAGAAAGCAGGCCCAATGAACTGGATTGACGACAAGATTTCTAGAAAGTGGAGGCAAATACCTCAGGCTCAACTGAGCATATGTGGAAGGGAGTG